>NC_141699.1:588407063-588747063 GCF_964263255.1 Lissotriton vulgaris
TAAACCTATCTAGTAGTTGTAGCTAGGGTGTGCTACTCCCTTTGCTCTACAACAACTAAGTTCAGTAGAACTTAAGTATACTAGTCTTGTTTTATATGTACCTAGCAGGTACCTGTATGATCTTTCAAATGATAATCTCAAAGATTGTAATGGTAAAACAACAGCAAGCTCAGATCCCAATCCGCTGCTCACCAATGTGAGAAGTTGGCCTGGTATATAATGCTCACTAATTCTTAGTGATCACTTTGTACCATGCCAAGCAACCCTTATGATGATGGTTGTAATTCAACCTTGTAGACCAGTTATCCTAGTGGCAACGTGGACAAAGCAGTCTTAGGCTAAACTCTGAAAGGCATGTGAAGCCAGCTGTATTACCATACACAACCCCCTTGAATACCAAATGAAAGGGACACCACACAGATATATATTGAAAATATATATTGATTTATTAACTATAAAATCCCCTGGACTCTTTATGAGCACAGAAGCACAAGCGTTAAATCACAAGACAGTTTAAAATACACAAAAGTTGCACAATATGGGTGAGCCGTAGGGGCCACCTAAACCATATACTAAGAAAGTGGTATAAGAGATACCAATAGGAAAGGGAATAGGCCTAGGGCCTTGGGAATCGCTGGAGCTATTCGAGACTAGCAATGATTAAGTCGGGAAAGGCCCACGGGACTCGGGTGCAGTGCTCAAAGTGCACGCACTTTCCAATGCAAAGTCTATGGTGCGTAAAAAGTACAAAGTTAGAAAGTTAGGAACCTTCCGAGTGACCTACGGAGCTGAAACTTAAGACACAGGCCCTTGAGATGTGTACCAGTGCAGGGGCACCGGCGGAGCTGAGTTACCTCACCCACAGGAAGCGGGTGCACAGGGTCGAAGTAGTGCCGGGTTTCGTCACGCTGGTCGATGGTGCTTGGAGCTGAAGATGCTGCAGGCGGCTCGAGGTGAAGAGTTCCGGTGGATCCAAGGGTGGATCTGAAGATGTGAAGACCTGAAAGCAGAGGGGACAGTGTTCAAAGTCACTAGCCAGTGACTACCGTGGAACCAGATTGAAACCAGGCGATGTCGGGTGCAAACAGGCGTTGTCGGGTAGCTTCTTTCTGCAGCCACGTGGATACCCGGGGTCGAGGACATCCAGGAGTCGGTCACGAGCTGTCCCACGTAGGCTTCTCGCTGTTGGCGGTGTCGCCGACCTGATCGGAGCAAACAGGCCTTGGCAAATGCAAGCCACGCAGAAGTGAAAGATGCTTATCACTCGGACCAGCAAGGTCAGAGCGGGTGCTCCTTTTTACAGGAGCTTGGGTAGGTCTGGAGCAACCAGACCTGCTGTGTAAATCGTCGGTTTCATCGCCAAGATGGCCGCTGACCACGTGGCTAGTGGCCGGGATGGCGCGTCGAGTGGCACAATGCAAAAGGGCCCCACGCAGATCGTGGAGATGCTGGAGGGCTGATCTTCGGTGCAAGGGCTGCTCGGTGGTGGGGGTTCTCAGTCCCCAAAGCACAACGTCGAGGATGCCTCAGAAGCTGCGCAGTCAGCTTTTCGAGTGTCTTCCAAGAGGTCCGGTCCCACGTCACTCGGTGCCTCCACGGGTCCCTTCTTTGCAGGGACTGTGGATCGGGCTCTGAAAGGTCTGGGAGTCTGGTTCTTGTCAGGCTCTGGGCTCGGGCTCCGGCGGGAGGCGGCGGCAAAGCAGACGTCGAGTTGCTGGTTGGTACCTGTGTTCACAGGGTGGCCACTCCTAGGCCACAAGGGAGATTCTCTTCAGTCTTCTGTGCAGCAGAATGTCGAAGTCCAGTCTTCTTCTTCGTGTAAAGTTGATTCAGGATGATCTGCTGTGCACTGGCACTGCTCCCACTCTTATTCCAAATCTGAGGGGTGGATCACCTACTAGGTCCCTCCTGTGGGAGGAACCAGGAAGGGGGGCGGTTACACCCCCTTTCCTTTGTCCAGTTCCGCACCAAGCCTGGGTCTGGAAAGTCCCAGGACCGGTTTGGACTGGCCTATGCACGGGGACACCTTGTGTGCCCCGGGCATGTCTGATTCTATTCAGCCCTGTCCTACCCAATACACAAAACCCTGTCTGGAGTGGTGCTCGCACCTCCCAAGGCAGGAAACCCTTTGTCCAGGCCACCATCTGCCGAGTTTCGGTCAGCAGCAGGAGGCCAGACTCGTATCTGTGGTGGCAGCATCCATTTTGTGATGCTGAGGCTCTGTTTAACTTTAACCGGGGTTAAGGCTACACACATGTCGTGCCCCTCTAGAAGGGTGGAATGCTATCCCCGTCGCCAGAATTGGCGAGGGGATAGTATTCCAATTCGTATGACACCTTACTCGACATGTTTTGATAAAGCCAAACCAAAGATAGCAAATAACCGCGAGGATTATAATGCGCTTAAGAGTATATGGTAAGGCAATATCCCGGAACAGCTTAGGGAGTGGTTCCCGACAGCTGCAGACAGGCTCAGCTCATGCTAGAGCACCATCTCACATATTTCCAAGCACTCTGCCTCCAGGATTGATGAGGCCTTCCATAGGAGTGGCTGATAGGAACATATGTGTCCAGTTTAGGGTTAGGCACAGACATACTGTACCTAAGTAAGAGGTGATTACACCAGTTGTGTCAAATATGGAGGCAGAGGCCAGGGGTGGCACAATACATGCTGCAGCCCCTGGTAGGCCTTGGATACACCCATGCCCTGGGTACCTAGGGTACACTACTACAGGGGCTCATAAGGTGAACCAGTTCCAATTCGTAATGCTCCTAAAGTGCATTGGCAGTAGTTTAGAGAGAGAACAGCAGGCTGTGGGTCTGATTAGCAGGCCCACAGCCACATTAAGTCAGAAACCAGTGAAGCAAAAAGCAAAAATTTGGGGTGACCATAGGATAGCAGACCCTACTCTCCTACACCCGCTACTTCACTCCACTCTACGCTACTCCATGCCCTTCCACTATACGGCACTCTACTGCCTCCACGATACTCCACGACACTCTATACCACTCCATTACACTCTACTCTGCTATACACCACTCCATGCCACTATCCTTTACTCCACTAACATTCAGCCATTCTGAACAGGTGCCACGCTGGTATACAACATCGCTAGAACATTCTAGGAAAGATAGTAGCTCTTGATGAGGTGAGACCTTTTGGCTTCTTCAATACTTGTTTGTTTCTTAAAGCAGCTTTGAGATAACTCTAATTGCCAATTTATAGATTTCAGATACCATTTTATATTTATAAATGTACACTTTACACTCTTACAGTTAATGCAAGCTAGTATATTATAGTACACCCCCTTACAATAGGCCCATGTTTAAAGCATGCAAGCTTACAATCGGCAATAAAAAGGATATAACAACAACAGTTCTGAATTCATTTCTTTACATGTAATGCTCTCACATCACAATATCCTAATATAACTATGGGACAAATCCCCCAACTCTGACCTTCCTCCATGGCTCAGGAGAGCGTGCACTCTTATTTTGAGTTTCCCATAGCGAGTTCCTGTTGATTTTTTTAGTTGTTTTGACTCAATCATTTGTTTGCTGATGGCTTCTTATAACATGGAACAAGATCCAAAGCTCAGCGCTGTGGTCTAGAGAGGCACACCAAGTGCACCCTCCTTTAATGTGCATGACTTAAGTCATCTCACTGAGCTGGAGATGATAGCCAGTGGTGGTAGTAAGAGAATTTCTAGTGGTAGAACAGGCTTTTCTTACCAGTAACACACAACAGAATATTGCCTACTAGCCTTTCCTGGGTTTTAAACTTTGAATTGGTCTGTCAGTCCCTGCAACCAAGTCCTTCACTCCGTCGATGTAGGTTAATGATGCCACATGTGTGTGTAGTATATCTGTATAACTTTAAAAAGTATTGACAGCAACCGCTGTGTCGGCAGTTTCTGCAAACGCCTTAGAAATGGCCGCCGAGTTCGTCATCATTTTTAAAATTGCCAGGTGGAATAGTCTTGGCATGGCGGGCCTCATTCTTCTGCCAGACCAACGGAGATTACTAGAGACTGCCAAATATTAAGTTGGTTCCTTACAGTTTTGTGGAAAGACCAGCACTACACATAGCCAGCCACTGGTACCGCAACACTCTCTTACAGAAAATAATGTAGATAGGGACCTAAAATAAAATCTCATAGGAAATAATGCTAAGTTACATTAAATTATTTAAAATTCTTAAAAATATAAATACAAAGTAATTAAAAAATATATTAAATAGTACATATGTATTATTTAAGTGTACAAATATAAATTAATGCTAAAAAAGTATAAAATATAGCACCTATTTATAATTTAATTATATAAGCAACCCAAGGCAGTCTTTGCCCTCATTGGGGCTTGTCAAACGGGTGCAGATTAGTTCCAGTGGCAAAGAGAGCATGGCTGCGTGTGTTCCGGTTCAGGGAGGACCTGGCCTGGGAGATGTTGCTGGACTGTTTCTATTGGAGCATTGTGAAGACTGATTTGCATGTGTCTGGGTTCAAACTGAAATGGCATATAATGTGCTAAATACCGATGTACTGGGATGCGGCCCTGAGTAATTTCCAGTGGCTGAGGTTGATTCAAGCTTTCCATGCATCTCTTTATGGTATACTTCACTTTGAGCCAATATAGGCAGAAATGCCCAACCTTCAAAACAAGTTTAAGTTCACTCATTTTTTCTTCACAGGCCTGCAAAAAAGAAAATATTTAATTACAAACCAATCCAATCTACTCACACAAATAGGATCCTTAATTACAATCCACTGCACTAATAAGTGGTTCAAAACACTTTATTCCCTTTCTTCATACGCCATTTCAATGGGGCATAAGACACTTCCCTTGGCAAAATAATGAAAAAAAGAAGCTGGAGAAGTGGTATCATACCACACATAAAATCCATAATGTTTTATGTAAATTACACTTCAGTGTGAAAATGATATGCACTCCCCTGCAATGGTCACATTAGATGCCAAATCAGCTAATCTGACAGAACTTCACTCCATATTGGCATCTACAGCTCCTCTGCTATCCGGCTCAGTAACTCGTCAGACCTCTGCCCTTGAACAATGGCTGCTGTCTGCATGCAACTCTGTGGCCCCTCTGAAAACTATAAAATCTATGCGCCCTCATGACGCCCAGCGGTGGTTCACCGATCAATTAAAACTAGATAAACTTGCTCTTCGCCAGGCCGAGCGTCGATGGTGATGCAACTATGACCCTCAACTTAAGCTTGAATTTGTGAACCGCCTAAAAACCTACAAATCTTCCATCCTCTCGGCCAAGACAACTTACTTTTCCCATAAAATAATGGAGTCTGCCTCTAAGGCAAAAGACATATTCTCCATAGTGAATGAGCTCTCCCTTCCAGACCGGGTCACCCCTCCCCCCCTACCCACTCAGGCTCTATGTGACTCATTAAATACCTACTTCTTGGATAAAATCATCACTATTAAAACAATATCCCCCTGCCCCCATCCCCTCTTCCTCTTCCCTTACCACCCAATAATCCACAGCATTTAGACGCCTTCCCCCCTATTTCTATCGCTGAGTTTCATAGGTTACTGCATAAAGTTAGTTCCGGCTCCCCCAATGACTGCTGCCCTCCCCAGATTCTCAAAGAAATCTTCCTGGCCTGTCCTGACCCTGCCTTGACACTCCTCAACAACTCGCTGGCTACTGGAGTAGTTCCAGACTCCTTTAAACAAGCAGTGGTGATACCAATTTTAAAGAAATCTAATGCTGACCCTACGGTCCTAAGTAATTACAGGCCCATCTCCCTTCTCCCCTATCTAGGAAAGATCTTGGAGACCTATGTCACGCGCTGTCTAAGTGCTTTCATCGAGAGCTCGTCCTTTTTAGATCCCCAACAGGCCGGTTTCCGCCCCCTTCATTTTACTGAGGCGGTCATTGTGGCTGTTATGGACACTCTAGGAACAGGTGCTGATAATAACATCCCTCAAGCCCTCGTCCTGTTGGATCTGTCGGCGGCTTTTGACACGGTCGATCATTCCATACTGATCGACCGTGTCACCAACGCCGGCATTCAGGGCGCAGCCCTCGATTGGGTCAGATCTTTCCTGGACAAGCGCTCCCAAGCCGTACATCTCTCCACTTTTTCTGCTCCTTTCTCTTCTCTCTCTTGCGGAGTCCCTCAGGGCTCTGCTCTATCTCCTTTGCTTTTCAATCTGTATATGCAGCCCCTTATAGTTTCACTCCGCAAATCCTCTGCAACAATTTTCAACTATGCGGATGATTTGCAGCTGATCTTTCCTTTAGACACCTCTCCCTCCTCCCGCATTAGTTTTCAAACCACTATGTTAGACATCTCAGACTGGATGTGTCACAGCCAGCTCAAACTAAACCCCACAAAGACCGAGCTGGTGCTGGTGGGTGGATCCGCCAACCCATGGAATGACAGCTTCTGGCCCCACTCACTTGTGATCCCCCCCCCCGCCCTTTCAATTCCGTGAAAAGCCTCGGTGTAGTCATCTCTGGTGACCTTTCTATGATTTATTTTATTTATTTATTTATTTATTTATTGTTTTGTAGAGCGCGTAGTCACCCAGTGGGTATCCCAGCGCTAAAAACCTTTTTACTCACGAAAGGTGGAAGCCTCAGATTAGTGCTGTAACATCATCCTGCTTTTTCCACCTACGTAGGATACGCAAAATCTGTAGATTTCTCACCAGAGATGCACTTATCCTCGTCATCATGGCTCTTGTAATGTCCAGAATTGACTTTGCTAACACCCTATACGCAGGGATCCCCGCCTACCAACTCCACAGGTTGCAGCTGATACAAAACCAGGCTGCTCGCTTAGTATATCATCAGCCTAAGCATCAGCACGTCTCGCTGCTATTACGGAGCCTGCACTGGCTCCCGGTGGCCAAACGTTGCACTTTCAAACTTGGCTGCACAATATTCAAAGCCCTCTCCAATCTCGCGCCTGCCTTCATTTCTTCTAGCTTGAAGCGGTATACACCCTCTAGAAACCTTCGCTCTTCCGCTGATAACCTTCTGCTCATCCCTCAAATCCGTCGCAAAGAACATGACGGCCTCCGCTTCTCTTTTTTATCCCCTAAATTCTGGAACTCCCTTCCGTCCTCTTTCCGTCACTGGCCTTCCTATGAGTGTTTTCGTAGGACACTGAAGACGTTTCTCTTTCAGTTAGCATTTGAGTAAACCTCTGCCCTCTCCCTCCGCATCTGTTATGAGCGCCAAGAAACCGTTTCAGTGAACGTGCGCGGTATAAAATATTTTAACATAACATAACATAACTTATTTTCAAAACAGTTTCTTAAGTCATATGGCTAACATTGCCATAGATGTGTATGCAACCAAGGCACATATATAATTTCACATGTGACCACTAGCAAAAATGACACTGGAAGCTTAAACAGGGAAAAATTTTAAGTTATTCAGAAATGTATGTATCTTCAATTATAGCAAAATACGTAAGATGAAGCCAGCGTAAAAAGGCCCAGGCCTACTGAAAAAATATCTACAGTCAGTTTAGATATCATCGGCACATTTAGAGCACTGACTATGATAAAACAAAAACTGTAAATCAGAGATACCCACCACACAAAGCAAGGCCAATTTTACCCCAAGGATTCAAACTGAAATCATATAAAATAAGTGACATATATGTCTGAAAAACAATAAATGAATACAATTAATTAATATTTAGATAATTTTAGTGTTGGGAGCTCCACTAAATACAGTAGAGTACCAAGAGGCAAGTAATGGCTGGTTTGGACCCTCTGCTGCAACATTCCAATGATTGTCTTTCTGTTTCTACCTGTTTAATTTAGAGCATTCTATCATTAGTAGTTGGAAAAATAAAATACCATTATAGCTTTTCTTCACCGGTTTATACCAATTGGCACTGCTTTCAATCCTTCCTACAGCCCAGGCTCGGAAAGTGAAGGAGTGTAAGGTCACTTCACCATCTCGCCATTCACAGGAACCGATTTTGTATCAGCTCCCTAGAAGTCTTTTCTTGGGGTCCTAGAGGAGTCAGTGGTTAATGCGCAGTATACTGTGTGGATACTGTCACCTACCATAAATGTCCCCTAATCACCTATTGTTAGACTTTTGACGTGTTTCTCCCGAGTTTTTGCTTTCTGCCCTCCAGTTTTTGACTCTGTTTTTGCTGGAATAACGTTTCTGCGCGCTTTTCGCACTGCTGATCAGTGGTAAAGCGCTGGTGCTCCTGTGGTAAATTGTGATATGATTGGATGTGTGACTTACTTGTCAGTCCCCAGTAAAGGACACTGCGGGTGTCAGGGCTTGTGAGTCAACTCGTGGGGCTGCAGCATGGATTGTGCCACCCACGTACGTAGCCCGAACAAGGTATAAGTGAATGAAGGTTGGTATGCCTGAACTCAGCGTCTAAAGACGCAGCCTTCAGTGAGGGTTCCCTTTTCATTCGGAGTTCATAGAGGCCACTTTTAGAAAGTGGGTATTATTTTGCTCGGTCATCCTGTGTGCCTCTGGTGGAATGTGGATTGCCTGTCTGGTTTTTGAACGACAGATGGCTAGGAAGCAGGGTGGCTCCTGGTAGTCTAGGTAGGTCTGGAAAGGGCTAAATAGACCTGGGTTTTGATGGGAAAGAGGGAGGAGATTTCCTTGCACCTCAAAGGGCCTGGTCTGCCTCTGACAAAGCCGTCTCCACCTCCTGCCAGGAATTCACGCCAGGAAGGCCCAACTGGTTCTGGCCGGACACCGACACCCTCTGCCTGGAAGATCAAAGGATTTTTGTGAACAAATCCTGGGTCTCACACCCCGGAACTTTAGAACTCAACTGGATCAAGAAGACTGCACAGAAGAAGAGAGACTGCTAAAAGGAACGACCGCTTTGCTGCGTGCTTTGCTGGGCTGACCTTCAGTGGCTGCATCTGTCTTGGGCAGTGAAAGGTCAGGACTGCACTTTCTGCAACCGAATTGGTGAGACTCTCACCGTGACCTGTGGGCCCACACTCTGCACCGCTTTGTAACACAACAATGCTGTGTGGTGTCGTTCTGCGGTATGTACACTGTCTTACGGTTGGTTATGTGCAAATGCTTTACACGCTGCCTCTAAGATAAGCCTGGCTGCTCGTGCCAAGTTACCAAGGGGGTGAGCAGGGGTTATTTTAGAAGTGTAACTCCCTTATCCTGACTAGAGTGGTGGTTTTTGTCTGGCTTTGACCTGTGCCCCAGCCTACCAAAAATCCCATTTCTAACACCTATACTATTACGCTCCAGTTGGATAACACAATTCCTCCCTTTAGGTATTTGGCTCTCAATAGGGAGCATCCGGCATGTGAAAAGCTTTTGAGGGTCCTGGGACAAGAAACTTAGCAGGGTCTATCTTAATAGGATGAACTCATAATGAAGAAAGATAACACAGGACTTGGCGCCATCTAGAGGTTGTGTCTTGTTGGCTGAAAGAAGAAGGAAGGTATCAGGCTTTCTCTTTTAGTATTAAAAAATATAGAGGGGGTCTCAACACACCCAGGAGAGAGGCCAAAGAGCACCCGCTGCCTCCCCCTGTGATGTCCCTGGATTACATAGCCAAGCAGTTAAGACTTACTCTAGGTTTAGAAACTAACATACATTATGGCACTCAATTAACCTAATAGCTCGCTAACATTATGGCCCTCATTAAGAGTGGCAAAATTTCACCCGGACAGATAACTCTGCCACCCTCATTTCTGAGTGCCTCAGGGCCCCGAATTATTATGCCTGCAAACTTCAGATCCGACAGTGCTGGGCCCGGTGACTCCATACACTATTAGATAATGCAAGAGCAGGGGTTACAGGCGGCTCAAACTAAGTCTGGGCAGTACACTCCGCTTGTGGAGTTTAAAGAGATTTCCGCACTCTGCGTTCCGCTGAGCTTGCTGAGTTCCGAAAAACTTTGCTTCGCGTAGCAAAATTACTTTTTTTCCTCACTTGCGTTCGTCAACGTCAAGTTAGTGAGCGCAAGTGAGGAAAATCCACCTCCCGGAGATATTTTACCTTGTTTGCAGATCATCAACCGCAAGCTGGCGAGCGTGGAAAATTTACTTCCCGGCGAGATTTCTCAACGCAGGCGGTCAGATTTCTCATTGCGAGTGTTCGCATATGCTCACGACTGTCAGCGTTGAGAAACTTGCCGCTCGTGTTGAGAAAGCTGCTGCTCGAGTAAAACTCTACTCGAGCGGCATAAAGGAAGCAGCGCCCGCTTGCGCAGTGCATGGTGCCATTCGCAATGATTGCACACTGCAGACAAGCAACTGGCACTGAAAATCACTGCAAACAGCATTTATTCAATGCACTCTACGCTTGCGGATCTCTGCGTAGCGCGGCAGAGTTTTTTTTTAAGAACTGCGCGTACTCCGCCCAGGTTTAATCACAACACAGGCCCCCACTGACCACTAGAGGGGCATTGAAGAAGCATATCGTGTTTCTCAGGACAGAATCAAGTCTGCTCTGCTCTCTGGCCCCTATCCCCTCCCCCATCCACCCGCCCACCCCTGTCCATATCAGGTGGAAAATGCTTCTATTTTATCCCTGGAAGTGGGGCAAACCACGCAAAAAAGATCAAGTATCTCAAGATCCATGTTTTTTTCCTCATTCATAATGTCAGTTTCTTGGTGCGAGGATACCGTTCAGAATTGGGAATTTTGGCCCTCTTGTATCCCTGTACCAAAACCCGGCAGTTATAATCAGGCCCTTTATCTTTAAAGAAGAAAACACATTTTACGTACAGGCTTAACTGAAAAAAAGAAATTTAAAAATATGATTCTCTTGAGCTCCGAGATACAATCTCATCCGTAATAATAACTATTTAATCCAACCAGCTAGATTTTCTCCAACATTGGCCCTGTGGACAATGTTATAAAATGGGGTTGTGCATGGGTAGACTCGTAAAAGTGCTGGACTCTTCAGTTTTAATACAATGTTTACTAACAAAGTCTCCATCAACAGAATAGATGTGGCAGACAGAAAATGTAGAAACCATGATACTTCCTCTCTTGTCAACTGTTTCGATGGTCTCTGGGGTTAACCTTTGAACGGTTCAATAGGCTGAAGCAAGCCAGAGCGCCTTGTTTTTCAGCCCTCTTCCCAAAAACCAGCACCCAACAGAGAGAGTTCCAGCCAGTTGTTGGAATGAGTCATGGGCCAAGATTTTCAAAGGTTTTGCATCAGGTTTGCGTTACCTTTTTTAACACAAACTTGATGCAAAACTGTTTGGGGAATTTGCAAACTTACGCAAATTGGTATTTCCTTGGTTTGTATGGGAAAGTAATGTAAACCAGCATGAAGCGCTGCTTTGCGTTACTTTGCTTCAAGGGGGCTTTACATGGGTGAGTCTAGCATAGGTAATGTACCTGAAGGACCCTTCCAGTACAAAATACTATGCATAGACTGACTTTAACCATTTTCCCTCTTTGTATGTGTGCTGTATCCTTCATGCTGATCTTCCATTACCTCCAGACTTTGGTGTAGGTCTGAAGGTGCTGAGCAACATCTCCTTTCCTTGCAGGGTAGTCAAGTTCCACATCTCACATAAATCACAGAAGAGGGTGGCTCTAGGAATCCAGACATGTCCCTTGCATGTGAGTGCACAATCAACATAAACTACATTGGGCCAGATGTACCAGTTTCTCATGCAGCACAGTGCAGCAACCGCAAATGCTGAACTGCATGAAAAGAAGAGATAACAAAAAAAGGGGGTGGGTGTTGACCTGTGGGAATAAATGGTTAAACAACTAAACCAACAAGCATTAGAAATGCAATCGGGCTCGGATTTATTTGAGTTTGAGCTAATGGCATTGTAAATGCCAATATCTTTTTGCCATGTGTTATGGAGTGTGTGCATGTGGCGGGTAGTGGAATTATGTGGGTTGGATTGTAATTTTACCAATGGTGGCATGCTGTGTTTTATATGAATATGTTTAAAAGTAAAGTGTACCATACTGCGATTGCTTGGTGGAAAAGTGCACTGCCGGCGGAGGTGTGTGTGCCTGGTGGAAGGGTGCACAGACGGCTGGTGGGTGTGTGCTTGGTAAAAGCGTGCACAGATGGCTGATGGTTGTTGGTGTTTGTGCATGGTGAAAGCATTCATTGACGGCTGGGGGTGTGTTGTTCTGTGTGTTGTATTCTGTGTACTGGTGAGTGTGTGGCGGTGAGTCTATGGGGGTGAGCCTGGGGAGTGAGTGTGGTGGTGAGTGTGTTGTGTTGAGTGGTGCCGAGTGTGTGGTGTTGAGAGACTGAGGTGTGGTTTCTGTGTGCCTTATGTGTGTGTGGTGTGTGTGTGGTGTATGGGTCTATGGTGTGTGTGTGTGCTATGTGTGCTATGTGTGTGTGGGGTATGTGTGTGTGGTGTTTTCTGCACAATCACACACTGCCCCTACACATTCACACACTGCTCACCCGCACACTCCCAATGTCACCCTGCATAGTCACACACTGTTTATTCTGCACCTGCACTCACCGCCCCTCTGCACTCACCGCCACTCTGCACTCACCGCCACTCTGCACTCACTGCCACTCTGCACACACCGCCACTCTGCACACACCGCCACTCTGCACACACCGCCACTCTGCACACACAGCCACTCTGCACACACCGCCACTCTGCACTCACCGCCACTCTGCACTCACCGCCACTCTCCACTCACCGCCACTCTCCACTCACCGCCACTCTCCACTCACCGCCACTCTCCACACACCTCCACTCTGCACACACCGCCACTCTGCACACACCGCCACTCTGCACACACCGCCACTCTGCACTCACCGCCACTCTGCACTCACCGCCACTCTGCACTCACCGCCACTCTGCACACACCGCCACTCTGCACACACCGCCACTCTGCACACACCACCACTCTGCACTCACCGCCACTCTGCACTCACCGCCACTCTGCACTCACCGCCACTCTGCACTCACCGCCACTCCGCACACAACTCCACTCTGCACACACCGCCACTCTGCACACACAGCCACTCTTCACACATCGCCACTCTGCACACACCGCCACTCTGCACACACCGCCACTCTGCACACACTGCCACTCTGCACTGACCGCCACTCTGCACACACCGCCACTCTGCACACACCGCCACTCTGCACACACCGCCACTCTGCACACACCGCCACTCTGCACACACAGCCACTCTTCACACATCGCCACTCTGCACACACCGCCACTCTGCACACACCGCCACTCTGCACACACTGCCACTCTGCACTGACCGCCACTCTGCACACACCGCCACTCTGCAGTCACCGCCACTCTGCAGTCACCGCCACTCTGCAGTCACCGCCACTCACCGCCACTCTGCACTCACCGCCACTCTGCACTCACTGCCACTCTGCAGTCACCGCCACTCTGCACTCACCTCCACTCTGCACTTGCCGCCACTCTGCACTCACCGCCACTCTGCACACACCGCCACTCTGCACACACCGCCACTCTGCACACACCGCCACTCTGCACTCACTGCCACTCTGCAGTCACCGCCACTCTGCAGTCACCGCCACTCTGCAGTCACTCTGCACTCACCGCCACTCTGCACTCACCGCCACTCTGCACTCACCGCCACTCTGCACTCACCGCCACTGCAGTCACCGCCACTCTGCACTCACCGCCACTCTGCACTCACCGCCACTCTGCACGCCTCATGTCCCACGAGCAACAAAGACAGACGTAAACACACTCACAGCAGACGACTTCCGCATTCTTAATGAGGTAACAAGCAATGGAAAGGATGTATGAATGCAGCCTTGTGCTGATGAGCCTGGAGGCATAGCCTGGAAAAACCAAAAAGTTTACTAATATTCTATATTGATTTTACAGGTGACAAAACGTAATTATTAGTACAATTTTTAAAGCAGACACATGCAAACACACAAATTGTATTGCCGTATTCCAATTCAAACTCAAAAGAAGAATGGAAAGTTAAGTGATAGACCTCTGCTACCAGCGCCTAACCCACTGAGCTAGCAGCACTGAGTGTCTGGCAGCAGAGCAGAGGTGAGGCTGAGGCTGCAGTGCAGAGCGAGCCAGCGCACGGAGCGCTGCTGAATGGTGAACGCGCCCCGGCCGTCTGCATTCACTTAACGAGGCACCCTGACAGCTCCTAATTTTTATTTATGGACGCCCGTGCGCGAAACCGCAGAGAAAATGCCCACAATGGCGGACGCAAATCACATAAAGCCTATCGCGTCAAGGCTACTACAAAGACAGCACAGCGAAGACGAATCACTATGCAGATGCCATAAAACAGCCACGCGCACTAAGGAATGTTTGGAATGTTTCTGGCCAGAGCCCTAAAGAAACCTTTTTTTTTTTTTTTATAACAATAGAGCTCGAAGCTCCGCCCCACTTCGTGGTGACGGAGGCCGAGCCCTAAAAAGCGTAATAATTGGTCACTTGTTTGGTATATAATCCCAAAATGCTATTTATTAGCCTTGTCTTAAAGCGAAAACCCCAAACTCCTAGGTTGGGGTGAAGGAAGCAGTGTATCTACATACAACAACAAAACGAATGTCTATTGACATCACAACATAAGACATTTCTTTTATGCAAAAAACATCTACTACAAAAATCCAAATAAACAAGATTAGTTAAGTGTTACAATACAAACACATATATACACAAATTCCCTAAACAATGGGAGACTTCTCTCTTCCACAATTTATAACATACAAATATATGGCTGCAATTTCTAAATAACATATGCAGTCTATATTAGAGGTCGTTCATTGTTGAGACACCCATGATGGAATGCCCTGCCCTCAAAAATAATTATTGTGTCCAATGTATTTATAAATAAGGTTTTAGATTTGTATTGGACTCCTCCAAACAAAGGGGTTGACTCGTTTTGGCCCTTATTGTTGACCTCTTCGGGAAATAGGAAGATGAGAAACCTGCAAAGAAATGTATAAACACATTTTACTAAACAATGCAATGCTACTCAAGTCAGCATGGTGCCTCTTATCCTGAGTCTATATGGTTGACCCACGTTGTACCAATTAGCTCCAGCTCTCAACGTAAAGTCTGTAACCATAGACAACCCAATGTGTGAAGAGGGCATTATGGTGCAGTGCTTGGGAAAATCTCCATGCTGTGCTCCAAACAGCATCACAACCAATGTTGTGGACAACAACACATGTGCAGCAGATCTATAGGCTGGTGCTACATGTAGGTACAAATGCGAGGGTGTGTCAACCTCAAGGGGTTTGTTTCCATACCGTAGTGTGGTGTGCATGCTGTGAAGGGTGTGGGTACTCACATAAACCCTAAAGCAGGGGCGGGCTCTGTGAAGAAGTTACTGAGCTGCTTGCACTTTCAGTGTCTCGCTGTTTCCAAATGCTTATCAAGAGCATGAGAAGGTGAGAGCAGGAGAGCGCCAAACTTACTGAAATATGGTACTCTCCTCCCTTTTCCCTAGCGCTGGCGCTGAAATTAGCTGCCATGTGCTATGGAGACACCTTTGCACCATGGTACAAGTGTATCTCCGTGAGTCTAGCATAGGTTTTGTAGTGGAAAGACCCTTCCAGTACAAAATACTATGCATAGACTGAATTTAACCCTTTTCCCTCTTTGTATGTGTACTGTATAGTGCAGCACATGTGCAACATCAGAAAATGAAAGCATTTCTCCTTTGTTGCACCTACTTCAAAAAGGTACAGTTTTCTGATGCTAAAACTGTCTACTTTATTTAGTAAATGAGTCTTAACGTCAAAAACCTTGGGTGGTTGCTTGGGATCCACCAATGCGCCCACCGATGATATGCCTCCTTGGCGCTAGGTAATGCAAAGCAGCGCTATGTGCTTTGCATTACTTTCATGTTATTTCCAGCGCTAAACAAGTTTAGCACTGGAAAGTAAATCGGCAAAAAAGATTTTACGCCGATTTGCATCACTTTTGTGTTGCAAACATATCGTAAAATCTTAGCAAATCTCCCCCATTGTGTCATGTCTGGACATCGGTTATTCAACTCCTGGTAATCACAAAACCTATATACTTACTTTTTTTTTTTTAATGGAAGGTGCATCAGGAATGGAGTCAAAATCATATATGCAAGTCCATCAGTTTTTTTTATTAGTAATAGAAGTAAAAGTGGCCCTCGTTTCGCTCCTTAGACCAAAGGAACTACATCACGGCTCCAAGTATCAAGTACAGTATTCAACACTTTCTTTAAATAACTGAAATAAACGTGTAGCAACTCAGGAAGATACCCCATAATAAGGGTCAACCGAATCAGATCCAGACTCGTAATCTAAATCTTCTGTGTTCCGACATACGGCAAATGCACCGATTCAAATTTGATATATTAACTTTGTAAAAAAAAACATTTTTATTGCCGGTTTATTGCATTTTTGTTTACAAAGTGTTTGCAGTTTGGTTGCCTTGTTCGTAAAGTAAAGACATGAGTGTATTTAACGCTATATAACCAATATATTTAAAGCAATATCTAAGTTTGGTCCTCTAGTCTCCTGGAAGAGCAGCATAATTGCTCCAATTTATAACAAGCATTTGCAAAGCAATAGGTCTCGCATTTGTGAAAGTTTGAGCTATTGGCATTGTAAATGCTATTGTTTTTTTACTTATGTTTTTTGTTTGGAGTGGAGTGGATGTATGTTGTTTGTAGTGGAAATATGTAGTTCGTATTGGAATTGTTACTTGTGAAATAGTGTGGGGTTGAATTGTGTGGTGTGTAGTGAATTTATGTAGTGGAATTATGTGGTATGGTGAATCGATAGGGGTGAGAGCTGTATAAAATAGATAGCAAGTAAGATTGAGAGGAATAGGTAGTTTACATATGAAGTGGTGAATGAAGACTAGATAGAGTTGTAGAAAGAGTGTGTTCGGGAGAATGAATGGGAAAGAAGGTTATAGACACATAAAGAGGCTGCATTTGTGTACACACCGAAAGAAGTGGAAGAAAGTGTGTGTTTGCGGTTTGGATTTTTTAAAAAGTTATGGTAAAGAAACTGCGCTGTAAGACCTGAAGTGAACCAATATGAGAAATGTTGTTTGAGGGTATGCTTGTGCAATAGAATTATGTGGATAGTAATTATGTGGTATTAACTTGAGTGGACTGATGTATTGTATTGTATTGTAATTGCATTTATATAGCACTTACTACCCCATACGAGGCGTCAAAGCACTTTTTTCGGCGAGTAGCACGCTACTCGTGGATCCATAGAGGATTAGTGTTGAATTAGTATAGTGAAACATGCAAGTACATTTTAAGTGGTGGATAGGTTAGTCAGTTATTTGGTTTTGGAATGATAGCAGAAGGATAGAGGAGGACAAAGGTTTGTATTTATATAGCGCTTGTTGACGCACGCTATTCAGGAAGCCTACAAAGGATTAGTGGTGAATTAATATGGTGAAATTTGAAGTAATTTCAGTGGTGGATAATAGTCAGTTACTTGGAGTGAGAAGGATAGCGGAGGGATAAAAGGGGAAGAAAGATTTACATTCATATAGCACTTTTTACCCCTGATGGGTGTTGAATGGCTTTTCTGGTGAGTAGCACGCTACTCCGTAAACAATAAAGGATTACTGTTCAAAATGAGTATAGTAAAAAAAATATGAAGTAATTTGAGTAGTGGATATGTTATTCAGTTATTTGGGTAGTATATTAGTATAGTTTAATATGGAATTTGAGAAGTGAACGTGTTAGTCTGTTAATTTCGATTGAAAAGCATAGTGGAGGAATAAAAGAGTGAAAGATTTTTTTTTTTAGGTCTTAGCAATAGGAGGAGGCTTTTGGATGAGTAAACAGGAGTTTTGGAGCAGAGGACTCAGAGGAAAGAGTTTAGAAAGGTTTGTTTTAGGGGATCGGTATAGTAAAAGAGGTGTCAGATGATACAAGGAGGGGTAGAGTAGGAGAGAGTCTAGAAAGGGTTATTTTGGCAACCATAGTAGTGTATGGGGTTTGGGATAAATGAGAGAGTGGATGAAGAGGATATATTGATAGATGTATAGGATTAGAGATAGGGTAGTGCATTGGAAGGAGTAGTAGAAGAAGTTTAAGATGAGTCAGAAGGTTGGGCTAGAAGATATATTGAGCGAAGTATAGGCTGAGAAATAGGGTAGTGCATTGGAAATGCTAAGTTAGAAGAAAGTGATAAATATGTAGATCCATAATTACATTGAAAATGTATGTGTTGCAAGAGTTACAAAATGTGGTGATGTGCAGTGTGTGTGTTGTGCGTTAGTGTTATTATGGTAGAAGGGAGAGGAGGGTGTTTGTTGGACAACTGATGGAAGGTCTATTAGGTGTAATTACAGCAGGAAGAGTGTGTCTGAATGGGATGTAGTTATGTATGGTGTTGATTGGTGTTGTGTTAGTGATGAGTGTATTGGTTAGTGGTATAGGATAGAGTTGTGTACTGTTTGTAGGTGATGGATATGTGTGGTAGTTGGGATAGTAGGGTGTGTAGATGTGGTTTGGTTTGTAGTGCAGGCTGGTACATTAATCTGTGCATAGGGTTGTGCATGGTGTACATTTGGTGTGAGTGTGCTGCTCTGTTTTTAGGTCTCGCCCTATTCCCATTCCGCAGGAATGGAATAGGACGAGTCTATAGCAGTGAAACCAAGAAGTTAAACTATGCTCTCCCAAAGCGGATTTCCCAGAGTGCATGTGCTGTTGTGCACGAGCTTTTGTCCGAGCCGCCTGCCTTCCAAGACCTTCACAGGCATCTGTTGTTTCCCCAGCCTGCGCAGTGCGCGCTCAGCCTCACTTCTCCTCCCCCTAATAAGATTCCTGCTGTTTTCACTTCTTTCACGGCCGTGAGGCCGTGCTTCAAAGCGATCCGCTCCCCCGCCCCTAAAAGCTTCTTTCGGCGATGTTGTTTCATTGCTCTTGAGAAGTCTGTAAGCCCCTGCACGACAAATCGCAGTCTTGTTATACACTGGGTCCGTGCTGTATTTGAGCATGGCGCCGCTTATGTACATTACACCCTGCCATTGCATGCATGCATGCATGCACACCTTGAAAAGGCTTGCCCGTATTTTCCGCGGAAGACAACAAGGGATCAGTTGCCAGCTTTGCAGGACCGTGCTGTGATGACGATCACCTGCCTTTGTGAGCCGCTGGAAATTCAGAGCATTCTAGTCGGTAAACGTTCTTTTTTTCCAGTCATGCTCATTATTATAGGCTGCCAAGCACTTCCAGCCTGCCATACCGTGCTTCAGTGGGTTGATAGTGCGGGGTCCGTGCTTTGTTTGTTTGTTTTAAATCCCTTGCGGCCGCCATGCGCATCATTTTTTTTTTATGCACGGGGTCCGTGCTATGTTTGAGCATGGCGCCGCTTGCATTCTAGTCGGTAAACTTTTTATTTTTGCAGTCATGTACATTATTATAGGCTGCCAAGCACTTCCAGCCTGCCATATGCTTCAGAGGGTTGATATTGCCGCACGCATTCATATTTAAAAAACGGGCGCGCGCTTTATTTTTTATCACGGCAACCGCGTTCGGTTGCATGATTCATTCTCTATGTCTGTGTGTTTGATGCATAGCGCTGCCGCTCCGACACACTCCAGTGGGACTAGTACTAGCACTGCGCTATTAAATAAATACAAAAATAAATTGGTAAGTACTTTCCAAATCATTAGTGTAATTACGTATACGGTCAGATACAGCTGACATTCTTACAGAGCAGACCCATCTCTTACACAGTGGTTGAACAAACTCCCAAACCTGCCTCCAAATCAGTTTCAGGTAAGCACTCGTGAAGTGATTAAGAGGCGTAGGTGCCACTGCAGAGTCCCTCGGTTTTACTGTCTCGTTGTCCTGTGTGGGGTTGCTGTGCAGAGGGCATATGCGAACAGATGTCCCACTCCCACGACTTCCAATGCCCTCTCCTCTCTTACTTCTTCCCTTGTCCCTCCACTTCCATTTGGCGTCTGACCTGCTGGGAGTCGTTTTCCCTGACAGAGTTTACTATGCACCGCACGTTAGATAGTGGGTCCTGTGTCAGAGCCAGTAACAACAACAGTCAGTGAAGGCCTGCGAGGCGTCACGTTCTACAAACCACTCAATGTTTGCAGAGAAGATTTGCAAAGCCCTGGTTTTCAGCCAGAAAATGAGTTTACAAATAAAAAGGAAAACGAAAGCATAGCTATGGCTATGGGAATGTATTTATTGTAGTTTTGTTTGAGACGAACCCGCGTCAATGGGGCGTCAGAGTACTGTACTGACACATTAGAACAGAGTGAAAAGAACATAGCAGTTTGTGTGCCTATTATTAACACAGCTATTCAACCACGCCCTCTTCAAATCCGTAGCTCTTTTCCTTGTTTGGTAGTCATTTCCGTCTTATTTGTATTTTTGTGAAATAATTTCCAAATTCGATGGATAGAGGCGCAGCAGGAAACTACCTGAATTAAAAGCAATGAAATCCTTTTGTTTAATTGTCTCCTCTCACAATACACTTGTAAAATCAATGCCTGTGACTGTGGTGTTTGAGCTATTAATTAGAGTTAGTTGCCTTGTAGAGACTTAAGTCAGTGTCATGCAAGGCTTGAAGTTTCATGTTTTTATGGCCTGCCAGAAGCTAGAACTGCCGACTTAGGAACTATGGAACCAGGTTTCAGTCCCAGCGTTGCTCTGACCTCTGCCATCCCTAACCAGTGCCAGGCTAGCTTCCCCGTACCGTCATTGTTGTCAGGCCTCCTCTGTCGTTCCTCTCGTCAGTACCAGGCCTCGCTCATCTGCCAAATGCCAATCCGCAATCTCTCATCAGTGCCAGGCGAGCCCCTGAGTTGCACCATTTCTGTCTTTCGTAAACTGAGGCGGCGCTAGCGCATGGTTATACTGAATAAGCAGCTACCTATGTTATATGACATCTCTTTAATAATGTAATAACTGCAGTTTCACTATTGCTTTATTAACCTTCCTGCTTTCTGAAATTTGCTTGAAAATGCAGCATTTCTCCACTACTTCGCTACGGTGAAGTCTGACAATCATTTTACGCCCCACCACTTGCAAATGTCATCGTCCACCACTGCGCGTTCCTGTTTTTTGTATTGAAATCCTTTGCGGCCGCCATGCGCATAACTTTTTTATGCACGGGGTCCGGGCTGTGTTTGAGCGTGGCGCCGCTTATTTACATTAACCCCTCCCATTGCATGCATGCATGCATACCTTGAAAAGGCTTGCCCGTATTTTCAGCGGAAGACAACAAGGGATCAGTTGCCAGCTTTGCAGGACTGTGCTGTGATGACGATCATCTGCCTTTGTGAGCCGCTGGAAATTCAGAGCATTCTAGTCCGTAAACTTTCTTTTTTTCCAGTCATGTACATTATTATAGGCTGCTAAGCACTTCCAGCCAGCCATACCGTGCTTCAGAGGGTTGATATTGCAGGGTCCGTGCTTTGTTTGTTTGTTTTTAAATCTCTTGCGGCCGCCATGCGCATAACTGTTTTATGCACGGGGTCCCTGCTATGTTTGAGCATGGTGCTGCTTGTTTACATTACACCCTGCCATTGCATGTATGCATGCACAGCTTGAAAAGGCTTGCCCGTGTTTTCCGCGGAAGACAACAAGGGATCAGTTGCCAGCTTTGCAGGACCGTGCTGTGATGACGATCACCTGCCTTTGTGAGCCGCTGGAAATTCAGAGCATTCTAGTCTGTAAACTTTCTTTTTTCCAGTCATGTACATTATTATAGGCTGCTAAGCACTTCCTGCCAGCCATACCGTGCTTCAGAGGGTTGATATTGCGGGGTCCGTGCTTTGTTTGTTTGTTTTTAAATCTCTTGCGGCCGCCATGCGCATAACTGCTTTATGCACGGGGTCCCTGCTATGTTTGAGCATGGTGCTGCTTGTTTACATTACACCCTGCCATTGCATGCATGCATGCACAGCTTGAAAAGGCTTGCCCGTATTTTCAGCGGAAGACAACAAGGGATCAGTTGCCAGCTTTGCAGGACCGTGCTGTGAGGACGATCACCTGCCTTTGTGAGCCACTGGAAATTCAGAGCATTCTAGTCTGTAAACTTTCTTTTTTTCCAGTCATGTACATTATTATAGGCTGCTAAGCACTTCCAGCCAGCCATACCGTGCTTCAGAGGGTTGATATTGCGGGGTCCGTGCTTTGTTTATTTCTTCTTAAATCTCTTGTGGCCGCCATGCGCATAACTGCTTTATGCACGGGGTCCCTGCTATGTTTGAGCATGGTGTTGCTTGTTTACATTACACCCTGCCATTGCATGCATGCATGCACAGCTTGAAAAGGCTTGCCCGTATTTCCGTAGGAGACAAAATGCTGGTACCACGCAGGACAGCTCTCCAACAAATGTCCATCCAGGCCCCCCACCACTCACGGTGAATCCGCAAATGACATGCCTCTGCCCTGGAAGAGTGGACTTGGTTCTTATAAAAACATACATTTTTGTGTTTTACATCTTGAACCACCAGAACATTTGTCTATTCCGATGTACTTTCAAGCAAAATATGGGCAGCTGAGCAGTTACAGTTTACAGCTGTACTGTTTGAAACTATCTGGAGACGTGCTCTCCGTCGCTCCCTCTTCTAATATTTCACTCCTCTCTCCCTATTCGACCTTTTTTAGGTAGAGTTATTTATAACTCGAAACCTATTACTACTGAACGGAAATCTCTGAAACCAGCCGGATTTCGTGCAATGCATGTCCCCAGGCGCGCGCTTGGCCTCGCAAAGGCTTGAAAGCTTGAAGGCAATCTGCTTCCCCTCCCCACTGGTGTTTATGGCTTTTCTCGCTCGCTAATGTGTTTTTTTCCCCTCCCTCCCTTCCTTTGATGTCCGCCGTGCGTGGCCTCCGCCTGTCGCCTCTCTGTCCTTCACAGCTCCTCTCTGTCATGGAATCTAAAATTTGGGGACTACATCTTCAAAACAAGCCTGTTCATGTTGACACTTGCAATTAGAATCCTTTCTTTCTTTCCTTTCATCCTTTCTTTCCTTCTTTTCTTTCCTTCCTTCCTTCCTTTCCATCCTTTCTTGTCTTGCCTTCCTTTTCTTTCTTCCAATCCTTCCTTCCTTTCCTCCCCCCCTTTAATTCCTTTCTTTCTTTCCTTCCTCCCTTATTCCTTCATTCTTTCGTTCTTTCTTTCTTTCTTTCTTCCCTTTCCTTCCACATTATCACTCAGCGCCACCACATCATCACTCAGCACCACCACATCATCACTCAGCGCCACCACAGCATCACTCAGCGCCACCCCAGCATCACTCAGCGCCACCCCAGCATCACTCAGCGCCACCCCAGCATCACTCAGCACCACCACATCATTACTCAGCACCACCACAGCATCACTCAGCACAACTCAACACCACCACAACATCACTCAGCGCCACCCCAGCATCACTCAGCGCCACTCCAGCATCACTCAGCACCACCACATCATCACTCAGCGCTACCCCAGCATTACTCAGCACTAATCCAGCATCACTCAGCGCCACTCCAACATCACTCAGCACCACCACAGCACCACTCAGCGCTACCCCAGCATCACTCAGCACCACCCCATCATCACTCAGCACCAACACAGCACCACTCAGCACCACCACAGCACCACTCAGCACCACTCAGCATCACTCAGCGCCACCCCAGCATCACTCAGCACCACCACAGCACCACTCAGCACCACCACAGCATCACTCAGCACCAACACACCACCACTCAGCACCACCACAACATCACTCAGTGCCACCCCAGCATCACTCAGCACCACCACAGCACCACTCAGCACCACAACAGCACCGCTCAGCACCACCACATTATCACTCAGCACCACCACAGCATCACTCAGCACCACCACAGCACCACTCAGCACCACCACAGCACCACTCAGCACCACCACAGCATCACTCAACACCAACACAGCACCACTCAGCGCCACCCCAGCATCACTCAGCGCCACCCCAGCATCACTCAGCGCCACCCCAGCATCACTCAGCGCCACCCCAGCATCCCTCAGCACCACCACAGCATCACTCAGCACCACCACAGCACCACTCAGCACCACCACAGCACCACTCAGCACCACCACAGCATCACTCAGCACCAACACACCACCACTCAGCACCACCACAACATCACTCAGTGCCACCCCAGCATCACTCAGCACCACCACAGCACCACTCAGCACCACCACAGCACCGCTCAGTACCACCACATTATCACTCAGCACCACCACAGCATCACTCAGCACAGCACCACTCAGCACCACCACAGCATCACTCAGCACCACCACAACAAAACCCCACTCAGCACCACCACAGCATCACTCAGCACCACCACAGCATCACTCAGCACCACCACAGCCCCACTCAGCACCACCACAGCATCACTCAGCGCAACCCCAGGTTATAGGTGTCACATTTGCGAAAGTTATAACTATTGGCATTGTAAATGACAAAGCTATTAATTTAGCTATTTTCAAAACCAACACATAAATAAAAAAACGGTCATTTACAAGACCAATAGCTCAAACTTTCCTAATGCTAGACCTATTGCATTGCAAATGCTTGTTGGATGTGGATGGTGTGGGCTGGGTATTGCTAAATGAGAAAAAGGCAGCATTTCTGGCCCTAGTTCCGGTCAGTCTCGATCAGGCTCAAACAGGCAACTGCTCTTGTCCTCTCCGCCCTTAACAGGCTCAAACAGGCAACTGCCCTTGTCCTCTCTGCCCTTAACAGGCTCAAACAGGCAACTGCCCTTGTCCTCTCTGCCCTTAACAGGCTCAAACAGGCAACTGCCCTTGTCCTCTCTGCCCTTCGCCTCAACGCCCGGGCTGATACGCTCTAAGCCTGGCCCTTTTTATAGCCCTAGTAATCAGGTGACCCCTTCAGCCAATGGGAACCCTAGCCCTAACACTATCCAATCACAACACTAGCCCTACGATCTAGGAACCAATCGGAGACCAGGACCTTACAGCCAATCTTAGCCCTGGTCCAAGCACCCAATCAGTTCAAAAACCCTGATCTCTACATCCAATAAAGGCCCTAGCCCTACCAGTAGTCCTTAAACGAATCCATGCAACCAATGTCACAGGTAACCCTAGTCCCTACTTCCAATAGAAAGCCTAACCCGACTCTTAGTCCCACACCTAGTCCAGCAACCAATCACACCAGAAGTCCTAATCTTTACTTCCAATAAAGGTCTAACCCTAGCCCTAGTCCCACCCTACTCCCAACAACCAATAACATAGGAAGCCCTAGTCCCTACTTCCAATAGAAATCCTAACCCTAGCCCTAGTCCCAACCCTACAATGATTGAATCACAGACCCAGAAACTAATCAGAACCCTCAAATACCCAACCAATGAGGACATTAACCCTAATCCAATAGAAACACCAGATACAACCACCAATCAGTGTAGACATGTACCAACCACTAGCAGACCATATAAGGTCCCAGCGACCTCAGACAAGGTTTGCTGGCCAGGGAGTTGGAAGCTGCTTCTCCTGTTCAGAATCTCTTAGGAGACAGACAGGCTCAATCTACACTTTGGACTTCAGCAGGTAAGGGCCTCACTAACTTGAAATCTAAGAATACTGTTTGAATAAAACTTTACTCCCCCTGCTGGCCAAAAAACGAAGTGCACAGGCCCTAGTAAAACACAGTTTAAACAGCTCACAGAAGCACCCTCTGATGTAGAAAAAATCCCTGTTGCTGGGGGGGGGTCCGGTCCGGTCCTCGGATGCTTGATTCCGTTCTGGGAAGGACATGGCTTTTGTAGTTCGGACTGGACTGTTCCCATGGGGCACAGGGTCAGAGCTGATTTGCATATCGCCATTGTCTAACCCAGGGTGGTGTGGAGTGCAAAAAAACGATGGATTTGGGCCCAGATCTTTAGACTGGGGTGAGTGTGTGACATTGATCCACATTCGGTCCATCACCTGTTGTATTTGAGTAGAATTATGTGGCACGGTGTGGAGTGTTTTTATGTGGAGTGTTGCTGTGTGCCATGAAGTAGATTTATGTGCGTTGGGATTATGTGCTATGGAGTGGAGTGTAATTTTGTTGTGTGGTATGGAATTGTGTGGCATTAAATTGTGTGGTGGGGCCTTATGTGGAACTGTGTGGCATGGTGTGGAATTATGTGGAGATTAAATATGGGGCGAGTTGCTGAGTTTAATTTTGTTGAGTGTAGTTATGTGTTTTGGAGCCAAGCGAATATATGTGGAGTGTAATTTGTGTATTAACCACATTGCTGCAGGACATATTCCCCTCCGGTGCTGAGGGATAATAGCAATGGGTGTGGTCATGACGGAACGGTTCCGTCATCAGCACAGCTCCACTGTGCCTCATGACGGAACCGTTCCGTCATGAGCATCGAAGGGGTTAATGTTTATTGAGCAGTGTAAATATGTATGTGCCTTGGCCACGAGAAAGTCTGGAAAACTGCAGTATGTAGATGTACTTGGTTAAAAAGTCAGAACTGGCTGAAGGCACATGCATGGCATGGGGCCACTTGGCAGGTAACCCCCGCATGTTTACTTAAAAATGGATCCAGTTGCGAGGAGATTCAAATATGTCCTGCTTTATATAACTGCAATGACCCTTTCTTTCAGGGGGCCCCTTCCTCCAACGCCCTGCCACTTCCCACCAGTGCCCTCCCAAGTCAGGATCCAGCTGTTGGTAGGAAGCTCTGAGAAAGTCACAGCGAAGTATGGTCCGTTGCATCACCTTCCCCTTGATACCGCTATATTTAGAATAACTGGGCAGTGTATGCAGGTATTTCGGAAATATACAGATATATAGGAGGGGATGGGGGAGGTGCATGGGGAAGCCAGGAAGAAGGCTGCACTCTTGCATTTGTATCATGTCATCAAACTGTCATACCTGTTAACAAAAACAAATTACTTCTTCTCAGCTGTGCCTGCTGACTAAAGCCACTCAGTGCGTGCCGGCCTGTGAAGTGAACTGTGCGGTTTAAGTAATTTTGAGTGTGAGAGAGAAAGCATAATGATGCTGAGGAAAGCAGCTTCCAGGGCTAAAGTAAACAATCGAGAGACATGGTTGAGTCTCTCTGCCTGCAACTGTATGCACATTAACATTTCCTGCTGTGGCCTGCAAGTGGAGTGCAGCTGAGCTTCCTAATTAGGCTGTCCACGAACCAGATAACATTGTATTCAACTAATCTGGTACAATGAGGCACTTGAAAGGAAACCTGACGCGAACAACATGATGTGCAATGTTACAAAACATGAGCATTCCTGCGCCCATCACTCACCCACCCTGTCACATCAAGTCCTGTTACCGGGGATCTTTCATACATTGCAGGGCATGCTTCGCTATCACGGGTCTGCCACACTGCCGAGCTCTGGCCCAGTAAATAAAGTGCTGCATGTATTATTCAAAATAGAAAACATGAATGCGTCCTCACGCCTGTCTTACCAGCTCGGTTTCTCTCCTTGCAAATCTGTGGAAATGGGTGAAAGCAGTCCCAACCGTCCCTTTCTGACATTGTACCCTTATCTTGTTTATATACGTGCTGAAACCCCGCTAGCAAAAGAGACGCTGTGAGCATGCACATCTCAAGTCCGGGCAGACATGGCAAGCAGGAGACAGGGAGGGAACAAACATGCTTCCCTTCCAATCAAAAGTGCGCGTTTTTGATGCGCGCCAATGCAAAGCATGAGTGGAGCTTCCACCCCGCTTCGGAGGCACAGCCGACGACAATAGATCTTGCAAGCAAGCAACACATGCGCTGCGTCGCTAGGCAAGACCTAAAAAGGGAGACAAAGCGAAATCCCAGAACTATAGACTAACCCTGGGCGAAGGACTTCGCTACGCCCACGAAGTGGGCGTAGTGTTACCTACTTCGCCCTTTGCAAAGTAGGGGAAGCAGGCAACACTACGCCCACTCCTTGGGCGTAGCGAAGTTGCCCGCCACCCGCCTCCCTCCCGCCCTCCCGAACATCCCTAATTTTATTAAATGGGCACATCAAAATAAATAAAATGCACTTACCTTGTCCGCGGAGTCCCGGGGCTCCCTCTGCTCATTCACGCCACCGTCTGCTAACCAATGCGCATGCGCGGGTGGCCGCACATGCGCATTTCTCGTGAGAAATGCGCATGCGGGGCCGCCCGCGCATGCGCATTGGTTAGCAGACGGCGGAGTGAACGAGCAGAGGGAGCCCCGGGACGCCGCGGACAAGGTAAGTGCATTTTATTTATTTTGATGTGCCCATTTAATAAAATTAGGGAAGGGGGGCATGCGGCGCGTAGTGGGGCTACGCGAAGTGCGCAGGTGGGTGAAGTTTCTCGGCCACTTTGCGTAGCTTCCAATAGCCCCACTACGCACACTACGCCCAGGGCTACTATAGACCCATCTCCCTTTTGGATAGCACTTCGAAGTTGATGGGCTGCCTACTGCTAAATAAGCTGTAAGAGTGGGCAAGGGAGAAAAACATCCTGATTCCAGCCCAGTATGGC
This sequence comes from Lissotriton vulgaris, assembly GCF_964263255.1. Lineage (NCBI taxonomy): Eukaryota > Metazoa > Chordata > Amphibia > Caudata > Salamandridae > Lissotriton > Lissotriton vulgaris. The sequence goes on from NC_141699.1 coordinate 588,435,484, forward strand.
TTCCAAAGGGGAGAGAGACGATAGACCAGTGCCTGACCATTACAAAATACACTACAGCTGAGAGCGGTCAGACCTTCATGGCCTTTATGGATTTAACAGCCGCATTTGATTGTGTGAGCCATTTTAAACTGTGGAGAACAATGAAAGTAATGGCTATTGATGCAGTAATAATCAATTTTATCTGCCAGTTGTGTTCCCAAGCAATGGCATGAGTGTGTTATGGTAAAAATGGGGAATGCACACGAACCTTCCAGACCACGAGGGGCGTTAGACAAAGTTGCATTCTCGCCCCTTTTTTATTTTCAATCTATACAAATGGGGTTGAGGTCACACTTGCAGGATCTACACCATGTGTTCCATCTTTTAACACAATTACACTCCCAATATTGGCTTATGCAGATGATGCGGTTTTAATAGCTAGAACTGGGGTGGCCTTACAATGCCTTAAAGCTGCCTAGGTGGACTTTATGAAAACACTGGACTTAAGGGTAAATTAACCCAAATCTTTTATATTAGTAACAGGGGAACCGCACTCCAAAAGAATGCCATCCTTTTATATAGGGAACCGAAGATTGGATATGGTGGACACCTTTCCCTCTCTAGGAGTATCGTTCGATAAAGAAACTCCAAAGAGTTTGACCAGACGAGCGGTTGAACGGTCTTCAACCTGCAGGCTTTATTATGCCTGTAAGTACTCCAACGGTTTCCAGCGCTATATACTGGAGAGACTTGTCGATAAGCCACCACGCTTCCGGATATACTTTCTTGATTTTATAAGCCCTGATGAAGTTCTTCTAGCGTGAACGAAACATGTTGGCTGAGCTTAGTTTACTACCGAACATTTGAAAAAGCAATTTCAAATAAAGGATTTTTTTGACACTATAATGAGTCTATTGGACTTCATTGCCTGGCGCACCCCCACTTGTAGCAACCCTTTGGGAATACACTGGCAGAAAGGGAAATTTGACCATGGATATGTTAATTGTACTGTGAAGAAGCAAGTAGGTAGTTGCATACCTTGGTGGACCTTGAGTGAAGTGTTTAGTGTCTATACCACCCACCTGTGGTATTAATTAATTATTTTTCTTTAGATTGTTATGCTTGAAGTGTTTCCGATATGGCTTTCACAATGCTTTTTTAACTTTGTATTTAGCATTGAGATTTTATACACTGTATTTTTAACTTGTATTGTACTTTTATGATCTATTTTTTAATTAGATCGAATTAAGTTATTGACTAACCTAGTGCATGTAGACTTTTTTACAGACGCAACAAAATACTGACTATTTGTTAAAATTATCTTCTATATAATATGTTGCTCACAGGCCTTTTAATTTCACCACTTAAAATGCAAGCTTCATCCTCTCCCTCCATTTCATAACACTCTTCTTTGAGGATGCAGCTCAACCCTGCTAATGCAGCCATTTCAGCAAATGGGCCCTACTACTAGCTTCTATAATGTAGTAGCCAAGATGTTGCCTCATTATACTTTCAAGTCCAGATGGGGCAAATTAACAAAGCTGCCTAGCAATTACCTAACACTTCTCCAAACTAATGGCCAGGTTTATTGCTTCGCCACTGATTGATTATTTGTGCTTTGAGCATTTTCAGTGCCCTCACAATGCTTATGTATTTGCTTGACAAGGAAACGGAGGTTACTAATGGAGAAGATTCTTGAAAGATAAAATAGTCACTCTTCTCTGGAAATCTTAAGAAGTTTAGGACCTGGTTCAAAGTTTGGAGGATGGGAACTCTGTCACAAAATATGAAGGGTATCCTCTGTTCCTTATTACAAATGCATTATGATTAGGGCTCCCGGTTTTATGGTATTTATTTTTTGACATTTCCGTCTGTATTTATCCATATCTATTTTTTGCCAACTTTATCTATATTTATCCATATTTATTATTGGCTTTGTGAAAAAAAATAGTTGAAACTGGTATATTTCTGCATTTTGTTGACCAATAAATATGCAGTCACGCTTGAATGCCTGCAAGGTTTCAGTAATGTACACACCTACAAAAGATAAATCAATGCACTTATATGAAAATATGTACATTTCAGTATCAGCCTTCTGCATATCTACTGCTGTTTAAGCCTCTTCACAAAAATTCCCTTTTTAGGTTTTGCCTGGCGAAAGCTGCGCTCTGCGCAGCTTTTTCGCGCAGGCGAAAACCTAATGAGAACTGTAGTGTGGGTTTGGGTCGGCCCTCGTCATTCATTGGCTGGCTCCATAAATGGAGCCTAGCCATTGGACGAGGGGCCTGTCCGTCAATGCCGGAGCAGACACGGGGGCGTTCCCGAGATTCTCTGGCTTTTGCCGACGTCACGCGACGTCAGCCGAAAGCCGGGAACGCCCCCGAATCCGGTCCGGCATTGAAGGCACCCGGAAGAAGTCCAGGTGAGTGCTTGCTTTAATTTCCCGCTGTTCCCACCCCCTCTCCTGCTCGCACCGTCTCCCGTCCCCGTTCCCGCCCCCCTCCCGCTGGTGACCGTGCTTTCCTGTTGTCTCAGCCAGGCCCGCTCCCCGCAGACTCCCCTCCCCCTGGTCTCCGTTCCGGGTTTCACCTCTTTCACCGACTGTGCACCCTGTTTCCGGCCCCGCTCCACTCGGCTTCTTGGCCGGTTTCCGGCTCTTTGTGCGGCCCCGACTCCCGTTGTACTCCGCTCCGGCTCTTGCGCTCTGCCGGGCTGACTGTTCTTTGTGCTCCGGGCCGGTCCCGCTCCGCCCGGCGCTGGCTCCGCTCCGGGTTTCCGCGCGCTCCGCGGTTCTCGGTAAAATGGCAGAGCTGCCGCTGAGCCTCGTGTCGGAGTGAGAGAGAGAGAGGAGCGGCGGCGGGCGAGGTGCGAACAGAAGGGCGGACCGGGCCAAGCGGGAGCGCACAGGACCCCAGTCAAGGCAACCCCCAACACTACCGCAGGCTCTCGGGCCTTCGTCCACTGGCAGCCCCCTTCGTCCCCGGCCACACCACTCCTCCTCTACCGATCACCGTCTCTCCGGTTAGGCCTACTCGGGCCTCTGGAGCCCTCTCGACCCCCTACTCCCGGACTCCCCACCTTGGCTGTCGGGTTTGCAGACGCCCTCTCGTACTCCTGGGCCTAACGGCCCTTCTCCCGGTTTTACCGACCGTCCCCCCCCAAAGACCCCGGGTCTCCCCTCCCGGGATCCAGCGCTCCCATCCCGGGCAGTGTGGGGAATGTGCCGGGGCCGCGGGGCCGGGAGCAGGCCTCTTGCGCACTGAGCAGCCCTCCGCCTCCCCGGTGATGGCCGCGCAGGTGGCCTCGGCCGCAGCCCCCCCTTCAGGCCTCGGCAGTCCCCCGGAGCTGAAGCCAAGCGGGGGACCCGAGGAGCCGGGCGAGGTGGCCGCAGACAGCGGGCCGGAAAGTGGCCCCAACAAAGAAGAGGCCTCTCCTCCCGGCGGCGGAGAGCCGGCCGCCCCCGAAAGCAACGGACCCACCAGCCCCCCTGAGCCGACTGCCTATCAGCCTGGTGGTTATGGTGCGCCCTACCGAGAGCCCCCAGAATCTTACTACCCGGCATACCCTCCCTATCCAGGCCGGGCCTACCCGCCCTACCCTCGCGCTAAGCCCTACCCTGGAGGCCCCCAGCGCTTCCTAGGGGGCTCTCCCACCGCCACCCCGACTCTGAACCAGTTGCTGACCGCTCCCGCCCGCGCTTACCCCGGCTACCCTCCCGAAGGTCCTGACGGAGCCCGGCCCCGCAATATGGAGGTCCACCTGGAGCTGGAGGCTGGGGGGCCGCACAGCAGAGAGGACACCATGGACCTGCCAGTCCCGGCAGCAGCGGGCAGCCCTTGCCCAGGACTCCGCAGGTAAGAGAGCTGGAAAGTGGGGCAAAACATGCGATTTATAGAGCCCTGTGCTTCCAAGGGAAGGTATGGTTGGCAAGAGGAACGGGGGTGGGAGGTGGTATGGAACAATGGGACGAAGAGTCTCCGGCATCAGGTAGAGGTTGGTGTTTGAAAGGGGTCCTATTCTTGTCACCAGGTCGTGAGTCTAATGAAGGACAGGCAGTAGTTGAGAATCATGAAACCTCTTGAAAATGTGTTACTTGGTATGTACAGGGTCAGTTGTCATCAAGGGGACGGGACGGTCCTTCAATTGCGCTGTCAGTTGGTTGTGTCCGCGTACATGGTATCAGTTGGTTGGTGGGGCCAACTATTTGGGGCTGGTATGCACTGATATATATTTAATCAAATAATGGGCAGATTTGAGACATGGAGTCCTGTGTTCATAGAACAGGGTAGGCAGGTTATTTTTTTTCCAGCTATGTTGAAGCTTTTATTCTACTATGTCTTAAGTTTAGATTTTATACTTTATAAATTACCAGCTGTAACCATTTTGGTGCCGTTATGTGACTTTGAGGTAATGTTTTGCATAGATATTACTACCAGTGATGGTGTTAAGGTCACTTAATGTACACAGGCCTGCAGCAGGGTGCCAAGCGGCATTAGGTCGATAGGATTTTAAACGAAAGCTCCCTGGTGGTTTAGGGTTGTGCACATGAGTGTTTGCTGGGGTGTCCTTAGTGCTTGTGCTTAATAGAATGTAGCTAATATGTTCACGCGCGTGCGTCCCGGCGTGGGGGTACAGAGCTTGCCTGCTTGTGCCTCCGTGTGCCCCTGTTGCCTGCTTGTGCTTCCGTTTTCGTGCCCCTGTTGCCTGCTTGTGCCTCCGTTTTCGTGCCCCTGTTGCCTGCTTGTGCCTCCGTTTTCGTGCCCCTGTTGCGTGTGCCCCTGTTGTCTGCTTGTGCCTCTGTGTGCCCCTGTTGCCTGCTTGTGCCTCTGTGTGCCCCTGTTGCCTGCTTGTGCCTCTGTGTGCCCCTGTTGCCTGCTTGTGCCTCTGTGTGCCCCTGTTGCCTGCTTGTGCCTCTGTGTGCCCCTGTTGCCTGCTTCTGCCTCCGTGTGCCTCCGTGTGCCCCTGTTGCCTGCTTGTGCCTCCGTGTGCCCCTGTTGCCTGCTTGTGCTGTGTTGGTGTGTGTGGAGGGCTCTGTGTGGCTGTGTGTGTAGGAAGCTTTGTGTGGCTGTGTGTGTGGGGGGCTCTGTGTGGCTGTGTGTGGGGGGCTGTGTGTGTGGGGGGCTCTGTGTGGCTGTGTGTGGGGGGCTCTGTGTGTGTTTGTGTGTGTCATTTGCGATAGATAGAGCTAGTGGCATTGTAAATGACAATGCCATTTATTTATGTTAAAAAAAAAATAATAATAATGTCAAGAGCAATGCCAATAGCTCTAACTTTAACAAAGGCAAAACCATTGCATTGTAAATGCTTGTTTAACCCTCTTACCTATCAATCCACACCGTTATTGGTCTGGCAGTCATGGCAAAGTGTATTTAGAATCACTCAAAATGCACCCTTTTCCATTTCAATCCACATTTAAAGAAAATAAAGGATTTTCTGTCTGTGTTTAGCTGTAAAAATCAGTAAAAATGGAAAACAGGAAGCCTTAATTAAGATATAGTGCTCTTGTAATTAGGAAAATTAGATCTTTGTTACATTTGGGATGGAGTATCCGTTTGCCAAACTCTAAATTAGGCCCTTAAAAATTCTAGAATAAGGTGATTTGTTAATGCCACAACTGTTGTTTTTTATTGCCTTTAGTTTAAGCAAAACATTGTCGCTCCAATTTATTTTTTTAAATGTGGATCTTGTCTTCTGTCTCCTGTGTTACCACAACTTTACCAGTAGGTAGATGCCTCAAAAATGAGATAATAGTACATTCCATTTTTTCCTAGTTAATGTAATGTATTGCTACCATATTACGAATTTATGGTATTAAAGTATAATAACACTAGAAAACCATGCATGTTAGCAACAACAAAAAACCTACTTCCAATGTTGCATCATTCAGTGTGGGAAACACTTGGAGACACTGGGACAGATGTATGACCCACCAATTTGCCACTCGCAAATTGCGTTGCATTTGCGACTCGCAATTTGCGATTCCAAATTGGGATGCACAAAAGTGTCTGAGACACTGTTTGCGATTCCCAATGGGGTCGCAGATTACATGCCTCATACATATTAATGAGGCTGTCGCAATTTGCACCCCATTGGGAATGGCTGGCACTCCCAGGGATGGTGTCCTGCTGGGGTCAGCAGACCACCATGTCTGGGACTACTTTTAAATAAAGCAGTTTTTTTAAGCAGCCTGTTTTCCTTAACGGAAAACGGGATGCATTTAAAAAATAAAAATGAAACTTCAATTTCATTTTTTAGGGGCAGGCAGTGGCCCCTGGGACCACTACTTGCCTTTAAAAATATTTTCAGAGCCACTCACGAAGGGAAAGGGGTCCCTTAGGGACTCCTTCCCGTTTGCGATTGGTTTACCACCCTTTTGTGAAGGGTGGTAAACTGCGACTGTTTTGCAACCGCAAATCCGGTCGCAAAACAGTCATACATAGCTTCAGGAGTCGCTATTAGGAAGGGACGCCCTTGGAACGACCCTCCTAATAGCGAGTCTCTAATCCTATTTTGCGAGTCACAAATTGATTTGTGACTTTCAAAATAGGATTAGTAAATTTGCCACACATTTTTTACAGTCGCAAATGAGTCTAAAACCTATTTGCGCCCGCTATAAGTATTAGTACATCTGGCCCACTATTCCCTAATGCTGTTGTCCACTTAAAGATACATTTGCAGTAATATCATGAATGAAAACCATCAGCTGCAGCAATGAAATTACCGATTTGTGGTTCTAATGAAAATTCTATGACCTTCTAAAACTGAGGGGCAAGTGGCAAGTTCTCCCTCGGCAAGACTGTGGGTCTGAGTCACAGAGCTGTTTTTGCACCCGAGTTTAATTTACATTTGTAAGTGCAAAATCCCAGTTCTGATCACAGACTTTGGATCAGCATCATTTTACTTTTTGCAAACTGCATTTGTGAATATGAATATTCTACCAATATGATGGAAAGTCCTTGTTCCCCAATTGAGGGCTTAAAATAGATTTTTGGGTGTGCCAGCTCACTCATATGTAATGCTTGTAAATGTACTCATATCAGGTATGAGACTAAAGGTGTTTCCAGTTTAAGGCCTGGAAACGACCACACTCGGAGTTACACTGTGGGGGAAGGGGCTCCAGTCCAGCAAATGAAAAAACATCATCAAAGAGGAACAACAAATGTACCAAAGTACATAATAAACAGATTTGCATGAGATGCTCGTATGTTCTCTTTTGCAAATGGTGGATTCCAGGTGTACATTCTGCCGTGAATACTTATTGAAACCTATTGATGCAACAGTTCCAGGTACATTCAGGGAATTCTTTGGAAATTCCACAAAAGTTGGCAGGTTGTTCCAAACACAGGCATAAAAGTGTTGGACTAAACATCAGACAATTTTCCCATACCCTTTGTAAATTGGGCCATATGTGTTGTTGCACAAAAACTCAGAGAAAAAAGAAATCCATAACAGATTTATAATAATTCTTGGGGTGGGAGGCAGGGCGCTTATTGAAATTTGAAAACACTGTACAATTTGAGTTGACCAGGAACGGTTGATCCTTACTCTGTTCGGTACATGTTTTATTTATAAAGTTTTATTAAGCGCTACCCGTGGATATCAGAGCACTTTACATACACAAAGGAAATAACAAAGAATTGCATAACATTGCTGTACATGAGGATGCATGAAGACAAAAGCAAATACATAATACTTATGTATCCAGTGAGGGGAGAAGGAAGCAGGGGGCTGACACAGTCAGAAAACCACCATCCTTGAAGGTCAAAGTGAGCGGGGAGTCTACCAGGTTATGGATGCGTCGGACGGTTGCCTTGGTCGGTAAAGTATTGATTGATAAGAGTGTCAGGTCCTTTTTGAAACAAGAGAAGGAGGGGTAAGATGATGGGAGGAATGGGTGCAGTAGTCAAAATCACTTGCTATCGCTATGGGTGGCATTATAATCCATAATATTTCACCCACTATGACAGCTATACAGAATCCCGCCTTGGGCAAATAAGTACTGGCACAGATCTTCATGGGAAGAATCCATCCTGAACTTCCAAAGGACTGCTCCATTCTGAAGGGTGGCTCGCCTGGCAGTTCGGGATGGACTATTCCAATGACGATCATGGTCAGTGCTAATTTGCATAAGGCGGACCTTTGTCTAGATTGGTATGGCGGGTGAAAATAGTGGACTGGAATGTGTCTGGAGCAATCATCTGTGGCTGAGATTAATACAAGCGTCCCATCCTAAACCTTGTCGTTCTTTCAGAGTTTCATGTGCGTAGGCCACGAGGGGATTGTTACTGATGCAAGGGATTAAGCCATAAAATGCTGGATAGAATTTAGCAAATGACTCGCTCTCTATAACCGTAAATTCTAAAAATATTTGAGCCCCTTCCGAAACGTCAAAGCACGTCTTGTACATTTGACGCGGTTAATCCCTCGTCTCCCCCCTACACTCAGAGATAAGAACGTAAACGTACTAAACAAAGTACGTTCACACTTTCCTACTTAAGCACTTTACTTTTTCTCTGGTACAGCTAAAAGAGCACTGTTACAAATTATTCGTCCGGATACAAGCCGTTGTTTTTTGTAAAATATTTACTCGTGGAACCGCTACAAACTTTTCGGGATACATTTATCAAGAAAAGGCAAGACGTTATTCAAGATTAATGAAATAATAAAAATATCAACTGCAGTTTTCATAATGTCCAATAGATGTCAGTAGCTGGCAGCAAATGCTTTCCAATAGGGCTCTCAGCGTCCTTAGAGCTAAAATATTGTTTTGTAACTCTGATGTGGTTGGTAATATGTAACCGCAAAAGTAATACATGGTATTGCCACAACTTTAGATATTGTACAGATTGGGATAGCTGCCAAAAACATCTTTTTAGCGAGTTTTACCACTTTTTGGTGAGGTGTTACCCCTAGCTTTTTGTTGATGGTAAACACGTACTTTATTTACACGTTATCATGCATTGTCTCATTGGAATAGTAACGTCTTACACACATGGGAAATTGTATTACTCCAACAACTGGGTTCCAGGTTCTAATCAGTGTCAATTACAGGGGACAACCCGCTATCCACAAAGGAATCTAGGAATCTGAGTATATGTACATACAAAAAAGACAAAAGTGAGTCCAAGTAACGTTTTTTTGTAGAGAACAAATAGGCTAACTTTAGATAAATTGGTGTTCAATAGTTTCTACAATGCTTCAGTGACATTTCGAATACAGCAAACTGAAAGCTGTGGCAGGAATAAGGATACGTTATCAACATATTGAAAAATGATTATATGCTTGTTCAGTGGGGAAAAGCACAAAGTGCTTTATCACTAGTGCATTGTGGGAACTACAAACACAAAATGGTAGCAAGTAGGTAGCTAGAAAGTCTTGTCAGTGATTAATCAATCAATCAATCAATCAATCAATCAATCAGTATTTGTATAGAGTGATCAATCACCCTTGAGTTGTTGATTATCACAAAAAATAATGATTTGAGGTATCTTCAGTGACTCTAGGTTAATGTTTTGGTTCTTTTTTTCACTGGGGAGGATCATCATCCACCAAAGAGATTAGGGAAGTTTTGGATAGGGGTGGTAAGGCCGGTTTGATTATGTTAGATCTGTCAGCGGCCTTTGACACGGTCCATCATGATTTATTGATGGACCGGTTGTCAACATGCGGGGTACAGGGGATGGCTTGGAAGTTGATAAAAACGGATAGGTCTAAAATTGATGCATTGGATGAATTTTGTTCCAGACCCTTTTCCTTGTCCTGCGGAGTCCCACAGGGGTCCTCCCTTAGTCCAACACTTTTTAATATTTATGTCTCTTCTTTGGCATCTGTAATTGGTTAACGGTTGAAACCTTACCTCCTACGTAGACGATACTCAAATTGTGGTCGCTCTGCATCCTGGTCAGAGAGCAAGCATAGACAGTCGGTTTCACAACTGTCTGGAGGCAGTAGGGAGGTGGATGGCGCAAAACTGTTCAAAACTTAACTCAAGTGAGATGAAAGTCATTTTATTTGGAAATGACCCTAATTTCTGGGCCCCGAATTGGTGGCCAGGTTCTTTGGGCACCCTCCCCACACCTACTAATAAGCTAAAGAATCTGGGAGTAATTATTGATGATAAGCTCAATTTCAGTGATCACATAAATGCTGTGGCTTCAATCACTTTTTACATTTTGAGAATGATCAAGAAAATGTTACACTTTCTGCCGGCAGACAATAGGCGGACAGTAGTTACTGCACTTACCATGTCTAGGTTAGACTAGTGTAATGGGCTCTACCTAAACATGCAAGAACAATCTATGAATAAGTTGCAACTGCTGCAAAATGCTGCTACTAGATTGCTAACTAATACTCCCAAATTTATGCCGATTTCTAATGAAATAGAAAAACTCCACTAGCTGCCTGTGAGGAAAAGGGTGTGTTTTAAGGCCCTGTTAACGGTGTACAAGGCTCTGCAGGACATTGGTCCAGAATATCTTAAGCAGCGCCTGCAATGGTACCAACCTATAAGAACACTGCACTCCCTGGGGGCAAAGTTGGTTTCAGTACCAACCTCATAAAAAAGCTTCATGGGGCGGAAGAAGCTTTATAGCTTGTGCAGCAAGAGCCTGGAACGATCTTCCCTTTTACTTGAGAAACTCCACGGATTTGTTAACTTTTAGGAAGCAACTGAAGACCTGGCTTTTTAACTTATATTCCGAGTCTTTATCGTAAGGCCCAGAGAACAGCAGTCAGTGCCTGGACAACCTTGGGTAAACGTTTGTGCTATAGAAATGCCAATAACATCATCAGGACTAGTCTGTTGTTATCTAGACAGACCAAAAATGCCATGAAGGAAGACAAAAGGACATCATGTAGATTCAGCAATCAGGGATCTTGAAAGATACTAAAGTCAGCATCAATATAATCAGACACCATAACACAGATGTTTAGGCTTAAAGTTCAAACAAAGTTGTGTCCTAAATGCAAAGGCAGAGGTTAATGGCTGGGATCAAAATGAATTTGCACGATTTGAAAGAGTAGGTGGTGAGGTATTACCAGCGCATAGCCCATGCAGCAATAAATCTAGAAAGGATTATTTCAAAGAGGCATCAAGGGAACCAAAGACAGCTACCACCCACCGCTGTCAAGAGACAGCAATTTACAGAGTAATTGTTGTCACAATAGAACAAATTTGTAGGATTCCCTGAGCACAAAAGTAAACGTATCTGTGAGATTTACAGATAATATCTATTCAAACAATAATTGTCCATATCTGTGCATCCAAGTTATGAGAAAGTCCTTATTTTTATTTTCTCAGTCCAGATGATCACGAAGACTTGTAGGTACAGCAGTACAGTCTTGGTACAGTATACAACAGCCAAACGCCAACACGTGTTTCGTCAAGGGACATCACCCAATGACTTCCTCAGGGCCTGAAACTGTTATCACTTGCAGTTGCAAAACAGACAGGATGGTATCAAGGACCTCAGTTATATAATTCACCTTCAAATGAACTTGCAACTATATCGCTAATTAGTGTCTTCAAGATTATAATGCACGCCGTATTGACAATGAGGATCGGTCACACGTTTTGCTACGGGAACCCGAGATACACTTGATGGTTCCAGAGAACGAAGGCTGATATTGCCTGTTCCTCTAAAATGAGAACATTATAATCTTGAAGACACTAATTAGCGATATAGTTGCAAGTTCATTTGAAGGTGAATTATATAACTGAGGTCCTTGATACCATCCTGTCTGTTTTGCAACTGCAAGTGATAACAGTTTCAGACTTTCTCATAACTTGGATGCACAGATATGGACAATTATTGTTTGAATAGATATTATCTGTAAATCTCACAGATACGTTTACTTTTGTGCTCAGGGAATCCTACAAATTTGTCAAAATGAATTTGCAACAGAGCACGCAGCATTATAGGATTATGCACTAAAGAGTCATGCACAGAAATGCAATTGTTGAGTTTACAGCTTGTTAAAAGTGGGACTGCTCAGAAACCCTAAGGCCCAATCTCAGTTGGTCCACAAATCCTGGTTAGGATGCAAACTCCCATTAACCCCCAAAAAGGGATTCTGCTGGATGTACAAATAATATATGTTTGCTCTTGCAACTTGCGGCTGGTGAAATGTTGCCTAACTTACAGAAGCAAATAGCACAAGGCACTGCATGTGTATGATGGAATCAAGAATAAACGGCACTATAGCCTTGTAGTTCCCATTCCAATAGAATGTGGTGCACATTGGCTAATTTCAAACATCTCAATAGCACATTTGCAGTTGTCCACTGTGCATTCGATTTTAGCAGCTGACGTTATCAGGCTCAAAGAAATGATCTGTGTGGAGTTGTTTTCAGGTAGCCAGGAATTAATCTACCCTGTAACTGTGACTAGTTCTACCTATTGCAGAAGGGGCCTATGCACTGAATCACATAGCCATCTTTAGGGGCAGCTGGAGGGCACCTGTGATGCCTCTTTAAGAGTATTGACTGCATTGGTGCTTGACAAGCAGACCATAAAGACAACGTAGGCCCGAGTTGGTAAAACCTCTGGAACCTTGTCCCTACCCACTAGATGGGTAGGGACAAGGTTCCACTTTCTAAGGCTAACGTTCAGCTGCACCGGTTTAGGAAGCCCCCACTGAGCCCTGTGCCTGGTTTTTAAGGCTCTTAACCAGCAGGGCTCTTGCTTTTTAAGAACTGTTGTCAACTGGTATCTTCCCAGCAGACAGTTGAGATCGGCGGGTTAGAGGAAAGTGACCGTTCCCCGTTTTAGGAAGGCGAGATGGGGTGAGCGTGCATTTTCTGTCGCAGCTGCTATGAAATGGAACACTCTCCCTGTACACATTGATAGCATTACGTCTAATTCTGTATTTCGCAAGAATGTGAAGACTTGGCTTTTCTCACAACTATAAATTTCTTTGTTGGTCCCCTCGCATGCTCTTGCCGGTTATAGTGCTTTGAGGCCTCTTGGTTTCATGCGCTTTACAAATTTTGAATTGCACATTATTAACTTCAAGAAGACATCACAGACCTGAGGACACAAAAAAAACTCATCAGGAGTACTGAGTACACACTAGTCATCACATAAGCTAAGACCACTTCAATGCAATCCATCACTGCGTGAATCCCACCTGACTCGATCCTCAAACATTCAAAGAGATAATGCACTGCCATTTTCTATTTTTTCAAAGAAAAGATTGACAAGATCAGAGAAGACATCACCACAACACAGAAGTCTCAGCCATCTCCACTTAGTGCAACATCATGATACACTGAAATGACCAATGGCTTGTGTGGCACTCTTAGGTAAGATCATCGAAAAGACAGCTACCTCTCAAATCACGCAAATCATAAGAACAACACCCTATTTGGGACCACCAATATGGATTCAAATTGCAAAACAGCAAAGGGAAAGCCATAATTTCCAGATATCAAGACTCATTCCAGATCCCCAAACAATGGGTTTCCCTTTTCCCGTATCCTTCTGGATCTCTTTGGGCTTCAATGGTATTGTCTTCTAGTACTTTGCATCTTCTCTGGACAACAGGTCCCAGTTAATCCAGATGTACTACTCCATATCTGAACCCAGCCCTGTGACTGCTGGCTTCCCACTAGACTTCATCCAGTATGATGTAATCTATGACATACATATGGAACCTCAGGGCATAGTCAAAGCTGAGTGACAACATTTTGAATCTTTTTAGTACCAGGCTGTTTGCACTCCTGTGCATCAATTTTCCCCCACAAAATCTGCATTAGGTTGTTCTAAAAATGGACCGCTTTGTATCTCTGTATACCTATACAAACTGCATGTTTTTGACACATTCACTGCAATATATTGGAGGAAACCTTGCAGACAAACCTGAAGATAACCGTAGCCTGAAGATGCAATGAACAATTGTGAGATATTTTCCTTTTTTAACAAATTTTCTCAATATTTTATTGAATTTCTCAAATAGACAAACGTAAATCCCGAAACGCTAATAAGGAAATGTTGCCCTTAATGTCTGGAGTCCAACAGCAATATAAAATATGTCTGGGTTTTCCTGCGGAAGGGAGCCTACTCAATCAATTATGTAATATTGCCTCAGGCTATGAAATTGTGGCAGAGTCACTGATGATGGTGCACTGTTCATTTGATGACAGATATCAAACTAGGACTCAAAGGGAAGTATAAAACTATGAGCCTCATTGCAAGTTTTGCGGACACCATTATTCCGTCATAAACGTGACTGAAATTACAATTCCATTGTACCCTTTGGAACTTGTAGTACGGCGGAAGGGATATCTTTCACATTTGTGATGGAGTATCCCATCCAACAATATCCAAATCAGGCCCTATATATGTTCTAATTCATAATGATTTATTGAATCTGTTGGTGCAAGCCATACCTTCCTTGTCCTGACTAGCTGCCCAGTAGACAATACTGAACATGATGTTTGTCAGATTTTTAACAAACTTTTCCCAAAACAATGTAATTCCCTACTGTGTCCTTGTGCTGAAACACATCCCTACCAAGACTTGACCCCCTACTTTTTTCCTCTGAGTCTCCTGAGCTTGGAGGTAACAGACATGTACAGGTTCTTAATGAGCTCAGGGTGCCCACAGGTAATAAACAGGGTGCAGTACATTTTAGAAATTTGGAGAGCAGTTGCAACCAAAATGTAAGTATAGGTTACCCGTCTTTGGTTACAGATATTTCTCCTGTGCTATAGAGGCATGGGTTCCACACATTTAGTATGCCTGCAATTTTTGCTTTTTTGATCACCCGGTTTTGGACTTTTTACTGTGAGTGAATCTCGCTACATGTGTCTCACCCATGGTGATCACATGGTAAACAGACTGCATGTGTTTAAAGCCAGTGCCCACCTTTTAAGCTCAGGCCACTGCAATGCAGCTAAGGTAAGGGGCACTTATATGGTTGCACTCCCCTGAGAAGAGGAGAAGGGGCCCGAGGCCCCATCTCTGGGCTCCCAACGGTAAAAGAAAGAGGGGGGTCACCACTTTGCTCCACCCACAGGCGCTGGGCCTACCCCCACTCCCTGTGCACTAGTTTGGGGGAGGCGTAATGGCCACCACAAAGAAGACACCCTCCCTACAGCGGGAGGCAGGGGAGAAGAGCACTGCAGAGCTCCCAAGTTGGCAGAGGAGAAATGCTGGGCGAGAAGCCAGCTCCCTGAGATGCCCCCAACTAAGAGAGCTATGTAGGGTGCCCGGTGGGACCGGGCCCCTCAATAAAACAGGATAACCAAATGGAAATAAGCTGCACAGCGGTAAGGAAATGCAGACAGAGCTGATTTAAGACAAAATCCTGAACTTACTACCATTTACTCATTTTAGTATTCACAGAAGGCACATACTCATTTTGGTGTTCACAGAAGGCACTTACTCATTGATGACTAAGGGCCCGATGTAGGTAATTCCTATTTACCTACTCTTAAATACCGAATCATACCGATTCGGTATTTAAGAGTAGGTAAATAGGAAGGAGGCAGATGTAGGTAATTCTTATTTTAGAATTACCGAATCTGTAAGATTCGGTATTTACCGATTCGGTAAATACTGAATCGGTATTTCCTATTGATTCCTATGGGCCTTGAAGCCCATAGGAATCAATGGGAAATACCGAATCCTGCAAGGGTGAACGGGGTGTCACTTTGACACCCTGTAGCACCCCAATTCCAGGCTTGTGTGCCATGTGGCACACATACATGCCCTAAGGGCATGTCTGTGTGTCACATGGCACAGGTGTACCTGCACAGATGTGCAGGTACACCTGAATTCGGTATCTTACCACCCAACTGTATTGGGTGATAAAATACCGAATTCTGAAGGCCTGTAGCACTGTAAACAGTGCTACCTACATCTGGGATTTACCGAATCGGTAAAATTACTGATTCAGTATTTTACAGAATCAGTAAGTTTACCGATTCGGTAAATTTACAGTTCTGTAAAATAATGGCCCCTACATCTCAATCACCAAATACCGGTCGGTAACGGCCGAATTCGGCCGTTACCGACCGGTATTTGGTGACCTACATCGGGCCCTAAGTGCCTTCTGTGAATACCAAAATGAGTAAGTGCCTTCTGTGAATACCAAAATGGTAGTAAGTTTAGGATTTTGTCTTAAGTTAGTTCTGTGAATCAGGCCCCACATTTCTCTCCTGTGATGGCCCCAGAACAGCAGGGGCCCCCACCAACGATGCCATGGGGGCAGCCGGTGGATCAGCGACCCTAAGTTTCCTGGGGCAGAAAAATTATTACACTCTTTGGCTTTTCATCAGTTTTTTTAAGCACTCCATGGCTGGAGTTTTTGCTCTGCAGCTGGGAGCGCATCAACTGGCTTGTGTTATGGCTGCATTTTATGTGGTCTGAAAGTGTAGAAGGAAAACACAGACACGTGTTATGTTATGTTTATGTTTAATGGAATATAGCATGTTATATTGCATGCTATTACATCGCGTTCCTTTACAACGTGGATGTTACAACAACAGCGTTGTTAGAACGCAATACCTTTACAACGCAAGTCATTAGATTGACTTGCTGTAGGGGGTCCGCTGGACTTAGGAATAGTATAATTTACTATTCCAACTCCAGCCTGTGCAACAGTAGGGAAAGTGTTGGAATAGTAAATTATACTATTCATTAGGTTAGAGCGCCCCCTACAGCAAGTCGATCTAATGACTTGCATTGTAAAGGCATCGCGTTCTAACAACACATTCGTTGTAAAGACTGCGTTGTAAAGGAACTGAGAAGTAATGACAGCGTTGTAAACTCTGTCTCCCTATTCAATGCTATATTAACCATTTACACTGACATGGATTGTTGAACAAGGGTGCAATGCTTTATTGACTAATTATTGCATTTACACATGGTTATTATTGATTACAGTGAAATGGTGTTTTTAACATGTGGATGGATTGATCAGGTTGGAAGTGTGTTGTCTTTGTTTTGATCCTGTGCCGGAGGGGTTTCCACATAGTGCGAGATCACCACCAAGGAGCATTTATCATTTTATGGGATGCAGCGCTTAGCACTGTGATGCACACAGAGTTGATTAAGTGATCACTTTGAATATGGGTTAGTAAATCCGTATCATTTCATGAGATGGTTTGCATTGTGGAGGTGCTACATATTTAGGCACATCAATTGAAATCTAACAGTGTGGTGTCCTACAGTTCACATCTTTCACACTTCACACAGGTGCCAGCTCCTCATGCTTCCCACAAGTTCCAAATATGGGTGGAAGTGCCTCACGCTGTTTGTAAGTGTCAGCTCTTCATGCTGACAATGTGTCCAAATTCCTCACTTTGTACACTAGTGCTATCCATTTGCCCTGCCCACCAGTGCCTTCTCCTCACACTGCCTCCCATTTTCTGTTTCTCACAATGCTCCCCATTGGCAATAGCTCAAATGTCCCACCAGTGCCAGCTCTTCATGCTGCCCCCAATGTTAGCATCTTGAATTATTAAGCTCTAGACGAAGGGTAAGTGTCCTGTCTTACCTCTAAACTGTATTTGAAACGTATCATGCGGAGCTGGTTGGGTAGTCCTCCCATCTGAACATGTGGTTACTGGCAGGAAGGGAGAGGTAGACTGCTGCCCAACTTCCCCAGGAATGGCCATCTATATTAAAGCAGAGCTAATTAACATTTGGTCCTTTCATAGATATGTTTTACATATTGATTATAGTCAGGAAGAGTTCCAGTTGGATGTTTCATTTATGTCTGAAACATGGATAGGAGAGGACTGGGCCCTGGACATTCGGTTGGCCTTCCTGAAAAACTATACCTGCATCCACTTGGATATGGAAGGCGAAAGAGACGGTGACTTAGCAATTCCCTATAAACAGATCCTTAAATGCTCTACTTTTGAATTAGAGAATTTGAGTGGAGTGAAAGCTTTAGGCACCTGCATTTCCATTATGCCGCAAATAACTTTCTCTGGAGCCTTGGTATATCGCCCTCCATTTTACACCGGGGAGTTTATCAAATCACTGAATGAAGCTTTGGCACAAAAGATCCTGCAACATGCCAATTGTACTTTACTTGGAGACTGCAACCTGCAAGCTGATGACTCTACCAATCCCTTAGCTGCATTTCTCATTGAGACTCGGGTTTCTCTCAAGTCTGTCGTGGGGCATATCAGCACCGACCCATTTAACAGGACATACTATAATTTTAAACTTTTCTAACATTGCATTAATGGTTGGGAATCCTATGGCGATCACATGGATTGATCATTGTTTGATTTATTGCTCCTGATTTAAAGAACCAAGGGGCATATTACCTAGAAATAGCGATATTTATCGCTAAGCAGGGTTAGCGGGAATACATTTATCGCCGCGCTACGACGATTTTTATCGCTGAGATACCTTGCTATTATCAAGATTTATCTCAGAAACGATAAAAATCATTCGAAATGCGTGAATATCGCTGTCAATACAGCGATATTCAGGCATTACCGTGACAATGCTCATAGCCATGTTATCCACCTCTCATTGGATAACATGGCTAAGAACTGGTCAAGGCAGGTGTTAGCTATTGGAGATATTCTATTCTCTCTTAGCGCGAATATTTCCAAAACTAAGCCATTGTTGGTAATAGGAGATAGCGATTTTAGCGACTGTTTCAAGTCGCTAACATCTTGGCACGCCCACTTTGCATGTCATTAGCGATAATTATCGCTGACATGCAAATCGGGCCCCAAGATGATCGCTATCTCCTACTAGCTGTCGCTAACTGGTGTTAGCGACAGCTAGGTAATAGGGCGATAAAATTATAGCCGCTGTAGCGGGAAAACGTCCCGCTAAAGTGGCGATAATGGCCTCTGGTAAAATGCCCCCAAATGTTTTCAGGAGCATCATGATGCACCTGTCTCTTTTTCGGGCTTGGAATAAAGTTAAGACCTCGGAGTTAAATTGAGGTTCACTCTACTACCTTACTTAGCTTAGCGGATGACATAAATAAAGATGCACAGGCAGTCCAACATTGGCTGCAGTCTGCGCCCAATCAGCTCGCTCCATTGAAAACTCGCACCAAACAAAGGAGGGCCCTTTCCGCTCTGTGATTTACGCCTTGTTTGGCAGAGGAGAAAAAGCATTGTAAAAAACTGGAAAGAATTAGGCAGAGGAACTATTTATTAAGGGAAAACATTTATTAAAAGGATACTTTAAAAAAATTCCATGTGGCCATAAGGGCAGCGCAGAGTAGTTAATTTTCAGATAAAATCTCTGAGGCCACCAATAAGCCACATGAAATACTTAAAAGTGACACTAACTTCTTACAACCTAAAGCCTCTGACCATCCCATTATAGCCTGTCCCAACCTGTGTATTAAGCTGGAGGACTTTTCCGTTTAAAAGATCATAAAAATTCAAATTCATCTTCAATCTCTTCCAATAACGGCCCTGGCAATGGACCCTACCAAAGGATTGGACTGGTTGCCAGCTGTGAATTATTCCAGTTCAAGTTATTAATCTTGAGGAATCAAAAGAGCAATTTCAAGCAGCAGCTCAGGCTCACCATCAGATCCTTGTCCACCTACTATTTTAGCTCAGGCGAGGATTATCATCAATTCAATATCTTGTAACCGTACAAAGATCTCTATCCAGGCAGTTCAGATTCCCTCTTTTTGGAACAGGCAAATGTGATTCCATCTTTAAAAGAGATGACAGCTGATAGGTCTTTGTTGTTGAACTTTAGACATATTTCACTGCTGCCAGTAGTTTCAAAACTACTTGAAAAAATTGCCAACACCCAGCTCTCTGAGTATTTGGAGAAATCTAGACTTCTTCATCGTTCCCAGTTGGGTTTCCATACCTGGCAGTGTACAGTAACTGCTTTGGCAGAGTACGGAAACTGCTTTTCTGGAAATCTCGGATGTCATTAAATTTACTTTGAATGAGAGCAATAATGCTATTTTGATATTATTGAATCTCTCAGCAGCTTTCGATACAGTCTCTTGTGTCACTTGCTTACAATGGTTGTCAGAGACTGGGGTGAGTAGTCTGGCACTGGACTGGATCCCCTCGTTCCTTGATCACAGAGGACAGGCAGTGTGAATTGCCCCTTATTCATCTGAATCCAAGATTCTTAAACAAGGCGTACCTTGGGGTTCCGCACTGAGAACAATGCTGATTAATATCTATATGTCCCCACTGGCAGCATTAGTGGAATCTGTCGATATTAAGATAATCTCTTACACTGATGACA
Organism: Lissotriton vulgaris; assembly: GCF_964263255.1. Taxonomy (NCBI): domain Eukaryota; kingdom Metazoa; phylum Chordata; class Amphibia; order Caudata; family Salamandridae; genus Lissotriton; species Lissotriton vulgaris. The sequence goes on from NC_141699.1 coordinate 588,455,673, forward strand.
CTCAGCTACTTCTTTCACATCATATCTGCTTTTCAGCTGCACCAGAAGCCTTATCAGCACGTGTGGTTGCAGTAATGAATTGGATGAATAACTTGCAATGTAATCTGGATAAAACGGAAGTCCTCTTGTTTGGTTCAACCTCTACCGGGAGGTGGAATAGTTGTCAGCCAGGTGAGATGCCTCCGCCTCTGCCTCCTCCTCCAACTGCGGTGGCCACGAATTTGGAAATTCAATTTGACTATCAACTCTCTCTTAAATCTCAGGTACGTAAGATCGTGAGATCCTGTTTTATGATCATGAGAGCATTGCACAACTTTTTACAAGTACTCCAGGCCGAGTAAACAATGGTTTGTGCATTAGTAGTGTCTAGGCTAGACTACGTCAATGCACTCTATGTTGGCTATCAGGATCACCCTATTAAGTGCCTGCAAGCAGTTCACAATGAAGCTGCATGCCTTTTATTTAAACTACCTTGTTGTGTTTCTATATCCTCTTAATTAGAGGAGCTACATTGGCTGTCAGCCAAGAAGAGAATTTGTTCAAATCTCTGTTACTGGTCCATCAAGTTTTTCATGAGACTGGGCCCAAGTACAAAACAGCGAGGTTTAGACCTTACTGTCCGGGTAGAGCCATTTACTGGACTAGGGCTCTCCTGAGGTAGTTCCTCAATTTAAACGCTCAATGAGAGATGGTTCCTCCTTTGTTCATGCTTTGCAAGCTTGGAATCAACTTCCTTTGAAGTTTTTTGACATCCAGAATTAAGCCCAGTTTGGGTAAACTTTATTGTTCACCCTCCATTAAGTATTGTAGCTGCTGCTAATACCCTGCCTGTCAAGCACAGGGACACTCCCTGCGTAGCTACACGCTATATAACCTAATTCATTCATACAGTCATTCATCATGCCCATGGAAAGGCGGGATTTTTGATCTTCTATCTGATTACGCTAGATCTGAATCCCCACTTAGGTCGACTGAATCTTTGTTGCCTGTCATAGAGTAAAAGCAATCCACTACCAGGTTAATCAAACCAATAATTGGCACAACTCTGAAGAACCACTTACCACGAATCAGTTTTAAAGTTTTATTATAAAGCCAAAGTTAACTGGAGATACAAGCATCTCAATAAAAGGTTCATCAGGTATACTGGCACCAAAACAAACATAAATTCTCTGAATGATCTTAAGCGACAGAAAAATATCACTAAGACTAGCTCGAAAATCAGCAGGTTTACAAGAATAGACACAAGTTGTAATTTAAGCATCATTTACAACAAAAGAAAATTCAGGTTAGACTGTCCCTACACTAGACTAAGTGACATCCCTACTTAACAAACCCTTGAGCTAAAAAGGTGTCAGCAGTGGTGACTTCCAAAGAAGTTCACTCACTTTCCCTTAGTCTCTGATGTAATTCTGTGCATTTCAGTCGTGCCCTCTCTGCCTACCCATCCGCTCTCTAAGGGTCCTCAGGCCATCTGCTCTAACTCCACCCCAGGGTGCTGTCCCTAATACAAAATCACAAGTATTGTCGAAACGCCCCTCAGAGAAGCCCCTCACGTACACATCTCACGTGGTTTCGATTCTGGTTTCTTCCATACTGATACTCCTCTGGGTCTCTTGTTAGCGTTGACCTTGCTTCCCAGGCTTCTTCTCCGCTCGCCGGTGCCCCCCATTAAATTCCTGGAACCTCCTCCAGGCCTGTGCCTGTCTCCCCGGACAGAGCTCTATTCATCACTCTCTTGATTGTAACCCCCTCACACCTGCATACAGACACCCATGAATAGGGCCCCAAATTCCAACTTCCAGTTATCTGTTTTAGGTCATAAAACTTCGAACATAGATGACAATTTATGCCTAACGAGACTTGATTTAGCTAACACGTGCAGATCAAAGAAGCAACTTTATCTTTCCAGGCCTACTAAATTACTTTGCAAGAGGCCTGCACTCTGTGAACCTTTATTTCTTAAAACTAAAACAATTCTACTTAATACACTCTGATTATATGAAAACACTTCTACAAACATGATTTCTAACGCAAGATCAATAATTCTAAAGTAACAGTAAAAGTAATAATCCATCGAATGTGAGCTGCAAAGGCACGTTTTCATTCTTCATACATTGCCATGAGGCCTGCATTTCTCTACGTTTAGCAGCATCACATTTTCGTCTGCAGCAGCTACATAACATGGAATCTAATAACATTCTAGCATTTCTAGACATTACTACAATTAGTTTCACTCTCTAAATATACCTTCTATATTAATTAAACACTCATGAGTATATGTACTTCTATATAATTTCAACACTTTTAAATGCTTTAACTAAATTCGTGCATCTGGCTAGTAAATATGGTGCACTTATACATTTTTCTCAAATTGCGCTCTCTCAGTTCCCCCCTTTGATGACCTTCAGGGGTCATCACTATCACAACATCATCATTGAATCGAATCAGACGGAACTTGTTGCAAGGCTTCCTCGCTTTATCATTTCTAGAGCCCTCAGACTCCTGTACTGGTTGTCCTGCATCGCAGCTAGTCTCTGCTCCTGTTCTCTCATGGATCTTTGTAACCTACTTGCTCTATACCATTGGTACAGCCTCACTAACCCCCACAATATGATTACACAGATCACTATTATAATAATAGGCTTTAAAATGTACCATAGAAAGCTCTTCCCTAGGTTGGCGAACCAACCTCCAACTTTACCCATTCCGTGACCCACTTTTTCCCACACGTTTACTCTTGTCAGATCTTCAATTTCTTGGTGTATCTCAGTAATATTTCGTATGTACTTCTCAAGAGGTTTTGAATTGTCTGGAATGTAAGTGCAGCATTCCTGGACCTTCAAAGCCTTACAGACTCCGCCCTCTTTGGCTAACAGAACGTCTAGAGCAAGTCGGTTTTGAAGAACAATTGCCCTTATCGAGTGCATCTCTCCTTCCACCAGCATCAATGATCTAGCAGTACTGGCAGATAATCTATCTACAACTGTTGCTAATCTCCTGATCTTAACATCATTCAGTATTAACCCTAGAAGAGGGAACATAGCGCCGAATACATCTCCAACTACCTCAGCATCGCCTACATCCCTTCTCCCTCTGGCTTGAGCCTTTCCCTCTATGATCTCCAAATCTTTAGCATGGTACATTTTGGGGAAAACAATTGCCAAATAACATGAACCGTACCAATTGTCTGGCAGTTTCATGTAGGCATTTCTTCCACAAACAAAATACACATTTGGGATCACTTGCATCCCCTTTAAGAAATCCTTCGAGTAGTATTCTAATTGGAAGGCATGTTCACAACTTACTTCTCCCACGAATACATTTTCATAGTAGGTCTTGCCTCTATGTATACATAGCTTCCCTTTTTGTGTTCGATCTAAAGCTATTGGACCGTTACTACCCTTTCTCTTGTGTGACTTCTCCTCCTCAGTCCAATCGGTTTTCCATTGGCCAGAAGCCTTTAGAATCTTCTGCCTCCTATATCGATCATCCACCTGCCCTATAAACTTTTTCTCAATTTCTGATACCTTGCAGGTCAAATTATTTCTTCGGGCATGTGAAGTATCTAAAGTTCTCCAAGGAATGAAAAATTTCCCTAATCCATCCTCACTTTTATAGTAGTCCCATTTATTTAGGTGCTTATAGTTTGGGACTTCTGGTAATACTGCATCAAAATTTGAAAAATAATACTCAAAGCTATCTCGTCCATAAAATACACTAAGCAACAAACTACATGTAATCCCATAAGTCAATGGGAGATGATGATACCTAATACCTTCGTCTACAGAGGCTGGTAACTGCATACAAACGTAACAGTCTTTCGCCTCCATAACATCAATGTATTCATACAACAGTTTGGCATAAGCGTTTGACTTGAAGTTTCCCTGTGACTCATCTACAAGTAATCTACGAGCTTCTGCTGCTAGTAAAGCCTTCTCCTGTATTGCATTGTCCTCCTTTTTACTAGCAGTAGTAGGTTTTGATGTTACCACAACCTTTGCTTCTGTAGATTTCGTCTCGTTCTCATGTCCCACTATATATGATACAGTGACTACTAAAACTATAAGAAGAATAACTCCCGTTAAAAGTGTACCTATTATACATTTCGCTTTGCGGTTCGAGTTGCCAGCCTCCATGTTCTTCAGACAGTGTAGTTTTTATTCTTCTTTCCAATCCAAAGTCCTTTCTTTTATCTCCTCAACAGTCTCTTTTTGTTCATTCAGTACTCCTTGAATTACACCTTGGGAAGCTGGCAATCTCTCTTTGAAATCAGTCTTTTGAACCGCAACAACAGACAACCCTAGCCCTTCTCCGTCAACTAAATGGAAAAGTCCCTAATTTTTCTCTTCTTCCACTGGGCCCTAGGTTATCTTCTCAATTTTTTCTTATTTACAAAGTCTTTAAGTGTCTATAATGGTGCGTGTTCCAGCGGCTCTAATACCGTATTCTAATATGTCTAGGCGAAGAATGGTCTCCTCGAGTGCTGATACTGTTGTACCAAAAGTCGGAAATTCTACTCTGTTTAAAACTAGTTCTCTTATTCGGCTCAGGTAAGGAGAGTTGGGGATGGTAAGTGTTAGTAACCCTTCAGCTTCAACTCCAGGCACCAACAACGCTACTTCCACCTTGATGATGGGGTCAGTGCTGATCACTGTCACCTCCCTCACCCTCCCGGATCTCTGTGCACACGACATCTGCTGCTAGGTAGGTCCACTCAGGAGTGGCGTATCTTCTGCAGGGTATACGCACCCTCCTTGATCTCCTTGGGCCTTCCGCTTCTGAGTTCTGTGCACCTTCGTCCAGGTCTGAGTCTTTGGATATGGGAGCAAGGGTTCTCTCTGGAGTTGACTTTAAGCTCGGCCTCCTTCTCCTTTCAGGCCACCTCGTCTCTCCACGCCTTGTTCTCCTGCCTCTTGTCCTCACACCCGACTCTAGATCACTTGCAGCTTGATCAGGGTCTGTTTCGTACTCACAGCTGCTTTCTCCTTCTGTGGCAACGTCGGTTTCACTGTCGTCTTGTCCTTCTTCCACTGGATTTGACACGCTCCCAGCTTCCTCCGACACCCCCACAGCTTGGCTGGTCCCCTCTATCGATTCTTCGTCCACACTTGGATTTTCATCTGGGAGAGGAGCTGTTTCTTCCAGGGGTGCTGGAACCCTCCGCGTATGAGAGGCGTGAATCCAGTTGGGCAGCCCTCCGACCTTAACAGCAGTATTCGATGTTAAGATGATCTGGTAGGGTCCTCGCCAACGCACGTCTAAGCAATTCTTTCTGACGTGCTTCTTCACCACGACCCAATCACCAGGGCACAGGTCGTGGCACAGGTCTTGAGATGATGGGATTTCAGCAGCCTGCACCTGAAGAGACACAGAATGAATGGCATCAGAAAGTCCCTTGCAATAATCCAGGATCAGATCATCTGTGATATTCAATAAAGCTGCAGTTGGAACTGATGGCAGTCTCATAGCCCTCCCCATTAACACTTCATGAGGAGAGAGACCGGTTCTCCTGTCTGGTGTGCTACGTATGCTCATAAGTACTAATGGCAGTGCATCAGGCCAGCTCAGAGATGTCGATGAGCACACTTTAGCAATTCGGGACTTTATCGTCCCATTGATATGCTCCACAATTCCTGAAGCTTCTGGTCGATAGCTACAGTGCAGCTTCTGATCAATATTCAATGCTGAGCAGAGCATCTTCACAATTTCGCTGTTGAAATGTGTTACCCTATCTGATTCCAAAGAGGCCGGCACCCCGAAGCGCGGTATTAACTCCCTAAGCAATAACTTTGCTACTGTGAGTGTGTCACACCTGCGTGTAGGGTAAGCCTCGACCCATCTGGAAAATATGCAGACAACCACCAGAACGTATCGGAGGCGGTTACATCTTGGCATTTCAATGAAGTCTAGTTGCATCCGATGGAACGGACCCCCAGACCTCCCTATGTGACTCAACGTGACTGGTGTTCTTTTTCCTACGTTCAGCTGTTGGCAGGTCACACATCGCTGGCACACTGCTTCTGCGGCTACTCTAAACTTGGGGTTATACCATGTCTGTCTAAATACCCGAAGCATAGCATCTCTACCTAGATGTACCGGGCCATGTATCTGTCTTGCCATGGGACTCACTAACTCATTTGGTAACACTGCCCTTCCATCCGCTGAAACCCAAAAGTCCATTTCACTTTTTACACAGCCTGCAGTTTCCCATGTCTTTTTTCTCAAAATCTGTTGCATTCTCTTGTATGCCCTTTAAATAGTCCCAGGTGTCTACAGTTTCCAACATCATAGTTAACTCTGTCTTTTCCTGTGTCCCTCCTACTTCTACCTCTGTAAAAGAGTATCCTTGCTCTGCACAATAACGTGCAACCTCGTCTGCGTACCTGTTTCCCTGGGACACAAAATCAGTTCCTTTGGTATGGGCTGAACATTTAACAACGGCAATGGCTGCCGGACCTTGTAATGCTTCTAACAACAATCGTACAAATTCCCCATTTTGAATAGGTAATCCTGAAGAAGTCATGTAACCTCTTTGAGACCACAATTGCCCATAGTCATGAACTACCCCGAAACCATATTGGCTGTCAGTGTAAATGGTGACTCGAATTTTGCTGCCTGCTATACAGGTGCGGGTCAATGCAATGATTTCAGCTACCTGAGCAGAGTGTACTCCTTCCAGGCAAGCGGCTTCCACAACTCCAGTAATGGTGCAAACAGCATAAGCTGCTCTCAACTGACCGATATTGTCTCTTACACATGAGCCATCAACAAAGAAAATTTCATCAGGGTCGGTCAATGGCTCATCTACAATATCTGGTCTTGGTTTGGTGCATAGTTCAGTCACATCAAGGCAATCGTGATCTTCACATTCTTCATCTTCTATGTCATTTGGAAGTGGCATCAAAGTGGCAGGATTCAAAACAGAGCATCTTTTAAGGGTCACATTCTCCACAGCAAGAATGACTAGCTCGTAGCGCGTGAGCCTGTTATTTGTCAGATGCTGTGTCTTGGTCCTGGTCATTAACAGTTCCACAGAATGAGGTACATACACCACTAACTGGTGTCCCATGACTATACTCTCACACCTCTCAATGATGACACCCGTTGCAGCAACAGATTTGAGACATCCGGGCAACGCTGCGGCTACTGGATCTAAAGTAGCCGAGAAGTATGCAACTGGTCTACGGGCATTTCCATGGATTTGGGCTAGAACCAACAAAGCACAACCTTCTCTTTCGCAGCAGTAAAGTAAGAATGGTTTTTCGTAATCCGGCATTCCCAGAGCGGGAGCACGACACAAGTCTTCTCTCAGCTGCAAGAATGCCATCAAACAGTCCTTGTCCCATGGTACCGGATCACTCACCTCCTTGTGCATCAGTTTTTGTAAAGGTTTTGCTTTCAGTGAAAAATTTGCTATCCACTGTCGGCAATAACCAACCATTCCTAGGAACATCCTGACCTCTCTCTGTGTTGTGGGCGAATTCATTTTCATGATCGCCTCTATCCTGTCTGGTGACACCTTCCGCTTCCCTTTTTCAATCCTGTGACCCAAGTACTGTACTTCTGTCAGACACTACTGCAATTTGCTCGGAGACACCTTGTGTCCGTTCTCGGCTAAATGGTTCAGCAAGGTGATGGTGTCTACCTTACAAGCTTCCTCTGTTTCTGACGCGACAAGTAGGTCATCTATGTACTGGACCAGAACCGAGTTCTGCGGCAGTACTAGACTCTCAAGATTTTTCTTCAGCAGCTGGTTAAAAATCGATGGGCTTTCTGTATACCCCTGTGGGATACGACACCATGTTAACACACGATTTTCCAGCTTAAAAGCGAAAAGAAATTGGCTCTCCTCATCTAATGGGATTGAAAAGAAGGCCTGGCAAAGGTCTATCACTGTGAACCACTCAGCTTGGAATGGTATCTGAAACAATATCACTGATGGATTCGGTACCACTGGACAACATGAAACAACTATGTTATTAATCTTTCGGAGGTCCTGCACTATTCTGAATTTCCCACTAGGTTTCTGCAAACCCATAATCGGGGAGTTACATGGACTACCCACGATTTCTTTCAGTATTCCCTGCTTAATCATGGAGTCAATCGCGGGTTTTATTCCTGCAATCGTCTCCGGGGTCAATTTGTATTGTGGCGTTCTTGGATATTCAACATTTGGTTTTACCATGATTTTCTCTGGTTCCACCCCTTTGATTAGTCCTATCTCTTCCCCAGTGAAATCCCACACTTCAGATGACAGCGTATCTCTTAAGTCCCATGGAAGCTCTTCCACTGTCAAGGTAGGATACAGCTCTACGCATACCCTTGAGTTCGCAACCTTAAAGTCGGCATCGTCATCATTAGTCTGTACTTCCACTCTCTGAGGTGTGCAATATATCGTACAATTCAGTTTGCACAATAAGTCTCTTCCCAACAGACACACAGGGCTAGAGTCACAGACCACAAACTGGTGCTCATCGCTGTATTTCCCTATTTTCACTAATACTGGCTCAGTCAAAGGACTAGTTATTCTCCTATTGGCGACTCCTACCACTTGAATGGTTTCCCCTGACATTGGCAGGTCCAGAACCACTGCTGATCTCAGAGTGGATCGAGTGGCCCCCGTGTCCACCAAGAAGGTCGTAGGACACCCTGCTACTTCGGCCTCTACATACGGTCCCCTTTGGTCCACCTCTAGAACTGCCCCGAGGGTACAGTCCTCCATTTTACTCACGCGCTGTCCAGTCAACGGATCAACGTAATAATACTCCTCTCCTCCTACAAAAAGTGGCATCTGTCTATAGGTCTTTCCCCCTGTCGCTATTCTGGGTGGTTGAGGGAACTGGGCTCGAGGAGCTGAAGTCCCCCCTTTGACCACCTTTCCCTTGGATATTGTTGTCCCTTTCACTGTGCTGCTCTGAGCTTCCTCTTCCTCTATTTCTAGTTCTCCATTTTCAGGGTTATAGGGACACTCGCGTTTCCAATGTCCCACCTGGTGACACTGGTGACACTTTGTCGTCTTTTTCAAGGTAGCCAGGTCTACTCTAGGTCTAGGATTTTCCTCATTGTCCCTATTCTGATTATTCGACCTCCTTCCCAGGGTCCCTGTTCCTTGTTGTAGCTGTCCACCCTTTCCAGCTGACTGCATCTGAACCAACATCAGCTTCTCCTTAAGTTTTTTTGCTTTAGAATCAATTTCATCACTACAGTATCTTGCATATCTCAGAATTTCATCTAACGGTTTATTTTGCCAACAAATTAAATGTTGCTGTATCATCAAGCAAATATCAGGTCTCAATCCCAAAACAAACTTTGACACAAACTCTCCTATATCCTTGGGATCCATTACATCTAGTCCACTGTGTTGTTTGAATGTTTTCAGTAATCTCTCATAGTATTCATGGACTGTCTCCTTGGGTTCCTGCCTAGTTCGGTCTATCTTCACCCAATCTATGTCCTGCGGTGGCACCTTATCTTTCAGCCATGTCATTACTCTTTCATATTTCTCCATGACTCTTTCAGACGGTCCGTTAGTCTGGGCATCTCTCTCTAGTTCAGACGTGGGCCATTCTACACTAACCTTGCATGCAGTCCATAAGTCTCCTGGGACTACGATATCAAATAGGGTGTTCAAATCAATCCACAGTACTTTAGAGATTTTTACAAACCTCTCTACCTGCTTGTACCACTCCACGGGGTTCTCTCTCAATTTAGGAAAGGAATTGGTAAATGCAGCTAAATCTCCCCTACTCCATGGCACATGCACATAGCTCCCATTCGCTATTTCTCGCAAAGGGTAAGCTTCCATTCTCTGTAGTCCTCCCTCTGGGGACATCACAACTGTGCTCCGTCTGACGGTTCCTTTCTTGGACCACCTTTCTTCCCACTTATCCAAATTTCTCCATGTCCTTATCCCTGTAATCAGTTCTCTGATGTGTGTTTTCAATCCGATTGTTCTCCTCTCTTCGAGGTCCTGATCTGAATAATGCAACCTATGGTTACCCTGTAATGCCTTTGTTCTCGACAAGTCTACCATGTACTTGTCTGCTAATTCAGATAATTTCTCATGTAATGCTCTCGCTTTCCGAGTGATATCCTTTGCTATGAACAGTACCTCATCTTGCTCGTACATGTCAATCCTCTCTAAAGGTAGCGTACCATCTATAATCTCATCCAAGTCAGATTTTAAACTAGTCACATCTAGCCTTCTGGCTTTTATCTCGGCTGTCAATGAGTGATTCTTAGAGGGTCCATTGACATCTCTCCCATCCCAGCTCCGAGCCCTACGCCTGGGCTCAGGCGAGTTATGGGGAGTCCTCCCATGTTCCCATCTTTTGAGGTCCCATGCAGTTCGATCCCCTCTTGGCATGTGATGAAATGATACTCTATTTCCCACAGTCCCACTTTGTCTGTTCTGCTCAGTCTCCCTGAATGCATGATAGGACCTTCCATTGTCCTCCCTGTTTTCACAATTCCCTTGCTGCCTAGTATCACTCAACACATGGTAAGACCCTTCACAACTCCCCATGTTCCCGCGATCCCAATGTTGTCTATTATCGCCAGGTGCATGGTGAGTGCACTTAAAACTATCACGGTACTCTTGTGTCCTTCGGTCTCCCTCGCTGTGAATGAGACGAGACACCCTTCCACATTCTGCACTTCCATGCTCTTGCTCCTGTCCATTTCCATTAAGGGAATGACGTGTAGCCCCTCTATTCTCCTGACTTTTGCCGTCGCACTCCTGGCCGCTTTCGCTAGCCCCACAGTGAGACAATGTTCCGTCACCTCGACTTCCCCATTCTGCTTCCGCTCCTGACCTATTACTCTGGGTTCCCGTGTTAGCATCCCACTCTCTCAAGTCAGTCCTCAATTCCTTAAAGGATTTCGCCCGTGGTCCCCTCAGATCCATCGGTCCTCTCTGACCCCCCTGATCTATTATGGGATCCCTGTTTGATTTAATGGGGTGCTCCAATCTCTTGGACCTGACATCTGCCTTTGAGAATTAATCATGTTGTTCCTGTTTTCCATTTCTGCTCTCTCCCTGTCTAGCCGTACCTGTTCCTCTTCTTGTGCTTTCTCTGGGTCATAAATCGACACTATAGGCCCTATAGTAACAGGTACTTGGAGAGCGTCTGGCAATTGGTAGGGCTTAGCACGCTCCATTTCTGGCACCCTTTGTACCACGAACCATCCGACTACCCTCTGTACTGGACTAGGCTGAGATATTTCCTCACCTTTGGCGTATTCTCTATCTGCTATAGGAGGTGGTCTATACTCCCCTGTACCAGCCCCATCCCCCCTTTGGAGCTCGGCACCTTCCATCTCTCTATTGTACGGAGTCGGTCTGTCTATCAACAACCTATTTATCAGACTGTCCTCTGTCTCGCTCTCATCATCCTCCTCTGGTGGTTTCTTGTCTCCTGTGACTTCTATCACTGGGTACAGTTTATCTAATTCGATTCTCTGCACTCTCCATTTTTTAGCTTCCTCATCCCATTTGGCATCCTGCACTGCTCTTACCGACCGTCTCACTCTTTCTTGACGCCTGTTCTGGTTCCGGTCGTACGCCGCCCTAAACCACGCATTAAGGGCTTCAAACTGTGTTGGTCTGGGCAGAGGTCTCGTTGAGGTCATAACTGCTTTTAACTGGTGCAATGCTTCTAATCTAAACGTTCCGTATTTCGGAAACGTCAGTTCCTCGTTCCCCTCTGTAATCTTACTCCACTCAGAAATCCACAGTATAGTATGCAACCCAACATTCGTAGCCATATAATGGGCTGGTGTACCCTCCGGCGGGGCCTCTTCCCCGTCAACCGATTCTCTCTTTTCTCTCTTAAAGATCGCTCTCAAGCGCTTAAAACACTACATGATCAAATCTACAATTTTCTACTTCGCTGCGTTTGTTTACTTCCCGATGACAATCCACCAATCCTAGCGTGTTTTTTTTGCTAACTGGCCTATCACAGCGCGGCTCTTGACGACCGGCCTATCCCAGCGCGGTCTTACACCAACCGGCCTATCACAGCGCGGCTCTCTCTGACGTCACTCGTCTCCCCTTCGCAGCAGTTCCCCTCCTTTCTCAGCTCGTATCCCAGTCATGCATGCGTCCCATTCATACTCTGAAAAATGATTACTTCCGACCAAGCGATCACTTTTCTTGACTGTACGCCCACAGTCTAACTATAATTGTCACCTCAACTGACGAAATGTCTTTCCGTAGACGTCCAGACAATCGCCTTAACTGATAGGTTACTTACACACAGTAACTTCCGACCAGCGTCCGTTACTCATACACTCACTCTTGCATTCCCCCTATCACGGTCCTGCGGGCGATCAATGGTACCTCATGACCCCCTTCACAACGGTTGACAATTACTCTGGATGTCCGATACACCCGAACCACTTAAGCTCTTCTCTGAACTTAAGATTTTCACCAGGTTGCGCGCGCTCACAACCCTGCCTCAGTCACACTACAGGCATTCAACTCCGCATGACATTACAACACAAATACAACACAAAGCACCGCAATCTAACAATGCATGACCCTTTATACTCACTCTCGACCGTCTCTGCTACTTTTTCTCTCTCGCGCCGTCAGCACCTTCTTCGGCAGGTGATTCTTCTGCTGGTCATCTCTCGATCTCTAGGGGCCTCGGGGTAATCTTAACCTAGTCTAGATCACCTTCCTCAAGAAGGCAACCATCCTATATTGCTACCAAATGGAAAGGCGGGATTTTTGATCTCCTATCTGATTACGCTAGATCTGAATCCCCACTTAGGTCGACTGAATCTTTGTTGCCTGTCATAGAGTAAAAGCAATCCACTACCAGGTTAATCAAACCAATAATTGGCACAACTCTGAAGAACCACTTACCACGAATCAGTTTTAAAGTTTTATTATAAAGCCAAAGTTAACTGGAGATACAAGCATCTCAATAAAAGGTTCATCAGGTATACTGGCACCAAAACAAACATAAATTCTCTGAATGATCTTAAGCGACAGAAAAATATCACTAAGACTAGCTCGAAAATCAGCAGGTTTACAAGAATAGACACAAGTTGTAATTTAAGCGTCATTTACAACAAAAGAGAATTCAGGTTAGACTGTCCCTACACTGGACTAAGTGACATCCCTAATTAACAAACCCTTGAGCTAAAAAGGTGTCAGCAGTGGTGACTTCCAAAGAAGTTCACTCACTTTCCCTTAGTCTCTGATGTAATTCTGTGCATTTCAGTCGTGCCCTCTCTGCCTACCCATCCGCTCTCTAAGGGTCCTCAGGCCATCTGCTCTAACTCCACCCCAGGGTGCTGTCCCTAATACAAAATCACAAGTATTGTCGAAACGCCCCTCAGAGACGCCCCTCACGTACACATCTCACGTGGTTTCGATTCTGGTTTCTTCCATACTGATACTCCTCTGGGTCTCTTGTTAGCGTTGACCTTGCTTCCCAGGCTTCTTCTCTGCTCACCGGTGCCCCCCATTAAATTCCTGGAACCTCCTCCAGGCCTGTGCCTGTCTCCCCGGACAGAGCTCTATTCATCACTCTCTTGATTGGAACCCCCTCACACCTGTAAACAGACACCCATGAATAGGGCCCCAAATTCCAACTTCCAGTTATCTGTTTTAGCTCATAAAACTTCGAACATAGATGACAATTTATGCCTAACGAGACTTGATTTAGCTAACACGTGCAGATCAAAGAAGCAACTTTATCTTTCCAGGCCTACTAAATTACTTTGCAAGAGGCCTGCATTCTGTGAACCTTTATTTCTTAAAACTAAAACAATTCTACTTAATACACTCTGATTATATGAAAACACTTCTACAAACATGATTTCTAACGCAAGATCAATAATTCTAAAGTAACAGTAAAAGTAATAATCCATCGAATGTGAGCTGCAAAGGCACACTTTCATTCTTCATACATTGCCATGAGGCCTGCATTTCTCTACGTTTAGCAGCATCACATTTTCGTCTGCAGCAGCTACATAACATGGAATCTAATAACATTCTAGCATTTCTAGACATTACAACAATTAGTTTCACTCTCTAAATATACCTTCTATATTAATTAAACACTCATGAGTATATGTACTTCTATATAATTTCAACACTTTTAAATGCTTTAACTAAATTCGTGCATCTGGCTAGTAAATATGGTGCACTTATACATTTTTCTCAAATTGCGCTCTCTCACCCACAATAACATCAAAGTCGACCCATTGGAAAAGTACAGCTCTAAACAGAACACACACTACCATACACTCTATTGTCATTCCTCCATGTCCCTTCCTAATCACAGCCTCCTCTCTCCAACCCTCATGCATGTATTTAAGGACTAGACCAAATAGGCAGGAAGTCCAGCCACTTCTCAATAAAGCCCGTCTATAGGCATTTATGCCTCATTATATGCAGGTTGCAATGTGCAGTCAATTTTAGCTAAGATTCAGGCTCATTGCAATAACAACATGTATCCCCTTTTAAAGCTGTTTTGTTGATTCTGCTTTTTAGGTCTCGCACCGGGCGACGCACTATTGTTGCTGACTGGCCTTGGAAGGGGGACAGAAGATGGGCACGCGCAGGGCAAATGGAGGTCGTGAACCCGCCCGTGAACATGCACGAAGCGCGATGTGCCCATCTCCTGTCCCCCATCTGTCCTTGCAAGCCTCATGCAGCGTTACTTTCACTTTCCCTTCCCCCGTCGACTCCACGGCCCATCAACGCACACCGAAGTAAGTGCTCCTCTCCGGCAATCACAGCACGCCTTGGCATCATTCACAAGTACCCACAACACCCCTGATCAGCAGCAGCACCTCTGGGGGTTCTTACCTCCGAGTCCTCTCCAAACCGTGGCAGGGGTGGAAACTTAAGCTTCATATTCTCCATGTCCCAGAGCCTAGCTAGTGCGCAGGGTGGAAGAAAGGCATCTGGGTTCGGAGGAGCAGTTATGACTGTAATACAGGTGCCATGTGTCCCCGCCTTGGGTGCCCTGGCGGCCCCCTCCCTGGGCCACATGAGATGCGCAGCACCCATTCGAGTACGGCGAAGTCTGCAGGCGCCGCCACTGGGCACGAGCCGCATGCCGCGCCGATGTGCACGCTCACAATGCGCCTACAACGCGCGCATGGCGCTTTCCCACTTTCCCTTGTTCCAGCAGCAAGCCGCCCATACCAATTACATCTATCGGGAGACGTCTTGATCATGACTAAGGACTGGCGACTGATCTGGGAGAGAAGAACATCGGAATCTTTCAAAGGACTGGAGCCTTCCCCTCGGTGGAGACATCTTCCCAGTCTCATCGCCTTCACAGGTCCTGAGGCTGTCCTTTGCCCTATGGGATCCAGACCACACTGTGCTCTGGCCCTGCTCCTGTGCTTAGCGGCTGTCCCAGTTCATCCCCTAGAGTTGACACCTGGACAGATCTTCTCAGGTATGAAGCGGCCGACGTTTGGGTCAGTGAGAACAGCCTGCCCTGTTTGAGCCAAGGGGATCACTCCGAAGTCTCTGTCAAGATAGGAATCAAAATGTATGTTCAGAGGAGTACAGGTGTACACATATAATGTGCCCAAATCACTGTCGCTCAGCAATACCTGGATGCCCTTCAATAGCTCGCCAGTGACAAAGGGGCCAAGTGGAAGCAGAGTGAAGAAGATCAGGAATCCAGAGTGAAGAGAAGAGTAGGGGAAACATCCATTCGCCTCCTCTGTGGACCATCCGACACCGGTTTGAGTCCCAGTCCCAGTCCCAGCCCTGTTCTGCATCCGGACTTCACTGGCCGGCTTCAAAATCAATGGTCTTTGGCTACCACAGTAGCCAAGCCGAAGCCTCTGCCCCTGCCTGGGTCCCGCCCCTCAGCAACGGGGGAGTATGCAATCCATTTAACTACCAGGGTGTCCTTCTCCTCCCAGCTCTGATCCACCCCCCATCCCTCCCCCCCTCCCGCGGCCCATCACCTGACCCCCCGTTCACATCCACCAACTACCTAGAGCAGGTGGGAAACGTGAGCACCAATCCACCCAGCACAAGGGGAAAAGGGTGGAACTTCGCCCCAACAAAAGTATGCTATGCCACGCAGTTATTGCCCACCCTGGTGGTTCTCACTCCTAATTGCACAGCACTAGTGGAGTGTTACTGTGCGGCTCTCACGCTCCATGCAGCTAACAATCGGGGCCAAAGTGTTCCGAAGAGCCCCGAAGATCCCTCTGTCCGCGTGCCATCTCACAGGGTGCGCCCCATTGTCCCCTTGTTTTATCAAGTGAGGTGCCAGAAAAACTAAATCTGCGCTCTGCAAACAATATTCTGTATGAGACTAGCGTGCGAGCCAGGCAGCCAGCCGTTCAGGGAACTGCTTCTGCGAGGGAATTCAGAAATCAGTGTGGCCCAGGGTACTTTTTACAGTTGAATTCTCAAAGAAGTTAGCCAAAATGAAGAATAACTTATGTATGGGCGCAGACTAAATGAGCGCATTGATCAAAGGCTACCTACTGTTGCAGACCTTCCTCACTCTAATAAAGGGATCACTCTTTACATCAACAAACAAGCATTTGCAATGCAATAGGTCTCGCATTTACGCGAGTTTGAGCTATTGACATTGCAAATATTAATGCCTTTTTTTGTTGTTTTTGTTTTAAAAACATAAATAAAAGGCATTGTTATTTACAATGCCAATAGCTGAAACTCTCG
Source organism: Lissotriton vulgaris (assembly GCF_964263255.1). NCBI lineage: Eukaryota > Metazoa > Chordata > Amphibia > Caudata > Salamandridae > Lissotriton > Lissotriton vulgaris. Next base: position 588,472,354 of record NC_141699.1, read on the forward strand.
TAACTGCGAGACCTATTGTATTGCAAATGCTTGTTATTCTTTCTAGAGACTATTAAATTCCTTGGTTTTTATTGCAAAGATGCTGGTCGTGATCATAAAGCATTTCACAGTGTATATATTTTGTGATGGCCTTCTCATGATTGATTTGATTTTGGAGCTGTAATGTCCATGCACTTTACTTCAATCCTGGAATTTTGGTAAGCCACTTCAATTGCAGCTTTGCCTCCCCTGTTTGAGTTTAGGTTTGTTAACAACATAGGCTTTATAGCTATTGATGCTTTAACAAATGTTTGTGATTCAAGATGGGGGTAGTTGAAAGTGTATTCTTTGTTTTGATCCTGTGCGGGAAGGGTTTCCATGTTGTGCGTGATGACCACCGAAGTGCAATTATCGTGTTATGGACGCATGCTTAGCAATGTGATACGCAAGGAGATGGCAGTGATTACTTTGAATGTGGGTTAGTAAATATATATAATTTCATGAGATGCTTTGCATTGTGGTGGTGCTATACATTTTGGCACATTGATTAAAATCTAGCAGTGTGGTGTTCAACTGTACCCCTCTTTCACACTTCCCACCAGTGCCAGCTCTTCATTCTTCCCACCAGTTCCAGGTATGGGTGGAAGTGTCTCACACTGTTTGTAAGTGTCAGCTATTCATTCGGAAGTGTCCAAACTCCTCACTTTGCCCACCGGTGTTTTACCATTTACACTGCCCCCCAATGCCTTCTCCTCACACTGCCTACCATTCTTTAATCCTCAAACTGATCCCCAGGGGATTCCCCTTGAGAATGCAGACTATCATCTCAAGTGAATATGAGATCAACATCTAAACAAGGACTAAAATTGTTGTCATGGTTTGTAAACGGACTTGGGCTCAAGATAAAAAGGGGAGTAGTGCTCCCATTCATAAAACGGCGTTCCCCCGACGTGATTTTGCTACAAGAGACACATTTACTAGGGAATGCATGTAACGCACTGTGGAGATGGGGGTTCAAACTCGTGGCGTATTCTGCATTTGGTTCAGGATCAAGGGGCGTGGGTATAATGATGCGGAAAACTTTTCAAATGATGATCGCCTGTACATGAACAGATAACCTGGGTAGATTTGCGGCAACCTCGGGGACGTGGGAGGGCCGTATGCTAAACCTAGTCTCAGTCAACATACCGCCAGATCTTCAGGCCCCGGCATTCAGAGATCTTGGAGAGCTTCTTATCGACCTACCAGAGGGAAGGCTAGTGATCGGGGGGACTGTAACTCAATTGTCTCTGATTCTTTAGATCAGTGGTCCGAGAGATTTGCACCTGCCCGTACACAAATTCACAATTTTCTGGGAGCAATGGGTCTAGTGGACACATGGAGGATGCTCCACCCAGTGGAACAACAGTATACATTGTACTCAGGTGCTCATCAAAGCATGTCTAGAAAAGATTATATTGTAACGCAGGCGGATCAGATGGAAATTATTAGAGAGATGAATGACCTCACCAGGGGTATATCAGATCACTCGCCCATCTGGTGCCGGTTGGAGGTTGGAGAACCCAAAACAGGTAGTACGGCCCCTGTCAACCCGTGGTATCTTAAGATCCCCCAGATAAAAGAGAGAATTATATGTGACACAGAACTTTATTTTCAGTAGAACGAAGGTTCGTTGGATTCAGCTCTGACATTGTGGGAGGCGTACAAGGTCATTATTCGAGGGGCAGCTATAGCTCAAATTGCGGGGTCTGAAAAAGAAAAACAGGCAGAGGTAAAGCGTTTATAAAATGATATATTAAAGCTGGAAGGAAACCTCTGAGATGAAAACTCAGATGACACAAGACATGCTTTACTGTTAAAAACAAAAGAGTACACCGACTTGGCCACCGATGCGGCCAAGACACACTACAGGGCAACACTTGCGGCAGAATATATGAGGTCGGGGATAAGGCCAGGAAAGTACTGGCCTGTCTACACCATAGGGAACAGGCAAATAGAGTTGTTGTGGAACTGGTGGTAGAGTCCGGTAAGAGACTCACCGAACCGCAGGTGATCGCAGATGCATTTGGTCACTAATATCAAGATATCTATGCGTCCCAGTCGCCACACAAAGAAGAGGAGGCACATGCCTTTTGAGAGACATGACGCTGCTAATGCTTACTGGTGAAGAGAGGTCAGACCTGGAACTAGAACTGACCAACGCAGAGGTATAAATGGCCATAAAAGACTTGCGCGTGGGTAAAGCAACGGGCCCAAATGGCTTGCCAATTGAATTATATAAACTAGCCCTGATTAAAATCGCACCTTACCTAACTAAAATGTTCCAGGAGAGTAAGGAAGTGGGCTTGCTCCTCATCGATCAGAGGTTGGCAACGATAGTGGTCATCCATAATTCGTGTAAAACTAAGAAAATGTGATCCTCGTGTAGGACAATATCACTGCTTAATTTGGAAGCCAAGATATTGGCGAAAATATTAGCTACTCGCCTAATACATGTAATCGCAAAATTAGTACACCCGGATCAATCGGGCTTGATGCCAGCTAGAAATACCTCTCTTAATTTGCAGAGATTACATGGAGTGCTGGACCGAGCCCTGACGAACAGCAAGGATGCGGTGGTGGTGTCCCTTGATGCGGCCATGGCGTTTGATATGATCAAATGACCTTATATGTTCTCAGTGTTAAAGAAACTGGGATTTGGCCAGGAATTTAAGGGGTGGGTCCATCTCCTATATATGGAACCGTTTGCCCAAATTGTTGTCAACAATAGGAAATCTCACACTTTCAAACTCAGCAGAGGTATCAGACATTACTGCCCCCTTTCCTCATTGCTCTTTGCCCAGACACTCGAACCACTAGCGATGTGGATACGGACAGATCCCGTTATTAGAGGGCTCAGGTGGGCTGAGGACTAGGAAGACCGTATTTCACTGTATGCAATGATATTCTATTGTACTTGACGTCTACGGCGGCGACCCAGAATAGGACATTGCACATCTTCATAGTGTTTGGTAGATTTGCCGGATACAGGATTAATTGGTCTAAGTCAGTCATCTATGTCCTTAGTGGGGGGATGCCTTCATTGCCTAGGGGCTTTACTATCACAGAAGCGGATACGAATTTCAAATACTTGGGAATCCGGGTCTCTAAAGACCCAGCTCACTCTTATGAACACAATCTTCTGCCCCCATTAAAGGGACTAGGAGGTCGCTGGGTTGGAGGATGAGGAGTGGCTTGAAGCTTTGGCCTCTCCTGGAGAGACTGACATCTCCTCTAGGCTCAGACTCGTACAATTGAAGATACTCCACAGAATATACCTAGCAGGACCAACAATGGTAAGGATGGGTGAAAAGAAGAGGCAGACTCCTGGTAAGTTAGAGCCTCTTTATTATTGACCAGTCCCATCAACTCCCATGCAGCAACTGCCAGAGCCCCCACATTCCATGTTCCACGCAGGGAACATGGATGTAGGAAGATTCCATGCAGACACAAAGAAAGGACCCAACACACCTCCCTTCGTATAACAATAAAAGAAAAGAAAACAATGAAAGAAAAAAGGGGAAACTAAATGAGAAAATATCATAACAACAATAAAGAATCAAAGTAACCCTTACTGCAAAACACAAGGGAAATAGAATAAACATTGGACAAGAAATGCAAATAACAATACATGCATATTAATACATGGCATAATCACAAAACTTAGTCGGCATAGATCTCATCCTCGAAGAAAATCTTCTCTGAGCAGAAGAGGATGACTGACCACACCCAATTGAAGGAATGACCTTAGAAGAAGAACAACTGGAGCCAGAAGGTGAATCAAGAGTAGCACGTGAAAAAGAACTGGAGCCAGAAGGTGAAAAAGAATCGACAGAACGATCAACACAGACACCCATCTTCCCTCCTACATACACAATTTTGGATTGAGGAACAATAGAAATGGCACGCTTATTCCACACCTTCCCATTCTCCAACACCACCACACGTTCTTTTACTTCTTTGACCCTTGCAGGAGCAGAAAAACGAGAATCACCCTTGCGAACAAAACCGGGTTTCTTGATTCTTACCCAATCACCCACACGCACAGGAGAAACATTCACAGAAACAGTGGCATACTTGGACTGAACAGCCGTTCTAACATCAACGACGCAATTAAGTTCAGATGGATCAACAACCTTCCTGGACATCCAATCTTTGTTCAATTTAGAACTGGCAACCCTACCCCTGAGTAGCATAAAAGGAGATATTCCAGTACTAATATGGGGAGTAGTTCGAAAATCCCATAACATATCTGCAACTGCAGTACGCCATGACAAACCATTCACAAGAGCTAACTGTAGGTGGTCCTTAATGACGTGATTAAAGCGTTCAACTAAACCATTGCTGCGGGATGATAAAGAGATGCCAATACATGTTTAATGCCAAGTTCTTTTAGAAAATCTTGCATCTCGCGCGAAACTAGTTGAGTTCCATTATCCGTTACCAGTTCATCCGGCAGCCCTTTACGAAGAAATACATCCTTAAGAAAACCAATGACAGAAGATGAATTAACACAATCAACAAATTTGACCTCGGGCCATTTAGACATATAGTCCACTAAAACCAAGGCATACAAGGGTGACTCACCAGAAATACCAAAAGGACCAGCGACATCAAAAGCGAGTTTAGACCAAGGAACATTTTTAACTGGCACAGGATCAATGGGAGACGGATGGGTAACTTGGGATTTATCGCTGAGAACACAAACACAACAGTCCCTAACAAAATGTTCAATGGACCTATCCACACCAGGCCACCAAAAGTCTTCACGAATTCTGCGTTTCATCGCACGAACACCCTGGTGACCCTCGTGAGCAAGATTTAAAATTTTTGTTTGCATGCACTCTGGAACAACTAAAAGACCACCCCTACGTAAAATGCCGTCCACCACGGACAACTCATCACAAATTCTCTTGTAAGGTATTAACTTAGGAGATAGTTCATTGTTAACAGGCCAACCCTGAACTAGAAAATTCACAACCAACTTAATTTCCTCATCCTCAGACAAATCACGCAACCACTCTTGTTCAGAAAGTGCACCATTAACCACACTAACAACAGCTCCCACAGCACATACTACATCAAGATCATCATCAGAATGAAGCGAGAGATCATTAGCCAGAGGAAGACGAGAAAGACAGTCAGCGAAGATGTTTTTGGCACCAGGTACATACTGTAAACAATAATTAAACTCTTGCAACCTATATTGCCATTTGGCACTGAGGCCTGATGCCTTAGTAAATGTGGACAAGAGGGCACTTTTATGCATATACTCTGGGAGTGTACGGTCATCCAGAGATACTGGACCACGGAAATGGGGTGCATGGTACAAGAAATGGGCTATAAAATTAACAGTAACATTAAATTAAGTCTCCTGAATATCTGGGGTCCAACAGATATGAATACTAAAGAGAGAATATGAGTGACAAATGGATGATGGTTGCTAAAAGAAACATAGCAAGAAAATGGAGGGCGCAGGAACCACTGACATTGGATGAGTGGGGGAAAGACATGGACTGGTGTATGGTGACAGAGAGGACTATATCTGAATCCAGAGGGTGTCCCACTAAATGGACGCACAACTGGGAAAAAAGGAATGACTTTAGGGGATGATCCCCGCAACCAAGACAAGATACTGATCCAGATAGCCTGCCATAAGTGGGTCTAATGCAAACATTGTTTGTAACTAGCATGTGCTATCAGGTTTGTTGTTCACCATTCGCCAGTATAAAACTTCAAATGTAGATGATCGTATGATGTCTAGCTTGTCTAATCTTGTCCTCAATAAAATGTTATGATAAATAAAACGGATCCCCATTGGCTGCAGCTCAGACCTCCCACCAGTGCTAACTCTTTATGCTGCCCCCCAATGTGAACATCTTCCAATGTCCACCTCAGGCCCTCACACTGATCACCTGCTTGGATGTCTTACACCGCGCACTAGTGCAGATTTCACAATGCCAGACATCTTATCCCATAGTGCACCAGTATCTGTTTCTCACAATCCCTCACTCCCCTTGTGTGTGCATCAACGGGATTTTGAGGCTGATTGGGGAGTTTAGACTCGATGACAAGTCAGTCCTAGGCCTCTCTGTTGAGGTGGCACCCAGTGTGCATATTGTGGTATTATTTTTAAGTAAAGTCTTGTCTGTATTCCAGTTCTCTTTCTTACTCTTAACCTCCCTCCTTTCTGTAACATTATCCCTCTCACACCATCTGTCCTTGTCCCCATCACTTCTTCCTATAGCATTATAAACACTAACATGTGATGGTAATCCTTTTAGGTTATCATTTCATTTAAACACCCTCTCTTTCCTCTCACGTCTTCCTGGTCCCACTTTCTTCAGCTCTAGTCCTTATCTTGACCCTGTCTAGACCCGCCTCCCACCGTCACAGCTCTGCTCGAGCTGCCAATCACCAGTGAGGGCTGAAGGTAAGGCCAGAGATGAGTTAAAAGGGAGTAAACACTGTCACAGGAACCTTCGTCCCAGATCTATATACCTGTGTAGGAGACATTGCTCAAAGAAGGACCTAGGATGTGCTAGCATGTCTTCGTTCATAGCTAGAGCCCCTGGAAAATTCCGACTCCACTGCTCTTTCAGTGTGAATTTGCCACTTGCTGCAATTGTCACATAATCCATCTGCTGCATAATTTGCAGATGTTATCGAAATAAGAATACGTTTTTTGCCCAAATGGACTGAAGGTTGTTAACAACAGTGCACACAGTGTGCAGAGTGGAGCCTGACACTTTGGAAAAGTTAACTGGCCACCTTTCAGCCCTGGGTTTATTTCATCCAATCATTTACCGAGGTACCATTTTGCCTAGATAGCCCAACTACCCCACCCCCTCGATGAACTGGGGGGGGGGGGGGGGGGGTAGGCTTTTGCCTGCTGCAGGAAGAAACAAAGGCTGATTTGCATATGGCCATGTCTGAACTGGGGTGGTATGGAGTGCAAAAATACGATGGATTTAGGCCCGGATCTCTGTACTGGGGTGAATGTATGACATTGTTCTGCATTCTGACCATCAATTATTGTTTTTGCAGGAATAAACAAGCATTTGCAATGCAATAGGTCTCGCATTTACGCGAGTTTGAGCTATTGTAATTGCAAATAACAATGCCTTTTATTTTTGTTTTTGTTTTAAAAACATAAATAAAGGGCATTGCCATTGACAATACCAAAAGCTTAAACTCAAGTAACTGTGTGTCCTATTGCATTGCAAATGCATGTTTGCAATTTGGGACGACGAGTTTTCCACAATTATTTGCTGTGGCCAGAAGGAAATGTGTGCAGCTTTATAAAACTCCTAATAAATTAAAGATGTTTCAGCCTACAGCACTAGGTATGCATGTACTTGTAGTTTCACTTTTCCAATTATAAATAAGCGTCATATATTTGGGCCTACAAATCCCAGCATGCCTGGTACAGGTGGATTAAAAACTAGGCTTGGCCTTAGTCACACTCATGATATGATACTTGTATCCAGCTGTGAGTGCATATTACGACACCAAGACAACCAAAACATCACAAAACATCTAAATAAACAAAATTGGGGGCATAATATCAACAACGGCGTTAAAAATTATCGCCGGTTTAGCGGCCGAAAACTGCTGCTAATGTGGCGATAATGGGCTTGATAACATGCCCTTGAGAATTCCAGTAGAAGTCCATGTTCTGGTCTGAACATGGGCTTCTATTGGAATTCTCCAGGGCATAATATCAAGCCCATTATCGCCGCTTTAGCAGCAGTTTTCTGCCGCTAAACCGGCAATAATTTTAACACCGTCCTTAATAATATGCCCCCCTTTCTTTTAGCTGCTGAACAAGCCTCAGACAAGAGATTCCAAAGTTAGCCCAGCTTGACTCGTTTTTTACAAAAAGACCACAATAATTTGTTTTGTGAGAACATCAGAGGATCTAGAAGCGAACAGATGCTCAGGCAAAGGCAACTGCATGAAAAGCGTGAACAAGTGTTTCTGTGACTCACATGTTCACCACAAACACAGGAATAACAAAAAGGCGACAGATGACATTCTGGTAGTAAAGGAATAGACACTGGTGTTCTGCAAGAGTTTTATAAAGCACTGTGTGTACACTTTCAGTGACTTCAGAGTGGAAAGGACACAGGAGCAGAATCCAATCAGAATAAAGTGACGTAAATGGAGAACGCGTCCAATCTGGGACGGCAGGTGTGTAATGCCTGAGGTCTTGGCGCAGGCGACTGAGAACCTGAAAGGTCAGTTCAGAAAGTGATTTTGAATTTTTCAGTTTTCTTCAATTTCTTGAGGAGCATGTGAACTCATGAAGAGACTGAGGACATGCAACAGTCTTGGCCCACACATGAAATAGGTTGCATTTCTTTCCATCTGCCTTCGTTTCTATCCTTGTCCTGTTTCAGTTTTGATGCAGTGAGCACACTGAGTGTACATGGCCTTTTGTCACAGAGAAAGCCCAGATCTAATTGAAATGTGCTTATTTACAAACTGTGTGCCCAAGAGTAAAGTGCCCTGACGGAGGGCACTGAGTGCCCCCAAGTGGGCCTAGTGATTAAGCAGCTGTGGAGAAAGACAGAAGAAACTAAGATCAAGTATAGAAACCTTCTTTAGTCACAGGAAAATATGATTCAAAAGGTTACTGTTGGCTTGGCACAACTGTAACCACAACAAAGTTTAAACACAAATGGATGACTAAAAATTTTTTAAATCTATAAAGACTAGAAAAAAAAGTGATGGTAAAGTATTTCCAGACCATGCTTAGTACTGAACTGCACTTCTATTGAGGCAGATGTGCACATGCGCTCAGGCAAAAAATCCATCACTCAAATTGCAAGAGGCCCAATGACAGACGAGAGCAGACCCATTGCCCCATGTTGTGTGCTGTGGTAGGCTGAAGAAAAATATGAATGACAAGTTAACAAGCAAATCAATGAATAGACCTGACCTACGAATATATTATTGTATGTATTTTTACGATTGATTTCGATTACACGAAGAGGACAAGAAAGCTTAAGTTGTCCCTAAGTTACAGTAAATAAATGGAACCTGGAAATCACTTTCTTAGTCTTGCACCTAGATCCGCAGACACGCCCACCACACAAGACAGGAAGCCATTCCATTTGGAATTCAAGCCGGCCGTGCTTTTACCTTGGACTGGGAGGGTTCCTTCACCAACCCAAACACTGCGCATTCTCCGACAGGCATTCAAAGTCCCTGCTTTCTTTTTCAAAACAAAGCTTCCAGTCTGTTCAATCACGTATAAAAAAAAGTCCCATTGCTCATTAATACCATATTTAATAATTTAGGAGGAAATAAAAACAATGCCGCACCTATTGACAAAAGGCAAGAGTGCATGCTGAATTCTGGTGCACTTGCCCCACACCAGCCGACTTAACGCCTTTGTTGGTCCCCAGCTTCCCCTGTCAGGGAATGAAGGACACTCACAAACTCTTCCCACGGCACATGAGACAGAACAACGCACGCGCGTCCGGGCCAGCACAGCACAGTTCTGTCCTATAAGTGGACAGCCTCGGGCCATACATACCAGTCACAACATCCAGCAGAAAAGCTCAGACAGAATATTGCACAAGCGTCCAAAACAGACAAATGTACCACGTGGTGGGCTACATCTCTCGCGCTCACAACAGCACTCTCTGCCATGCAGGACCCTACAACTGGGCACTTTAGGACAGAACTTTTAGCGCATACTAAATTCCACCGTACCTCTTTCTTCTCACGGGCACTTCACGGTTTTCATCAGCGAAGTTTTTAATGCCACAAAAGTAGGAGTAAACACCTTTCCAATCACAAGGCAGCAGAATACACTGCAGAGACCTAAGTCCTTAATCTTCTTAGGATGTGGTAGCCCCTTGGTGATGAAGGTGTGCACCCACTGGACGCTCCCGCATGGGTCCCCTGAGCCCCCAGCTGCTGGCTTCAGCCTACTTCTGTCAGGACCGCGGCATGCAGACAGTGGTCGATTCTTCCGCACCTCCTCCACCCTCGCTCGCTCGCCTCTCCATGGGCTGGGGCCTAAATGCCCAGCCTGTTGCAGGCTGTAAAGAAAGTGAAAGCGCGCCAAAGCGCTGTGAAACTAAAAGCTGAATCAAGCGCTCGGTGGGAGCGTGTAAGGCAGAGAGGAGACGCCATGTGCGTGCACATCGCCTGTCCGTGCGCGCACATGGTTTGTCTCCCTTCACAATCCAAACGAACAACAATAGTCTCGCCCAGTCAAAGCAGCGCATGCGCTGCGTTCACTAGGCGACACCTAAAAAGAAAGAACCAACAAAGATGGTGGGAAGAATGATCCCATATTTAACATGAAAATGGGTTGCTTCACTGCTCAACAAATATATGTATACAATGTTCTTAAAACAGACAGTCTCATTATGAGACCTGCATAGTTGTCTTGCAAGTCCACTCCACAATCTCAAAAATGTAAGACTCTATGTCACCAAGGATGTGGTGCTCAAATCCTCCAATTGCATGTACAAAAAAATTATTTATTTTGAAATTTGTAGTCCTGGATTACTTAACTTGATCAAAGTGAACGAACACACCTGAAAATGATGATCTGTAAAAGAAAATTGCTAGGCTGACACATTGCGCCCTTCATGACAAGGACCCATGTAGTAACCTTACAAAAAGGATGTGCAGTATCCCCATCCAGAACTCCTGTATTACTTTGCACGTGTGGATTAAAGGCAAGGCTAATCTGATCCCAGCCAGACATCTCTGTCAGATTGGGAGTTCGACTTTATCCAATTGTCCAGAGTCTTTTCCTAGTGTAATATGTGTGTTGTATGCATTTACATTGAATTACACCCCACTAGCAGAGATTGTCACTTCACTATTACATAGACAAAATCCCATGTTAATCGGACAACTAGCAAGAAAGAGCAGGCTCCATGTGATCTTCTCCAGTGCCCAAATATACCTTTAGTGAGTATGTTCGTCTACTGGAAAAACCACAGTGGTGAACCCGATGGGTCAACTACTTGGTGCACCAATGTTCAGAGGCAGCTGCAAGATTGCGGGAGATCCAAACGCCCAATCTAGCGAGGCTGATATGTCACTATTCATGGCAGAGTTTCTTTGATGAATGACTGTCAAGGAAAGGGTGGACCTTCTGCAGAAGATTCACATAGCATCTCTACCACACTGAAACATCCCTTTGCTTCCTAAGGAGGCCAGATCTGTAGGTATCAGCAATGTACCTCCACTTGGGGATCCATTCCTAGGGCTAACATGTGTGGCGTGAATTGACCCATCAGCTACTAGCAGATAACCTGCCAGAGTTTTCACCACAAAAGTGTCTCCTCCTTCATCAGGGACAGTCAATGCGGTCGAACGATCTCACCCTCTTTTTGTTGAAGCCCTCATGCCCACTCCTTAATTTAATTCCAGCATGGGTGTTATGAGGTTCTTCTTGTCTGAGAGGGATTACAATTCTCTTTAAATGTTTGTGATGGTCTGCAACTTAATGTAAAAATCTTAAAGAGACCTGAGTCTGTGGGGTCTCTAGCAAGGACATGCAGAACTCTCATATTTAGTCCCTAGTTATGCCTGGTCTCTTCTCTGCTTCCACGCAATGCAGTTTACCGCTATCCATCTCTCCATCCTTGCTTTTTCTCCCTCACCTCTCTCCCGCAACCTCAAATCCTCCATTCCTCTCTTTCATTCCCTCCTTGTATCCTTTCCTCCCCCATCTCTGTGCTTCACTCTCATTTTATCACCTTTCCTTTCCTTACTATCTTCCTTATCTGACTACCCCACTCAATTCCTCCTTTTTCATTCCTCCCTCATTCTCAGTCTTCCTTTCCGTCTGTCCATCCATCCTTTCCAATGTACCGCCAGCTTTTCTTTCCATCATAGTTAAGCCTTCAAACTACTTCCCCGTCTTTCCAACAATTATCACTTTCTATCTTTGATTTCCTTCATCATACTGCTTTCCCCTTCTTGTCTTCCTTCCCTCTCACAAATGCCCTCTTTTAGCCTCCTCTCCTTTTTGCCTTTCCATCTAATTTTCATCATTCCTTCTGTCAAACCCTTTTCTTCCCTATGTTCTTCCTCCAGCTTCACGGTTACCTTCCTCTGTAATTCGATATTGTTCCATCCTTCCTTCCTTCTCTGATCACTTGCTTCATTGTCTTCCTCTTACAGCTCCTTTTTTTCTCCTCAAAAATGTCTTTCTTTCTTTCTTTCTTTCTTTCTTTCTTTCTTTCTTTCTTTCTTTCTTTCTTTCTTGCTCTCCTCCTGTGTAAAGAAGTGGCTGCTGGGGGTCTTAGCTTTGAAATGGACGTGAGCCCTCTCACTATCGTTTTGGGCAAACTTTAAAGTTTCTCCACACTTTTGCATGTTATAATGTTATAATATTATTGAGCCCCCTCCATTGACACCCCATCCAGTCCTCTCTCCATCATTCTCCTTTCGAACAGTATGCAGGTTTAGTATTATTGGGTCTCGCTTACAGAGTGCTCGACTGTTTTTTATCGAAAGACATATTGTTGACAATATCAGCACTTACATGGGCTTTGAATGTATTGCTTATCATTGGTTGGATTTCTTGTCAATGTCATGCGCTTCCGTCTTAATCAATGGTTTTCCATCCTCATCTTTTGTTTGCCCCTCTTCTAGAGTGTAGTTCATTTACCATTCCTTGGATGATATCTATCCTTCCACTGCTTAATATCAGCAAACTACTTTTTAGGTTTCGGCTGCAAAAAAGCTGCGCAAGCAGCTTTTGCGCAGGAGAAATCTATTGAGTTACAGTATGTGGCTCTGGAATCCGCCCTCTGTTTCATTGGCTAGCTCCATAAATGGAGGCTAGCCATTGGAACAGAGAGGCGTCCGTCATGGCCGGACCAGATTCGGGGGGCGTTCCCGAGAATTTTTGGCTTTTGGCTACGTCATGCTACGTCAGCCAAAAGCCGGGAACGCCCCCGAATCTGGTCCGGCCGGGCCGTGCTTGCTGCTGTCCTGCCTTCCTCCATGTCCCTCCTCCCGCCGTCCCCCCTCCCGCTCTCCCCCCTCCCGCTCTCCGTGTGGTCCTGCCTTCCTCCGTGTCCCCCCTCCCGCTCTCTCCGTGAGCCCAGGGCACTTTTTACGTTTACAATTGGGTACCCACTTGTGCTTACAAATCTGCATCAACTGTTGAACCCAATCGATACCCCGGTTCACAGCTTCAAACCATGGGGTGGCACAGCTCGGATGCCCAATCAGAAAGAAGTACACGTCCCTGGAAGGGCCATACACGCAGCACCAGCACTGTCATCGGCATACTCTAAGAGTGTTGTTCAGTGCTTAGGCGGGGAGAAAGAACATAAGTAAGAAGGGCAGAGAGGTTGGAGGGAGCGGTGAGAAATAGAAAGTAAAGAGAGAATGGACCGGCAGACGGACTCGGTTAAAAAAGACACCCTAAATCTCCCATCCTTTTCCCTTTTTTAATGATTTTCTTAACCAACCCCTGTCTCCCACCCCCACGTCCCACCCTTTACTTTCTTTTTTTCAGAAACAGGCTAGATAGCGAGGCAAAAAGACAGATAAACGGAAACAGTTATACCAGAAAATGCTAGCAAGGAAGACAAAGGGGCAAGAAAAAGAAAGACAGAAATGGGTGGAGACCAAAAAAAGAAGAGTACATGAGATTGTAAGAAATGAAGCATGTAATACCAAAGTCGGAAAAGAAACAGGCGGAATGAGGGCGAGGCTTAGACAGGGGGACTTGTAAAAAGGGAAAGGGAAGTAGAAGTTGTGGGAGGAAAGGTTGATTAAAGAGGAAAGAAGAGAGTGAGGAAAAGAGCATGGGTATTAAAACCAAAACCTGAAAGAGAGAAGACGGGGAGTCGATGAAGAAAGAAAGAAAAACAGAGCAGGGAGCGAAAGCGACGAAGAATCGAGTGGGGGGAGAAGGAAGACGTCGCGCAGAATGAGTGAGCGCCGAAGCTCTCGGCCTCGGCTTCAGTGGGCATGAGATCGGCGCGGTTCTAACTGCGCTCCTGCATGGTGCCTCGTGCCAGTCAGCCGTACTTCCTGGTCCTTAGTGGCGCTCTGCTTGCACGGCGGCATTACTCGCCATGCGTGCACTCTGTGATACTGCCGAGACACTCCGCGGCCCGAACCTCTGGTACTCTAGCGATACTTTCTCGTACTCTGCAATACTGAGACAATCCTCCGTTCTTTGGAATTCACTTTGGTTTTTACAGTACTGTGGTGTACTCCCTGGTACCCGTTGCCTACTTGTAATACTCCTTGGCAGTGCTCAGTTTGCTGAAATTAAGAAATAAATAAAAAAGAAGTGAAGGGGGAGGGGCACAGAGTCGGGTGCCGGGGTTGCTGAATACAAATACCCAGTTTTCATTCAATCTCACGTCTTTTCTACCCCCACCGTACACATCCTTATTCAACCCCGCATTCTCTTTGCCACTTTCCCTACACTACCCTTCTCTTCCTTTTCTGATTTGTCTCTTTTGCTCTGAATCATAGTCTGATGAGGAAAACATAAGTCCTAGTTCCCACAATCAGTGCCGGGGCTCACCACGCGCAACCACCGGCACAAATTAAGGCCCACCTGTATTAAGTCATAGGACTCTAGTATTTCGTGACACCAGCACGTTCTCAGCAGTACTCCGCATTCTTCGGAGCTGTTTCTGGGCGCATATTGGTACTAATACTATGTGGTATCCTGTAGCTTCCTCTGGCACTCCAGTTACTCAGTGGGACACGAAGAATCGAGTGGGGGGGAGAAGGAAGGCGTCGCGCAGAATGAGTGAGCGCCGAAGCTCTCGGCCTCGGCTTCAGTGAGCAGGAGATCGGCACGGTTCTAACTGCGCTCCTGCATGGTGCCTCGTGCCAGTCAGCGCTACTTCCTGGTCCTTAGTGGCGCTCTGCTTGCACGGCGGCATTACTCGCCATGCGTGCACTCTGTGATACTGCCGAGACACTCCGCGGCCCAAACCTCTGGTACTCTAGCGATACTTTCTCGTACTCTGCAATACTGAGACAATCCTCCGTTCTTTGGAATTCACTTTGGTTTTTACAGTACTGTGGTGTACTCCCTGGTACCCGTTGCCTACTTGTAATACTCCATGGCAGTGCTCAGTTTGCTGAAATTAAGAAATAAATAAAAAAGAAGTGAAGGGGGCGGGGCACAGAGTCGGGTGCCGGGGTTGCTGAATACAAATACCCAGTTTTCATTCAATCTCACGTCTTTTCTACCCCCACCGTACACATCCTTATTCAACCCTGCATTCTCTTTGCCACTTTCCCTACACTACCCTTCTCTTCCTTTTCTGATTTGTCTCTTTTGCTCTGAATCATAGTCTGATGAGGAAAACATAAGTCCTAGTTCCCACAATCAGTGCCGGGGCTCACCACGCGCAACCACCGGCACAAATTAAGGCCCACCTGTATTAAGTCCATAGGACTCTAGTATTTCGTGACACCAGCACGTTCTCAGCAGTACTCCGCTTTCTTTGGAGCTGTTTCTGGGCGCATATTGGTACTAATACTATGTGGTATCCCGTAGCTTCCTCTGGTACTCCAGGTACTCAGTGGTACACGAAGAATTGAGTGGGGGGGAGAAGGAAGGCGTCGCGCAGAATGAGTGAGCGCCGAAGCTCTCGGCTTCAGTGAGCATGAGATCGGCGCGGTTCTAACTGCGCTCCTGCATGGTGCCTCGTGCCAGTCAGCGCTACTTCCTGGTCCTTAGTGGCGCTCTGCTTGCACGGCGGCATTACTCGCCATGCGTGCACTCTGTGATACTGCCGAGACACTCCGCGGCCCGAACCTCTGGTACTCTAGCGATACTTTCTCGTACTCTGCAATACTGAGACAATCCTCCGTTCTTTGGAATTCACTTTGGTTTTTACAGTACTGTGGTGTACTCCCTGGTACCCGTTGCCTACTTGTAATACTCCTTGGCAGTGCTCAGTTTTCTGAAATTAAGAAATAAATAAAAAAGAAGTGAAGGGGGCGGGGCACAGAGTCGGGTGCCGGGGTTGCTGAATACAAATACCCAGTTTTCATTCAATCTCACTTCTTTTCTACCCCCACCGTACACATCCTTATTCAACCCCGCATTCTCTTTGCCACTTTCCCTACACTACCCTTCTCTTCCTTTTCTGATTTGTCTCTTTTGCTCTGAATCATAGTCTGATGAGGAAAGCATAAGTCCTAGTTCCCACAATCAGTGCCGGGGCTCACCACGCGCAACCACCGGCACAAATTAAGGCCCACCTGTATTAAGTCATAGGACTCTAGTATTTCGTGACACCAGCACGTTCTCAGCAGTACTCCGCATTCTTCGGAGCTGTTTCTGGGCGCATATTGGTACTAATACTATGTGGTATCCCGTAGCTTCCTCTGGTACTCCAGGTACTCAGTGGTACTTCTTATACTTCTATGGTGCCCTCCGGTACTTACTACAAGTCTGACACTCTGCAGTATTGTGTGGTACTGTCACTTTGGAGTCATCTGTGATATTCCGTATTTATTTCTAGGAGTGGGCCACATTTTACTTACGCTGGAGTCATTTCGGTAATTTTACAGTACTGTTTTGATGAGAAATTACAGAAATTTACATAAGTACGTGCGTTCACTTTAATATAAGTAATCTGGCACAAAAATCCTACCCAAGGTGCT
This sequence comes from Lissotriton vulgaris, assembly GCF_964263255.1. Classification (NCBI taxonomy): domain Eukaryota; kingdom Metazoa; phylum Chordata; class Amphibia; order Caudata; family Salamandridae; genus Lissotriton; species Lissotriton vulgaris. The sequence goes on from NC_141699.1 coordinate 588,489,013, forward strand.
CAGCAAAAACGGACTTGGAGAGCGCAAGCAGCTGCTGGTGTCCGAGTTCTACTGCATTTAGCGCTATTTTCTTACCACAACATGCATCCTCGGGTCCATTTCGGACACGGGGTGCATTCTGCAATAGGAAGATAGCACAGAAGGATGGGGTACGCTCCTGGTGTATTTCCTCATGATGGCGAGTTGTCCACCCTAGTTGTTCCCGCAGCTCCGCTGTTCTCTGTGCTGCTTGGCCGAACTTTGGGGTATGCTGCTGTATTATGTGAATCTCTCGAGATCACACACCAGCCGCTGGCCTCACAAATGACTGATTTTGGCCTGTATAAACGTACATTTCACCTTATAACACAGCATGTCATGTGTATAGCGCAGCATCGTAAGGGAGTATACACAGCATAGCACTGCCTAACGAGGCCTAGTGTAACCTGGGGTTAGCTGACTTTATGTAAAACAAGAGGCGTGAGGGTACACTGCGAGGCAGGAGCAGCGACGGAAAGACAAGTTTACAATATTTTATCAACAAAGTTGAGTGCATCTACAATTCACTGGACGTCAGAAGGAGTGCCTCTAAATCATGGCCATATACCTGCCCATCTGACTTTCCCTGCTCCCTACAAGCCCTTCCACCTATGTCCTTTAAAGACCTAGAAGCCATGGCTGTGAAGGTGAAGTCTGGTTCCCCCGACGATCCGGTTAAACCAGACACCTTCAGGAAATTCCAGGACTGTATCTTGCCTGACGGCTGAGAACTGATCAATAGATCGCTCCAGTCAACAATAATTCCTAAATCCTGGAAACATACCAAGGTTGTTCCTCTACTGAAGAAACCAGCACTGGATGCATCTCTGCCAGAGAGTTTCCGGCCTATATGTCTACTCCCGTACTTGGACAAGGTGATGGAATCACATGTTAATATCACCCTGACCAAGTATCTGGAAGACAATGAGATATTGGACAGGTCACAAAACGGATTTCGGCCTAAGCATAGCACAGAATCCGCCCTGCTGGCAGTCACAGAACAACTGAGGGCATCGCAGGACCTGGGCAACACCTCAGCATTCATCCTGCTCGATCTTAGTGCGGCCTTCGACACAGTCTCCCATGAGATTCTGCTCCATCGTCTCGGGAAATCGGGGTTAGTGGCGGGGCCTTGGCCTGGTTTGCGTCTTTTCTATCTGATCGCTCCTTTCAGATCCATGCCCCTCCATACCTGTCTGGCACGCTCCCCCACCCTCTGGTTCCCCTTCCCCTGGCTGTGCTTGCTCCCCTGCCACCTGGCTGTGCTTGCTTCCCTGCCCCCTCGCGGTGCTTGCTTCCCTGCCCCCTCGCTGTGCTTGCTTCCCTGCCCCCTCGCTGTGCTTGCTTCCCTGCCCCCTCGCTGTGTTTGCTTCCCTGCCCCCTCGCTGTGCTTGCTTTCCTGCCCCCTCGCTGTACTTGCTTCCCTGCCCCCTCGCTGTGCTTGCTTCCCTGCCCCCTGGCTGTGCTTGCTTCCCTCCCTGCCCCCTGGCTGTGCTTGCTCCCCCACCCTCTGGTTCCCCTTCCCCTGGCTGTGCTTGCTACCCTGCCACCTGGCTGTGCTTGCTTCCCTGCCCCCTCGCTGTGCTTGCTTCCCTACCCCCTCGCTGTGCTTGCTCCCCTGCCCCCTCGCTGTGCTTGCTTCCCTGCCCCCTCGCTGTGCTTGCTTCCCTGCCCCCTCACTGTGCTTGCTTCCCTGCCCCCTCGCTGTGCTTGCTTCCCTCCCTGCCCCCTCGCTGTGCTTGCTTCCCTCCCTGCTCCATCGCTGTGCTTGCTTCCCTGCCCCCTCGCTGTGCTTGCTTCCCTCCCTGCCCCCTCGCTGTGCTTGCTCTCCTGAGTGTGTGTTGGCTCTGGGTGGGTGTGTGTGGCTCTGAGTGGGTGTGTGTGGCTCTGGGTGTGTGTGTGTGGCTCTGGGTGTGAATGTGTGTGTGGCTCTGGGTGTGGCTCTGTGTGGCTCTGGGTGTGGCTCTGTGTGGCTCTGGGTGGCTCTCTGTGTGTGTGTGTGTGTGGGTCTGTGTGTGTGTGGGTCTGTGTGTGTGTGGGTCTGTCTGTGTGTGTGGCTCTGTGTGTGTGGCTCTGTGTGTGTGACTATGTGTGTGTTTGTGGCTCTGTGTGTGTGTGGGGGGGGGGGCTCTTTTGGTGTGGGTGAGTCTGTGTGTGTGTGTGGGTCTTTGTGTTTTTGTGTGGCATTTGCCAGAGATTAAACTATTGGCATTGTAAATGACAATGCCATTTATGTATCTGTTTTCAAAACCAACATATAAATACAAATTTTGTCATTTACAATGCCAATAGCTCAAACTTTTCAAAAGGCGAAACCATTGCATTGTAAATGAATGAAACTTATATAGCGCACGACTTACCCTGGGGCATCTCAGCGCTTGCTTAGGGAACCCGTCCTGGTATTCCCCTGTGAGAAAACCCTGGCAGGGTATCCACAAGGTGAAAGCCAGGCATCCCGCCGCGAGGGGCCGTTGTGGAGATTAAGCAAGCTATTGCCCAGAGTCGCAGAGTGTGAACCCGTGAGTCGAGGAGGCACCGGAGCGAGAATTAACGAGTCCGTGGAATTTTTGAGCCCAAACCCGCCGAGGCAGGGAATTGAACCCTAGTCCCAGGCCGAACTCAAGCTCCAGGTCTGCCGCCTCTAACCCCTGAGCCATACTTCTCCACTTGCTTGCTCCTTTCGCTTTTAGCACTCCGCGGGAGTGCAAGTGTTTTCTGTCTGTCTCCCCTATGTGCTGCTTCCCCTGTACACCCCTACTTGCCCTACGCACTCCATGTTGCTCTCCCACATGCAAGCTCCCCGTTGTTTCCTCTACTCCTCCCTATACCCCTCAGCTATTTTTTTCATAACCCCTTCATTAATTACTCCCTCACTGCTCCCTGCTCACCACCGCCACTTATTGGCAGAATGTATGTGCTATCCCACACATTCCACACAGATTGAGAAAACGAAGGCAGCACCCGGCACGAACTGCTGCTATTCTGCCCTAAACCTATACTTTGTACTTTTCACGCTTTTTTTATTGTACAGAAACTTTTAAAATTGTATTTGTGTCTTGATGCTGTGGTCACGCTCTGCTTTTATTTATTTTTATTGTACTCCGCTGCCATTTCACTGCTAAAACTTGGCACACTGCTTGGGGCATTTCTAGAAACACCTACCCTATTGCTTGCTCTATGCCGCCTTTCTCTTCCCCGGTACACCGCAGCAGCTAACTGCTGTTTGAGTGGAGGGAGGCTTCCAGTTGAAGATATTCCTCACTGGAATACTCACTTCTGGTGGTCAACACTACTCTGCCATTTTGGAGGAAAGACGCTGTAGTGCTCCCTCCAGCTCCTCAGCATCAGCTATAAAGCAGGCTGATGGCGCTAACGCGCAGTAGACACGCGCAGCGGGCACCAAACGCAAGCCCGTCTGCGCCCATCCGCATCCACCCCGGTCCAGGACCCCTGGTCATTCACTTACCTACCCAGCGAAAGAGCTACAGACTTTAGCTGCTGAGAACCATAGGATGGACAAAAGGTTAGAAGCCACGTTGAGAGCTGAAAAGTTACTGTGAAATATGGGGGGTGGTAGGTTCATGCCCTCTTGTCCAGCTCCCCACACACCTACTATACTTGGCAAACCGCTAGGTCTTAAGGTGGCTGTTCTTAACACGCGCTCACTACAGAAACACTGCCTGGTTAATTTTTCACTCCTCCATGCTGGAGACATAGATATCCTGGCGGTTACGGACACCTGGCTTGGGGAAACCTCAGCCCCAGTTATTGTAGCAGCCCTTCCTGAGGACTTTGATGTCCTATGGCACGATAGACAAGAGAAGAGTAGCGGAGGAGGTGTAGCCTTTTTCTATAAAAAAAAAAACGGTTAATGGTAACTAAGCTAGTGGCATAGAGCATTGAAAGCGCGGACATTCTAGGGGTAAAAATCTTGTCCAAATCCTCCTGCTTGATACTTGTGGTGGTGTACCGCCCCCTGTGCTCTACCCTTTGGTTTAGTGAACTATTTTTGGAGATTGTTAGTGATCTCTGCTCTCGGTACCAACTACTCCTAGTGGTAGGAGACTTTCACGACCACTGGGATAAAGTACAGAGAGAGCAACTTACTAGTCAATTTGGGGTAGTTATGAGCTCGATGAGGCTCAATGAGGCTCCACCAGCTGGTTGATTCTTCTACTCATTACAAGGGTCACATTCTGGACCTCATTTGGACTACGCTGCCACGGGCCAGCCTTATAGACATCAGTCCCTGCGCTTGGTCAGACCATTCCCTAATTAGTTGCTGGGTTCCGCTGGCCAGCCAACTGTTGCACCCACCTCCAGAATGGAGAGTTGTCGTAGCTGGAACAAAATTGAGGCAGATAACCTAATAGGCACCCTGCTCAGTACTTCCCCTAAGAAATTTCCGAAAGGTAACCTCAACCAGGAGAGTGAGGCCCTTACTGGCAACTTAAGAGCGGCCATAGATCAGGTGGCACCGGCCCGGGAGTAAAGAAACAGAGATAAGGGCGAAGGGGCCCCCTGGTTTAACAAGGACCTAAGGGGAAGAAAGCAAATCCTCCGCCAAGCTGAGAGGCGATGGCGCAAATCTTAGCACCCAGTCGCATTTGAAGGTTATAAAGCTATGCTAACCCTATATAAAAAAAGCTATTATATCCAGAAAGACCGAATACTATGAGGCAAGAATTACAGTCGCTACAAACATACAGAGGGAAAAGTTCAGAATTCTAAAAGAACTCAGCCAGAAGTCTGAACAGAAACCAGCAGCTGAGCCTGCGGACTGTAACAAATTTCAGGCCTACTTTCTTTTTAAAGTCAGGGGCATTCTAGCCAAGTTTGACAAAACTCCTATCAACCAGCGCCCCCTGGACCGGAATTCAGCCCCCGGGACTCCCGGTGAGCAACTCACCTCCTTTCTTAATCTAGACTAGCATCACTGTCACACCTGACGAATCGCGTCAATTCAGGCTCCCCAGCAGACCCCTGTCTCTCCGAGGATTTTTCGAATGGCTCTTCCCAGGCTAGAGAGGGAGATTCTTTACCTACTTAATCATTCTCTGGAGACAGGTTACTTGCCCTCCAGTCTGAAGGAGGCCAGGGTTATTCCCCTGCTGAAGAAACCAGGGGCAGATGTGACCAGTCTGAAAAACTATAGGCCCATTTCCCAGCTCGCTTTCCTGGCAAAAGTGGTGGAGCAACATGTCCTTTAGAGTACTTTCATCTTTCATGGAGGAACATCAGCTACTTCAGGTGCGGCAGGCCGGCTTCAGGGCTCACCATAGCACTGAATTGGTGATGCTGATTGCGCTTGATGAGCTGAGAGTTATGGCCGACAACAAAAAACAGAGCGCCCAGATTTTGTTAGATCTGTCAGCGGCATTCAATACGGTCAATCACGCAAAACTTCTGGCCCGGATTGCCGACTTGGGCATCCGTGGGTTGGCTCACCAGTGGCTTGAGTCTGTTCTGTCAGAGCAGTCCCAATAGGTCCAACTGGGCGAGCAGGTATTGAACAGTGGCACCCTCACATGTGGCGTCCCTCAGGGCTCAGCACTGTCCCGCTCCTTTTTAACATGTATCTCCAGCCACTGGTAGCAGCTCTGACCCGCATGGATAGTCAAGTCTTTAACCACGCGGATGACACTCAACTTATCCTCCAGATTGAAAATTCCACTCAAGCCCCCTCTTTTGTGCAAAACATCCTCAGATACAAGGTGAACTGGATGACAGTTAACTTGTTAAAAGTCAATGCAGATAAAACTTAGGTCCTAGTAATCTCCTTTAAAAACAACCCCTGGAACGACCTCTTCTGGCCACAGGAACTTGGCACCTCCCCTATGCCAGCCCCTGTTGTTAAAAGTTTGGGCATTAAGATTGATGCCAATCTCTCTCTGGCCAATCAAGTAGCTTTTGTGGTTGGCATCTGTACAGGTTTAATGCAACAGTTGCGTAAACTTGCCCCCCTTCTCCCACCTGTCACTTTACAGATGATTGTATCTGTCACAATCGTGTCTATACTGGACTATGGCAAGGCCTTATACATCGGCCTCCCTGAGAAACTCATCAGCAAGCTATAGGTGCCCTTGAATGACGCAGCCAGGCTGATTTTCAGGCTCCCTAGAAAGACTCAAGCTACCCCCGTGCTGTGTAAGTTACACCGGCTCCCGATCAAACAGAGAGCAAAGTTCAAGGGCCTTTTTTTTTTTTTTTTTTTTTTTTTGAAGACCTTTATTAGCACTTGTTAGTTGTACACAGCTAAGAGCCTACAACCCTGGGGCCGGCTGCAAAGTAAAACACAAAACCTGTCATTTATGTATACATACAGTTCTTAGTGCATGATCGATCGGTCCGGCCTAACAACGCAGTGTTTGAGGTCTCACAGTTTTCTTATTTTGTAGATGCAGAACTGTAAACGAAAAACAAACAGTAGAACAGACAATAGGAGACCATTACATGCTTAACCATATATCATAACGAAAATTGCGAAGCGAGGAATGCCAGGGGCATACAGGGCTGTGGGGGTGAACCGGTGCCGTACATGAATACGAATTAATGAAACATTAAGTCACATCTTCATTTAGTGTTAGCACATAGTCAGTGAAGTAGCACCAAAAGTCTTTAGGCCTAGTATTCGCAGGCAGATCTTCCTCATAAGTCTGTAGTTTGTCCCTGCAGCTAGTAATATCACGCATCCAATCTGATAATTTGGGCACTTGCTTGCTGTGCCAGCACTTAGCTATCAGTCTCTTAGCCAGCAATAGAGCTATGACACAGAACTTACGCCGGGTAGCTTTAAGCTGTGGTACAATACCAAGCAGGCATGTGCGTATAGTACATTCCAGCACAGCTTCTGTCATCACGGACACCTTTGCTATCACTTCCGTCCAATAATCACGTATCTTGGGACAGAACCACGCTAGATGTATAAATCCTGCGCCCTCGTCATTACATCTTTTGCATCGGTCGTTGTCTTGCAGGCCAAACCTGTGCATACGCGCTGGTGTGTAGTATGCCTGATGCACAAATTTGTAATGAATGATTCTTAGATTCCCATTTGGGGTAAGTATTTGTGTCAGCGCGCAAGTTTGCTGCCATTCCTTCTCATAGAGCGGTTCCACCAGCTCTGCGTCCCACCGAGCTTTGGCCCTGTCAGTGGTGTGTGTTGTCTCTGCTTGTGCTGTGGTGTACAGTCTTGACACCAGGTGTGTTAAGTCTTGGGTGGTAATGAGCATCTGCAGCGTTTCTAGGCTATCAGGTTCGGAGGGGAATGTTGGAAAGTGTCCATGCATTGCCCTCTTCAGTCTGTAATGTGTGAAGGCAAACATAGGCGTTTTGTTGTGTATGTAGGTTAAGTCTTCCAAGTTTACAAACCTGCCCTCTTGAAACAGATCACCCATTCGCACAAGGCCCACTTGCTGTAAGAGGGACATGCCTACTTTTTCACCTGTGACCGAGAGTGCCTGGTGGTAATGTAAGTGCATTGCCGGCGCATATAAAGGTGTCTTATGGGCCAGGTGGCTCAATTTCCCCCAAGCTTTAACGGTCGTGTCAATAGTGTTAATATCTTGAGCATGTAGTGGCTGACGAGTATGCGAGATGATCGCTGTGAGCGGTATCGGTGCCGCATCCCCCTCCTCTATAGCAGTGTGTGTGAGGTACGGTATGTTGTGGTACCAGTATGCAGCATATTGTGCCTGAGCGCATAGATAATATAAGAGGAAGTCCGGCACCCCGAACCCACCCTTAATGTACGGTAGTGTTAGTGTTTGGAGGTCCACCCGTGCCTGCTTGCCAGCCCAGATCAGTTTTAACACAAGAGATTTTATACGGCGGAAGACTTCTCCGGGCGGTGTGATCGGTATGTTAGTAAAAAGATACAATAGTTTAGGTAGTATGTTCATTTTCACTATCGCTATATGATCCGCTAAGGATAGTGGTAGTTGTATCCAACGGTGTATCTTTTCTTCCAATTTAGAAATGGTTTTTCCATAGTTGGACCGTATAACCACCTCTGGGTCCCTGTGGTACAGCACACCCACATATCGTATCGGCTCTGATTGCCACTCTAATGGTTAGTCAGTTTCCTGAGGAGTTGTCGCGTCCGTCAGAGGAATAATGGAAGATTTGGACCAGTTTATGGCCAACCCTGAATGACCGCCAAACTTGATATACTCGCGCAAAATGTGGTTCAAATGTGTGTTTGGGTCACGGACATATAGCAGCATATCATCCGCGTACAAAGAGATATGTAATGGTCTGGACGGAAACTGCAGTGCCGACGACTTGTAATTTTGACGAATGATACAGGCTAGAGGTTCGAGAGCCAAGGCGAACAGTAAAGGTGAAAGCGGGCACCCTTGTCTGGTACCACGCTGTATGTGAAATAGGTCTGATACGTACCCATTGATACGAACCCGTGCGCATGGATTGGTGTAAATTAGGGATACCCACTGGACGAAGCGTTTTGGGAAGCCCATTCTTTGTAAAATAGCAATCAAGTAGGTCCACTCAATAGAATCGAAAGCCTTGGCGGCATCCAGCATAACTGCCACCGCCCGAGTAGATGGTTGGAGGTAATGTGACAGGGCAAACAGCGATCTGGTATTGTGAGAAGTGGAGCGTGTAGGAATAAAACCGGCCTGATCTGGTAGAACCAGGTTGGTCATCAGTGGCTTCAACCGTATCGCCAATAATTTCGCCAATATTTTGGAGTCAGTGTTTATAAGAGAGAGCGGCCGATAAGAGTCACACGATTCTGAATCTTTGGCAGGTTTAAGTAAAGCGATTATGACCGCTTCACGCAATGTGGGGGGTAGTTCTGCTTTGTCAAAAGCTGCGCCGTACATGCCCACCAAGTGGGGGGCAAGGGTATCCACATACTGTTTATAAAATTCGTTGGTGTAACCATCGGGGCCCGGTGCCTTCCCATTTGGAAGAGTTCCGATCACCTCAGTTACCTCCTCCACCGTGATGGGGGACGCCAAGAATTCCCTCTGCCCATCCGATAGCCAACCTATTGCCACATTTTCCAGATATCGAAAAATCTCATCTTTCTCTGCTACTGGACGTGATTTATATAGATCCTCATACGTGTTCGCAAAGCATTTCAATATTTCTGTGGCGTGTGTGTGTATCGTGCCCCCTTCAGATTTCACGCGAAGTATAGCTGTGTGTCCTTTACCCTCGCATATCTTGGCCGCTAGCACACTGCCTGGTCTGCCCCCTTCCCCATAAGATCTGGCTATATGTTTTTTGTCCAGGTATTTAATTTCGTCTTCTATGAACGTTTGGTGTTCGGAGTGTAAGTTACGAAGCTCACCCAACAGTGTGATATCCTGAGTCGTCTCGTAGGCCGTCTCCAGTTCCCTCATGCGCTTCTCGCAGCGTGTGATTTGCTTGCGTATGTCTTTTAAGATGCCTATCGTGGTGGTCATGCATACACCCCGTAATGTGGCCTTGAATGCCTCCCACAATATTCCCGGATCCTCAACAACAGGTTCATTGAATTGGAAGTATTCTTTGATGGCTTTGTGTATGGTGTCTGCATAAATCACATCGGTTAGGGCACGAGAATTAAATCGCCAATGGAAAGGAGGCGGGGTATAGTTAGGGATCGTGAGAGTTAGCAATACAGGGTTATGATCCGACAATGACCGCGGCAGGACCTGTAAGTCCTGTGTCCACAGTGTGATATTATCTGAACCAAGCCAGTAGTCCAGCCGCGACCAGCTGTGGTGTAGCGCCGTAATGTGCGTGGCTCCCGGGGCATCGGGGAATCTGTGTCTCCAAACGTCAGTTAGTGACAAATCGGCTATCATGTGCAGTAGTTTCGCCCTGGAGTGTTTGTGAGGTTCTGAAGAATGTGCGGAACGATCCACCCCCTCCTCCAGGGTCACGTTCCAGTCCCCCCCACATAAAATATGCGAATTTGCGAGTGACCTCAGATGACCCCATAGTTCCTGGAAAAATTCAGGAGCCTCCAGGTTAGGGCCATAAACATTCAGAAGTGTCAGTCTATGACCACGTAGGATGCCAGTCACTATTACATATCTACCCCCAGGGTCGCTTATGACTTGATGTACTGTGAAATTCAACCCCCTGCGAACCAGTGTAATCACCCCTCTGGAGTACGATGAGTAGGTGGCCATATATGATGACTCGGACCAGCGACTACCTATGTGTTTGTGTGTGTTGGGCGCGATGTGTGTCTCCTGTAGCATAGCAATATCAATTTCCCATCTATTCAAATAGGCAAATACTTGTCGTATTTTTTCGGCTGTGCGAAGCCACGAACATTCCACGTGAGGAAGTTGACATGTGCTCTTCCAGTGACTCTAGTTACCCGGGCCATACAGCATATTTGTTGGGGATCACCCTTTCGGAGGTCTGCCTGGGGCACAACTCTACACCCAACTGAATGAGTGCGGACTACTCATACATTCGCGATTCATACATGTGTATTGAGTCTGTTCCTCCCGGTTCCACCCCCAGATCTCGGTATTCTGGTGAGTGAGCATGGAGCCCTGTAGTAGGCCAATGTACATGAACATCTTAGTAACAGTTCACCACTCTATGTGGGGATTGGACCCGACGTACCAAATTGATGGCGCAACACAGTGCTTTATAGGCACGCAATGTGGACCCCCCCATCCATGGCCATCCGCTCAGGAGAGCGATCGTGCGCTTAGTCATACTTTCCAGGACACCAGTGCGAGCTTAATGGGACTTATAGATCAGAAGTTCAAAACAGAAAGTGGCTCTTATCAGTACTTTGGCAACAGGCTGTGTGTTCCATGGCCACTATCAGTTATTGCCTGGCGCTATGCATAATCAAAATCGTTAGTGTCTCTTCAGTGAACTCTGAAAGGAGCCTATGGGCAAAGCATTCTGCGCCATCATGTCATCCATGCATGCTGAGCTTTGATATATGTCTTGATGCAGGTGTGCGTACAGCCCCATGTAAATCGAAATTTGAAAATCCGGCCAGTGTCAATGGCTGTGAGCAACGAGCCCATGGATCTGGGACTCCCGTGGCTATGCAAAGAGGTCACTTGTGAGAATAGTAAAAAGGAGTCTTACCATAAATGTGCAGCTTACCACCCTCATTCTTTCTCTGCTTCGTCCGAGTCCGTGTGCCTAGCGTCTCGCGCTTGCTGCTTGTGTTGCTGAACCACTTTTTTAACGAACTCTTGGGCTGCTCTTGGGGTCGGTAACACCACTGCCTTGTCATTCCAAGTCACTCTCAGCCGCGCTGGATATAGCATGGAATATCCCACTTTTAAGTCTCTGAGTTTGGCCTTGACGGACGCGAATTCCTTCCTCGCCTGCTGTACCGCCATGGTGTGGTCCGGGTAGAACTCCAAGGTGTTGCCTTGGTGCGTGATCTTCCCCTTCTCGCGCGCCAGTCGTAGGATGGTGTCTCTGTCGCGATAATTGAGGATCCTTGCAACAATCGGCCTTGGTGTCGCTCCCGGTTTCGGCTTTGGCGCTAAGGATCTGTGGGCTCTCTCCACTATGAAAATTTGAGACAGTGCCTCAGTCCCAAAAATGTCCCGGCATAGTTGTTCTATGTAGACCTCCATCTTGCCCGTGTTGGTAGATTCCGGCAGGCCTGCTATGCGTACATTATTGCGTCTGGAGCGCGCTTCCAAATCCTCCTCCCTTGCTTTGATGACCTCCAGGACACGCTCCATCCCGGTACACTTGCTAGTCGTGGCACGCGATTCATCCTCCACTGTCGATATTCTAGATTCGGCGGTGTCCAACCTTTCGTCATGTTTCTCAAGTTTGTCTGACATCCCATCCATCCGACACGTCAGGTTATCCAGTTTCCCGTTGATATCCTGTACATTAGCTTGTATTGACAGCAATATCTTTTCCATATTGGACATGGGCTCCACAATCGGCGCTTCCCCCTCCTCCGTCACCTGTTCCGTGTTTTTTGGCGCCTTCCTGCTCTCAAAGGAGATTTTTTGTTGGTGTTTGTCCGGCTTCCCCATCTCGGATGATCCAGGAGGCCCACTGACCGCTATACGTCTCGTGGTTCTAGTGGTCCTGGCCGCTGCCGCCGTGGTCGTGTCTCTGGTCTCGATCTCGGGGGGCACCCCAGTATAGCAGTCCCCCAGCTGCCTTTGTTGTATGTCCTCGCCTCCTATCTAGCAAGAGTCACAGGCGAGGACGCACGAGTGCATGCGTGAGTCACTCCCCACTGGTGGGTGCCTGTTGAAGACAGTTCTGCCTGTTCTGCCTGTTTGACCCTCGTGCACCTGGTCGTCATCAGATGGGTCGCGCTGACACCCTTCACGCAGTGTAATCACAGTTGAGGACCTGAAACATGCCGTGCCCCAGACCTTCCTTGCTTTCTGGTAATCCTCCCCTGTCTCGGCACAAATCCTGTCCAGAAAACGGCGCCTCCCGGGAATAGACAAGTAGCAGCGCTGTGCCGATCCTGGCAGTCACGTGAATCAATGGGCCGCAGTGGGAAGGTGCTGTAACTGCCCGCACTCCCCAGCCCAGCCGGATCGCCGATGCCCGCCGCCGAGTGGTATACAGGACAGTCACTTGCGCTCAGGAGCACACATATTGGGCGGAAGCCAGCGATGCCCTCACCGCAACGCACAGTGCACTCCGTCACTCAGGGGATGAAACTGGAGGGCCGAAGGGTCAGAGTACAGAGGGCTGCAATAATCTAGTCTGAAACTGACAGCTTCTGCCACCACACATGCACTGTCAGAGCTGGGAAACAGAGGCAGGACCCTCCTCACAATGAGTGTGATGGCACTCCCCCCTCCGTGCTCCGCCTCACCTCTGTCCCACTACAGCCGCGGTGCTTGCCTGCCGCCGGGTGAAACAGCCACAGTCCGCGTTGTGATCGTGGGCGCCGCCATCTTGTGAAGCATCGGCCAGGTGTCCTTAAAGGGGCCGCTCGCGAGTGCCTCTCAACATCCAACGGTCACCCAGCAATTGAGCGCCCGTGAAGTCCGTTTCTCATCGAGTGGCATTAATAACGCACCTCAGGTCTAGGCGCCGGGGCCAAAGGTTTCCCCGCGTTCCCTGGCTCCGCAGATAACTGCGGCGCCCGCCGCCATCTTGGCACCTCGCGCTGGTCACTCATGTGTTCGCCGCTGTTTTATAGCGGCAGAGCGCTATATGGACTCTCGCATTCGTCGCTGTCAGGTCCAGAGGCGTTCACAACCCCTAAACTGTGAGTTCCGACATCAATGGGGGCCGGGATAGACAGCTCAAGCCAAGTTTTTCGAGTCGTCCGGCGGAGCTGTGCAGTCACCCAGCCATTCCGCCGTGCGCCCCCTAGCGCCTCCCCAAAGTTCAAGGGCCTTTGCATTGCTCACAAAGCCATTCATGGCCAGGCCCCAGCCTACATCAAGGAGCGCCTGGGGAACTATGCGCCAGGACGTACTCTTCGGTCGTCCGAGGCAGGCTCTTGACCTACCCATAGGCCAAAACCGCATCTAAAGGGGGCAGAGCTTTCTCTGTCTTAATTCCCCAACTTTGGAATCTACTGCCTGAGAATCTCCGTAAAGAATCCACACTACTCCCTTTTAGGAAGCAACTAAAGACTCTTCTGTTTAGGGAGGCTCTGGGCACAGTCTAAATCATCCGCCTAGTGCTTATCGGCGATTGCTGGTGGACCTTAGTCTTCTCAAAGCGCTAAGAGACCTGTTGGTGATTACGCGCTATACAAACTGCAGTTAACATAACATTCCTCTACTCCTTGCAGTGTCCATGGGTTATGGCTCAGTGGCCAAGGTACTTCCAGGGAGGTTCAGTGCTGCATGCCACCCTCCTCACATACCTAGGGTGGCGTTTTTTGCTCTTTGTGATCTCTGCCCTTGCCCCATTTCCGGAAAAAGCTGTTGAGTAATCATACAATTCAGGGCTGGAATCAACATCCAGCCTGGCTAAAGGTTTTTCTGGAATGGCCAACTTTCGGAAATGTATGCAAATCCAGTGTTGTCCCTTACTGGTTCCCAACAGAAGTTGTGAGACAGCACAGACCCAGAATGGAGCTGACGCCCTTGTCCAGATGCCACTAATTCTTTGTAAGTATTGTCCCTTTAACAAGTACTTGAATAAGCCTGCAGGACCTTAGGGCACTGAAAGTGAAACAACCCTACGGTCATTTTAACTCCCAGCGGAACCAACTTGGAATGAAGATCTGCCCAAAGTACTGTCTGGTGTAGGAACAGAGGCATCTCTAGCCCAAAAGGGGCATCCAGGAGTCCAGGACCACCTGCCTATTCCATCACTGAATGAGGGGCAAGCCACAACTGAGAAATAGATCTTCAACTACAATGATGAGTAAGCGTGGTGACCCTGCCTGGTAGGCTTGTTCAGCCCATCACCACTGGAAGAATCTTTTACCTAAAGACAACCCTATAACCCTGTAGGACAGCCCCCCCCCCCCCTCACCGCCCAATGTTCGCCACATATTGGCCATGGAATCAGGCTCTGCCTGGTGTACTATCCAAAAGTACCTGGGACTCTAAAACCTGCTTAGTTAAAAAAAAAGAAAGGACCGGGCACCAGTACCCCAACAGACAGTGAACTTGAGACATCTCAGTATGAATGAAGCTCCAGGATCCTGTGTCCCTGGATCTTTGTAATCCATCTCGACCTATCACCCCTAATCCGTACGGCCTCAATTGAGAAATAATTTTTCACACCCACCTTGTGATTTTAGAGAAATAAAGTTTTTAATTTTCTCAGGTAGACCTTGCTGTCACCTAATTGGACCCAGAGAACCTGGGAGCACCCCAATATCTCTGTCATAAAGAGTCTCTTTCAACCTAAGGGCCTGTAAAGATCAGGAAGGGGCACTAAACATGTGGAACCAAGACAAGTCACCTTTTGATATTGGCCTCTAAAACCCACCTGGTAGCTCGTACCGTTAAGTGGGAATTGAGGGAGGCACAGGTCATCCCTTGAAAAATATTGCCCTGTAAATTTTGGGAAAAAACACCATCCCCAACTCAACATTTTTAATTTCCAAATTGGGGCCTGGATAATTTTTTCTCCATGATTCGAAAGGAGTTTATAGCAATTTGCAAACTGAGGGCAACCTAAAGTGTAATCCTCCCATTCCTCATCCATTACATGAAGTTTACTACTGTGAAATTCTATGCAATTATGTACAAGTACCCAATAATAAATGCATTAATAACTGTTAGGTAGGCGGGCATAACCGCAGTCATTTTGAGTTTATTATGTGTTTATGGTTTGCAATGTCTCTGTGAATCAGACTCTCTGAATCGTACGGTAGGTGGCAATGGCTCTGTTTGCAGTTGTATATCCTTGCATTGACTGGGACACACAAGCACAGAAGTAACCCTGAGCAGCTCGGTCCTCCAAGACAGCCTTATGAAAGCTGCCCCCACAGATGTTTATCTCCATATATTTTGTGCCCGTAGGGAAACATTGAGAGACCGTCATTGTCTAATATTTTGGCTCCATGGGGAAACATGAGAGGTGCTGGAGTTGCGACTCCTCAACTGTAAGTATTAAGCATTTCGAATTATTTGCAATGCATTGTGTGTTGAGTAGTGGTGTGCAAAATTTGTGTAATTTTCTTTTGCATAATTACACATAACAATGCAAAAGCTAAGCAAAATTATGTTTAGTTACACAAAATTCATATATTATATGCTACATTTTAGCACAATATCCATCCTTAAATCGATTTTTGACACAAGGCCACATTTTATGTTAAGGAATGCAAACAAAATACAAAAGCCCCGCAAACAAAAGTCACTTGTGTTCTGATCTTCCGGTTTGTTCATTGTAAATGTGACCATGAATTGGATGTTCGCAGTAAATGGCATGTAATTACGCAATGTGGTGTGATAACATAATTTCAGGAATTTCGCATAACAAGCGTAACCCCCTAGAATAAGCCCCGACTGCTCGGCCGCGGCTATCATGGGAAGACTCAAGAGTCAAAGAATTTAAGAGGGTCATTATGATGGCAGAAGGACGGTGGATGGACCACCACCGCCCGCCCGGTGGTGGTGGTCCATCCACCATCTGGCATCTGTTTTCCCCTGCCAGATTACGATGGTGGGGGGAAACCGCAGGGAAGCGCGGTGGATGCAAAGACCGTCCGCCACGGTTTCGCAAGGTGGTCCGTTTCTGCCTGTCTTGCGGAGCCAAAAGATTGGCCAGCATTGCAGCGGTGTCTTGCAGGCACCGCCGTAGGGATTAGGATATCCCTTTCCGCCTGTCTATTCGCTGCGGTCATCCCACCGCGAAAAGACAGGCGGAAAAGGATTCCGGGGCCCATTGCGGGCCCCCTTGTTGTGGGGTGAGGTGGTGTGCACTGGAGGTGTACCCATGGAACACCACTGCATTTCCCTGCACTGTATGGCAGACACCGCGTGGTGCCTACCATGTAGTGCAGGGAAATGCAGTGCATGGCATTTTATTATTGCGTACGGTGCTGCAGCAAACGGCCGCAATGTTAAAGGCCCTGGATGCGCCCGCCAGTATGGCGGGTGCATCCTAATTGCAGTGGTGGAACTGCCCCATATCTGGTGGGCGGTCTCAAACACTGCAACGATGACGGGCAAACTCAGGTCCGCCCGCCATTATAATGAGCCTCTAAGAGCGTTTCGGCTTTACCTTGCAAAAAACGGTTTCTAGGCCCTTAGAGAGTGAGAAAGACAGAGCAACACACTACTACTGCCAGTACTCCCTGCCCCAGGACAGGAATTAGAAACATGACACTCTCTCTCACACATCCCTTCATTCTCCAGTCACACCTCCAGTCATCTTATCTTTCTCCATCCTCTCCTCTTCCCAGACACTCTTTCTTCCTTCTCTCTCATTTTACTACCATTCCCTTTATTTTTATGTTACTCTCGCCCTCTCCCACCACTCACCCTTTCCTTGAGCCTCTCTCTGCCACCGGTCCTACACTCCTCCTTTCATCTTCCCATTCCCCGCTTTCCCTCTCCCTCCCCCTCATCCTTGCTGTCCTACCAGGGTCTAATTATACTCCTCCCACACTAGTTCACCATCTCTCTGCTTCTTTTTTTCACCCCTATCAAGGCTTGAAATGGGAACATTGAAGTGCGAGTACTCACTGGCGCAGAATACCTGTTTCCTCCTGCCAGGTGCAGGTACTCTCCCTTTAAAGGTACTGGACCCCTGCTGAGAAATGCTAGTTTGCACCTTTTCAAATAAAAGAGGTGTAGGTACTCAGAGCCCGACACCACCTGCCCTTTGAGGCAAGAACTCTCTCCTCTCTGTGTCTCATCCTGCCCCCTCCTCCTCTCCCTCCGTCCTCCGGGCAGCGTCTCTCCTCACCACACCACACCTCTCCCTCCTCTCCACTCTTGTCACCCTTCTTTCCAATCAATGGCCACCTCTCCGCCACCACTGCCCTCGTCCTGCCCCTTCAAGCATGTCTTCGCCCATCACTCGTTCTCTCGTCTGCTTCCTCCCAATTTCATCCCTCCAACCATGTTCACCTCTCTCCGCCCTTTTTTACCCCCTCTCCACTCGCACCTCCTTTCACTTTTTGCCACCGACCATTTCCAATCCTTCACAGTCCTAGCGCACACTCCATGCCTTGCCTCTGCTCACCTCTTTTTTCTAGTTCTCGCCTAAGCCAGCCCGTAGGGATGCTTGGCGAGATTATAGTAAGGCTTTTCAAAAGTGTACCCAAACTGCGGATCGGGTACAGTTCATGTGAGCCGGGTGCGTGCACATCGCCGGCATCAAACTTCAAAGGAAGCCGCTCCCCAGCCCCCACCACCCAATGCCGCTCCCCCGCCCCACCACGCAATGCCGAGAGCTTGTACAGGTCTGATGCTTCACACCATTTGGCAGCCTGTGAGCCTCGGCATCAGACTTCAAAGGAAGCCGCTCCCCCACCCCCGCCACGCTATGCAGTCTCAATCTTGCTTCACCCACATGCCACAGCCCGTCACCGAAATTACAGTGTAACTATGAGCTCAGGCGCTTCAAATCAGCGATTAAAGTTTCTACTGAATACACTACTTGTTATGCTTTAATCCTTGACGCGCCACCTTTCACTCTGTCTCTTTCATCCATCTCCTTGTTTCTCACCCCCAACCCTTTTTCCCCCTCTCATGAACTCCCCCTCATGTCTTTCACTATTTCCTCAGCTTCTCTCTTTGTAAACATCGCTACCCACCTCACCGTTACCTCTCGCTGTCTTCCCCCTGCATCCTCCTCGTCACTACATCTTCCAACTGCCCTCTTTCTATCTCTCCACCCCACACCGTTCTCTTCTCTCCATCACCCTCTCCCCTCCCTCGCCCTCTCTTACACAGAATGCCTGTGTCTCGCTCTCTCACCCACTCCCACTTCTTTCTCTTCCCCCTTTCCTTTACTGTCCCTCTTCTCTCAACATAAACCGAAAGTGCCTCCCAGCAGAGCACACAGGCTTCCCAGCACTTTAAGGCAAGGGTGACATTTTGAAAGTAGCAAGAACTTGTCTCGCAGGCACCCCGCCTCCTCAAAAAAACACCCAGAAAAGCAGCGTTAATCTGCATTATGCAAACAATGCCGCCAGAGCTCACGGCCCAGCGGTAACCACACGCACACATTACGACTAATTTCTGAGATGAAATATCAATTGTTATTTACATTAAAGTAGGTGAAAACGGGGACCAGAGGTGTCTTACTTCTTATTACTGGTCTTAATGTCTTCCATTTTATATTGTTATGTCAAAAATGGGATATATATCACAAATGGTATTACAATTTGTGAATCTGTGACCGCAACATTTAATAGCAAGCAGGACTCTGCGGGACGCAGGTTCTATTTTGCTTCTGTCGCCAGTGACCAGGGAGGAGGTATAGTTAAATTATAAAGGTTGCCCCAGTACCAGGGCATTTGCCTTTGAACAGATATGTTTTGCACCGAAATGTGCACAGAGCGGCGATGCAATATGTTCATTTCTAATTACTTTTTTTTGCCTGGCCATAGAGTGAAACCGAAGTACTTACTAAATAAACACTCACGAATGGGCTCATCAAACCAAAAAAAGTCATATTCTGCAGGTTTTCGGACTATCCGAAATGAGTATGCTTGGAGGAAAAAAGTAACTATAATGTGAACTTCAACTGGAGAATTCGTCCTAGTTTCGGTCACTTTGAAAAACCGTCTGGGTTTCACTACTCGGCGGTTAAGGACCAGCGCTAATAAAAAGCGCAAGCAGGGGCGGGGGTAGATGCCATCGGTGCAGCAGTGGAATCAGAGACCTCTCCCTGCCCCCGAGCTCCCCCAGCCCCGTCCTCCTTCCTGTCCTCACTCCTGTCCCTTGTCCCCCCTCTCTCTGTCGGAAGCCTGTGTGTGTGTGGGTGTGTGTGTGTGTGTGTGTGTGTGTGTATGAGGGGGGCACCTACTGTAATCTGCCCCGTTGAGCACACGTCCCTCAGCAGTACACTGTCTATCACCCTCCCCACCCCCTCTCGCTCTCTGAGCTGTGAGCTGGCCCTTCGAGCAGTTAACGCCATCTCCACTGAGGCCTCCTCAGCAGACCCCCGCCTCCTGTCCCCATCCCCCACCTCCCCTCTCCCGCCACCTTGGCTTCATGAATTCTTGCTCTCTTGTCGTCATGAAAGTCTTCCTTCTCCTGCTCTTCTTGACTATTCTTTGAAGTGTGACTTTAACCTTCAGGCCTGGCGAGCCCTGTACACAGCCCTTTCTTATCACCCCTTGAGGTCGGGCGGGCGGAAGTCTCAGATATTCTTCCAAGGCTTGTTAATTATATATGCTTACATGTGCGGCTGCACCTCAATGTAATTAGTGGCACACTGTTCACAAACTTATGTTGTTCACAGATCATGGTGTTAAAATGTAGGCCTCCAATCTCCTGGCCGTGGCCTTCCTGACTCTGTCAGTACTGTAACTGGTGGCCGCAGCTATCAAAGCTTTTGAAACATTTTGGGCACTGAATGTTGGCGAGTGGGCCACGGTGTTCTCGCATTAGAGGTGTTTCAAAAGCATTCTGTGGCAAGCACCCCATCAACGTTTCCGTCATGGCAGTTCTCAGCACTCACTTTCAACCATTCTATAAAGAGTATAAAGAGAAAAAAATATACTTCGCGCCAACAGGCAACAGAGGTCAAATTGACAGGTCCCGGCTGGGTGCATGTCTGCATTACCTAAGAAAAATAAGCTTTGCGCCAACAGGCAACAAGGGTTACATTAACTGGTCCCGGTCGGGTACGTGGAGAAGTGTGGCTCACTGGTTAGAGCAGGCAGACCCTGAAGCAGAGGTCAGACCCGGGACCAGGGTTCAATTCCCGACGCGGCAGGGTCTTGAGCTCAAATGTCCACGGACTCGATAATTCTCGCTTCGGTGCCTGACCTAATCATGGGTTCACACTCTGCAACTCTGGGCATTAAGCTTGCTTAATCTCCACAACGACCCCCGCGGCGGGATGCCTGGCTTTCACCTTGGGGATGCCCTGTAGGGGCTATCTCACAGGGAAAAGCCAGGACGGGTTCCCAAGGCAAGCGCTTAGAGACCCCTGGGTGATAAGCGCTATATAAATCCAATATACAATACAGTACAATACGTGTCTGCATTACCCCTCTCATTAATAACTTAAACCCCCCTCATTCTTTGATGCTACAGTTAAATTCCAGAATATTGAGGCAGAAAGGCCCGGACAGAATCGCAATATTTGTATGTGCACACATTAAATGTGTGGACCAGCAATTTTTGTATTTCACCATTTAAGTGGGCACCTTATTTCCAAAAGACAGTCCCGTTCCAAGACGGTCACCACTGTTCTTTGTTTTTTTCCGGTTCGTCAGAAGCATCTGGATAAGTTGCAACAGGGCTGTGAAGATCTCATGCTTCACATATGCACCACGATTGTCCGCGATCATTAATAGCCTGGTACTGGCTAACTGGATACTTCTCTTCCAGCCACTGTGACGAAACAGCCCCCCAAGACTGCAGCTCGCTACTGGAGGTCACTGCATCTAGCTTCTTTCAGTCCAGCCTCTAAAAAATCTGTGTGTAATGGTTCTCTGCTCCTAAAGCGTGCCTGCATGTTTTGGTAAAAATGTCTATGATATGACAAAGAAACCCTGCAGCATGGTGAACTACTCGCCGAAAAAGCCCTATGACACCTTATCAAGGATAGTAACCACTATATAAATGCAATTAGTTACATGGGCCATACCTGTTTAAAACACCCCCCCCATTTTTTTCTATCTATCTATCTATCTATCTATCTATCTATCTATCTATCTATCTATCTATCTATCTATCTATCTATCTATCTGGGGGCGTGGCCACGGCGGCGATCGGAATGGCTGCCTTTCCGTGAAGCTCCTCCACGCGGGCTCCTGACGGCGGCAGCCGAGATGTAAACCGACATCCCAACTCCCCACATCTGTACGGATCCGAACGCTGATGTCGCCCTGACCATCTGGGAGACTTTGGAGGACGCGAGGATGGCCTGAGGAGAGTGTACGGTGGAGGAGACTCGGGGCCTTCGGACCTCGGCGCCATCTTCTCTCTCTGCGCCGGATCGCTGGTGAGTGCCGCTCGGGACCTGGTCGCTGGGCCTTCGCCCCCCTGAGTCGTCGGCTGCGGGGGTTCCTGCGCGCCGCCCGTCCAATTCGGCGCCCGGGAGGGGGTTCCTGGTTCCCGATACGTTCGCGGCCCTTCGGCCTGCGGGGTGCCGGGACCGGGGCCTCGATTTTCGGGCCTGGGCCGGATGTTGGGCAGCGGGCGTGGATGCTCGCGGTGAGACGGCGGGGGTGTACGTGCTCGGAGGCCGGGCGACCGTGGGCGCTGCTGCGCGATTCTCATCGGCCCCGCCTTGTAAACACTCGTGGGACTATCGGACCCCTCCATTCCTCCTGCTCCACTTGACGGGAGAGGGCCGCTCCCCACCCCACCACATCCTGAGGGTGCAATCTACGCTTCGATAGCAAAGTAAAGTATCCAGGCAACAACAGTGTAGATAACTGGCAAGAACTTAGTGTAACAATATACAAACATATGCAAAAGAAGATAATATAACCAATAATTATGATCACATATGAAATTTAATAACATTGATAAAAATTGATAAACATATTCAATCAAATACAAAATTTATATAAAAAAGGCGATAAAAGAAAAAGTGCAGTATTCAATTATTTTTTTCCTTCTAGTGTTGAGGGAAAAGTTTAAAAACTATGATGATTCCCAAAGCTGATTGTTGAAGTTGATGTTTGTCTGTCAACGCGTTTCGACACAAAAAATGTGTCTTCATCAGGACAATATCAGCATATTTCTATAATTAAAAAATGATAAAAATATTTTACATGTGTTTAGATAGTTACAACTTTTTACATATTTGATGGCTATACTGTAACAGTTTGCCAGATAATTCTTACAATAATAACGGATAAAACCGCAAGCTAAGGACACATAAAGAGATACTCATACACATTCAAGACAGTTACAAAACCCTATTGGACTTTTCCACACATTCAAGAAGCATTAACAAAGAACATTCAACATGACGGATAGTGTTTGCTCGATCACATAAGCAAATAATTCAAGGCATCAATAACATTTTGGTATCCAAGACACACATTCTAATAACCAATTGATTTCTGAGACCCAGAAAAGATGGAAGAGAAAGAAAGAATGAAAGTAAGTGCTGAATCCCTGTGGGGTTTAAAAAAAAAAAAAAAAGACTAACAGGGGTAATATTTCATGTTCTAACCTTCTCATTAACTAATCAGAGACGGGTATCGTAAAGTAATGGCCACATTATCATAATCCAGGGAGAAAATTGATTGTATATTAGGGACCTAAAACTATGTAGTCCTGACAGCCTTGAGTCATTGTCATTATCATAACCATATGCACTCATTGTAAATGGAAACTTATTATCGGGAAAATTGGAGAAACAAAGTTATTTGCTTTTGTAATGGTAGCGAACCTGTAACCACTTTCTGTGCGTTTTTTCTAAATACTGTTGGTTCAAGACGGTATTATGTGCAATGCTTTGTATTTCCAATACCTTATAATCTGTAAAAGGAATAACCACGAGTGGTAATTAGGTAAGACCTACATATAATTGTAAAGACTCACTTCTCTTGCTATCTATCTGGCATTTGTCTATAAAATGATCTTTTTACCTTTAAATCTCCTCATAGACGAATATTCTCATTAAATAGGACTTCGTCGTTGTTAGGTACTCATCTTGATAGCGACTACTTTAAAATAGACTCTGAAAAAACAGGATGTAGAAAATAGATATCTATTACTTCTTGCGAATTCGCCCCCGCGAAGGCTAGATTATTTTAAGCGAAGCAAACTTACCTTAAAAACCGGTTATTTTAAACGGGCTCATAAGCACTAACATCCAAAGTTCTACACACAGGTAGCGCAACACGTATCAGGCCGACTTGATATTTGGCATACTTTTCTGTAGATAGTAAATAAGAGAAGGTAGCAGTAAATTTCTATTTTGTCCGACCATTGACAAAAAATATCTCAAGTGTGGTCAATAGATTCGAGCTGGCACATACCTGAAAATATCAGGTCTTGCTCGTTCGTGTTGCGATATTCTAATTGGTTAGGAAGCGTGTGATGGTTGCGGCGGGAGCGGGATGCCGAATCGCGGCTACCAATTTCCGTTCTTTAAACACTATAAACAAAAAGGCACATAGTGTGCTACATTAATTAGTTCAACCTGAGACTATCACATAAAGAAAAGAAAATACGTTCGAATAGCGTCCAGTTGTTAACCATCATCAGCGATTCCCTGGTAGGGCTCTGTTAGACCCGACTTTCAAGGAGGACATACGAACTGCTATCGACGACTACTTTGACTTTAACACTGGCTCTGTTACCTCCTGGTCCACACTATGGGAGGGCTTCAAGGCCACATTACGTGGGGTCTGCATCACCAAAAGTGTGGGTTCCTTGCGGGAGATTTGCTCCGCCCTGACCCGCATTGAGGCGGATATCCTTAAGGTGGAGAAAGAGGCCCTCGAGCATCCTTCGGCAGACCACGAGGCTAAACGCCTGGCATTGCTTTTAGAATTTAGAGATGCAGCGGAAAGGGAGGTGAAGTTCATGGGCAAATACTACACAGCGCGACAATACGGTGAGGGCGATAGGCCAGGCAAACTACTATCGCAAATGCTTCGCCCACCGCACCAAGCCGCTTACATCACTGAGGTACTTGACGAACAGGGTACACTGCAACACTCCACTCCAGAGATTTCCAACACCTTCCTGTCATACTACAAGACTCTCTACACTTCCACACTCACGGGGGAGCACTGTCACCCGGGTTCCTACTTGAATGAAATCGCCATGGTATACTTGGAGAAAAACATGCAGGAGTTTCTAGCCATGCCCATTGAACCGGATTTCATAAATGAGGCGATCGATTCCTTGCACAGCTCCTCGGCTCCCGGCCTTGACGGCTACACGGCCGACTTCTATAAAGAGTACAAAGAAGAACTAGTGCCTAAACTGATCGAAGTGTACGCGGAGGCATTGGAGTCGGGCATTCTTCCACCCACACTCTGGGAAGCGGTTATTGTTCTACTTCCCAAACAGGGCCGTGACCCCTCGTTGTGCAGCTCATATAGGCCCCTGTCCCTCCTGAACCTTGATTACAAAATTCTGGCCAAGGTTCTGGCAATTAGGTTGGCACTATTAGTGGAAACTATAATTTCGCCGGCTCAGTCCGGATTCGTACCTCACCGATCCACTTCTTTAAACCTTCGGACGCTATTTTCGGTTTTACACAGGATAGACCCCTCCACACCGGCTGCAGCAGTGTTCCTGGACACGGAGAAAGCGTTTGACACCCTGGAGTGGCCCTTTTTTCTATCCATTATGAGGAGAATGGGGATGCCTGCTATGTTTGTCGCGACGGTTGAGTTGCTGTACTCGGCTCCCACCGCCCGCATACGACTCAACGGCACTATAACTGAAAGCTTCGCACTCTCCCGAGGCACCCGGCAGGGCTGTCCCCTATCCCCGCTCCTGTTCATCATAGCGATGGACCCCCTGGTGCGGCATTTCCAGGAGAAACATCTACACCGTGGTCTCCAGTTTCGCACCGGTCCCCTACTGATCTCGCTGTATGCCGATGACACGGTACTATATGTTCGCACTCTCCAGTCCAACCTTGATCCACTATTGACAGAGCTTTCCCGATTTGGCGACTATTCAGGCGTTAAAATAAATTGGCATAAGTCAGTAATTTTCCCGCTCACCCCCTCCACCGCACAGTGGACCTGCTCGTTCCCTTTGGAATGGTGCACGGACTCCGTGAAATATTTGGGAATACATGTTCACCTTGACACGGTTTCCATTGTCCGACTGAACTACGGTCGCGCCTTGATCTTTTAGAAGACAATACGGAGCGCTGGATACGCCTCCCACTGTCTATGGCTGGACGGATTGCCATCATTAAAATGATTGTACTTCCCAGGTTTTTGTATCTATTTAACAATCTTCCGATTCCCCTCACCAAGACTTTCTTCTCTCAGCTCCGCTCCTCCCTTCTGCGCCTGGTGTGGGGTGGCAAGAACCCACGCGTGGCTTGGCGCACACTAACACTCCCTTACGACCGAGGCGGCTTCGGAGTGCCAGACTTTTTTGGTACTATCTGGTGGCACAGTGCGCTTATGCGTATCCTTGGTTCCACCCTGATGCCAGGATACCCTACTTGCGACCAGAGGCTGACTTGGTGCTCCCTGTGGCCCTCTCCTCCGTCCTTCCTAAAGGTCTTCCCCGGGACCCGCAGGACATACAGCCTTTGTCCACCACTTGCTGGGCCTGGGACAAACTTCGCCGACACTTACTGCTTGAAAAGCTATACTCACCTGCATTGCCGTTGCCCAATCCCCACTGGTTCCCCATCACAGGTGATTCGGTGGTGCGACGCACACTCTCCAAATACGAACTACACACTGTGGGCGACCTTTTCCCGGACGGACATGCCTTTTCCCTTATTGAGGATCCCCGCTTCACAGACAGGACCTTCGTGGACTCATTCACACTGACTAGACTTCGCTCGATGCTGAGAGACGAATTTCCCACATTCCCGCTTCCTCCTGATGAAACCCCCGCGCTAACATTCATAATACAACACCAAACTGGGGCGCATGTAGTGTCTAAACTATACAAACTGTGTCTGGCCTCAATTCCTTCGCTAGACTCTAAGGTGCGCGCTGACTGGGAGAACGACTTAGGTATTCCAATTACGGACGACCAGTGGGCAGTGTGCTGAGCCACCACGAGAGCTGTGTCCATTAATGCCAGACACAAACTTATACACTTCAAATTCCTCAGGAGGGCTTACCACACTCCAACACTCGCCCATAGGCTTGACCCAAACAGACCGCACACTTGCCCTAAATGCCACGGCCCACAGGCTGACTTTGCCCATCTTTCCTGGACTTGCCCGAAGTTACACACCTACTGGCTTCAGGTGCATCGGGTTTTGGGTGAAATGCTTGACATGGTCCTCCTGCCCACTCCTGAAATTGCACTGCTCGGCTATGTCGCCGAATTCCCACGCCCGATACGGAAGTTGGCATCCATTGGCTTCCTCTTAGCTAAACGAGAAGTGGCGCTGCTCTGGTGTGCTAGACGAGCTCCTACTGTTCGCACTTGGCTTCGCAGCATGGCATACTGCAATGTAAACAGCGTTGAATACTCTGAGACGGTTCCGACAGCTTCCCGGCCGCTGGACATCTGGGGACCATATCGGAAATACATCGCAAAAATAACCCAAAAGACGCAATCCCAATCCCTTAGTTCCTTTGTCCCTACGGGGGTGGGGTAGGCAGAGTCACAATGACACCTGACGACTCCTACTGGCACTATTTGGCACTAGGGCATGCCTGGCTGGCACTACGGGCCACAAGGCTGGCCGCTCCGGTCATACTGGGTGTACAATCTATGACCGCATTGACTGTTTCCTTTCACACTTGGAAGTTCCAACATCATCTATGTGACATTTGACTGCTGCTGGATCTGGGATTTAAAGTCATGTTGCTCCATTTGATATGTGCCATGCTCTATGACAATCACGAATTTGTGCTGACTGGTTTGCTGGGTACAGCTCGCTGCTTTATTGACCTCCATCATCGTATGTATGTGTATGACCACTTTTTCTTTCTTTCTATTATGGTTTGTCTTTTTTTTTCCTCTCGTTTTTCTAAAAAGCAAAAATGTGTTATTGTTATGAGTTAATTGATCAGTTTGCAATCCCACTGTACTGTGCCGCATTCCCGGCTTTACGACCGAACACTTTGCATATCTGCGAGCGATAAATCAATGTATGTAATGTTTGGATTGCATTTCTGTGTAATAAACAGATTTAAAAAAAAAAAAATCTATCTATCTATCTCCCTCACTCTATCTATCGCCCTCACTCTATCTATCTATCGCCCTCACTCTATCTATCTATCGCCATCACTCTATCTATCTATCGCCCTCACTCTATCGCCCTCACTCTATCTGTCGCCCTCACTCTATCTATGTGTCGCCCTCACTCTATCTATCTATCTATCTATCTATCGCCCTCACTCTATCTATCGCCCTCACTCTATCTATCGCCCTCACTCTATCTATCTATCTATCGCCCTCACTCTATCTATCTATCTATCTATCTATCGCCCTCACCCTATCTATCTATCTATCTATCTATCTATCTATCTATCTATCTATCTATCTATCTATCTATCTATCTATCTATCTATCTCCCTCACTCACTCTATCTATCTATCGCCCTCACTCTATCTATCTATCGCCCTCACTCTATCTATCTATCTATCGCCCTCACTCTATCTATCTATCTATCTATCGCCCTCACGCTATCT
The DNA here is from genome assembly GCF_964263255.1 of Lissotriton vulgaris. NCBI lineage: Eukaryota > Metazoa > Chordata > Amphibia > Caudata > Salamandridae > Lissotriton > Lissotriton vulgaris. The sequence goes on from NC_141699.1 coordinate 588,516,893, forward strand.
ATCGCCCTCACTCTATCTATCTATCGCCCTCACTCTATCTATCTATCTATCGCCCTCACTCTATCTAATTATCGCCCTCACTCTATCTATCTATCGCCATCCATCTATCTATCTATCTATCTATCTATCTATCTATCTATCTATCTATCTATCTATCTATCTATCTATCTATATATTTATCTATCTATCTATCTATCTGTCTATCTATCTATCGCCCTCACTCTATCTTTCTATTGCCCTCACTCTATCTATCTACCGCCCTCACTCTATCACTCTATCTATCTATCGCCCTCACTCTATCTATCTATCTATCGCCCTCTATCTATCTATCTATCTATCTATCTATCTATCTATCTATCTATCTATCTATCTATCTATCTATCTATCTATCTATATGGTCTCACATTATAGAACTCTCGCTACCTCTTATCTCTCCCTGTATATGGTCTGAACACCATCTGATTTAATTTATAGCCACCTTTAATGGCAGGGCAAAGACTCCTAAGGTGGTGGGAGGCCTGACCAGAAAGTGGAGAACACCTGACACCCAGGAATTTCTTAACACACTAGCTAGCCTCCTCCCCACCATCAACTCCAAATCTAATTTTGACTCTATGGAGAAAGATATCACTGACTGGCTATTGGCGGCCAGCGTTACTCATGCTCCGCTCATTACATTTTCACGGGCCAGACACTCGGAAGCCCACAAATGGTTCACCAGGGAACTGAAAACTCAAAAACTATTGCTTCGTCAGTTAGAGAGGAAATGGAGGCATTGTTATGCCAGCAAAGATAGACAGCTCTATCTGTCAGCTCGTAGGGACTATAAGAAAGCCTTATTAACCGCTAAGGCCTTGTATTTTTCCACAAGGATCCTTACTGCCCCCAATAAATCTAGAGACATTTTTAGGATTGTAAATGACCTCAGTAGTGATGACAGAATCTCTCCCTCTCAGGCCCCCACCCAAAAGCTGTGCAATTCATTGAACAATTTCTTTGTAGAAAAAATTGAAATCATAAGGGCCAGTATCCCCATCACTGTTCATGTGAAGTCTCTAGATGACAATTCTAATAAATCTTCTACTATGAATCAATTTACAGCTATATGTCCTAACATCTTATCGGAGTTAATGTCCCGAGTCAAGTTGGGCTCTCCCAAGGACTGCTGTCCTCCCTTTGTTTTGAGGGATACTTTTTCGGCTTTACCCCACAGTATTCTTCCTTTCCTTAATGAATCCCTCAGTAAGGGAGAAGTACCTAGAGCCTTCAAAAGCGCTACATTAGTCCCTCTTCTTAAGAAACCAGGGGCAGATCCGGCAAACTCATCAAATTACCTCCCCATTTCCCTCCTTACCTTCTTTGCTAAAATCCTGGAGGCCCATGTGGTGAGGTGCCTCTCCAATTTCATTGAGAACACCACTTACCTTGAGCCTAACCAAGCCGGATTCCGGCCTGCTCACTCTACGGAGTCAGTTAATCTGGCGGTGATGGATACCTTGAGGGCCAATGCTGACATGGGGACACCGCAGGTACTTGTGCTTCTGGATTTGTCCGCGGCTTTCGACACGGTCGACCATAACATCTTGCTGAACCATGTTGAACAAGCTGGTATCCAGGGCACCGCCTTTAAATGGATAAAGTCCTTTCTTACTGACAGAACCCAAGCAGTGCGTCTTGGGAACTATACTGCTCCTAAGCTGCCCACTTCCTGTGGGGTGCCACAGGGCTTGTCCCTTTCCCCACTATTGTTCAATCTCTATATTAGGCCTCTGGTTCATTCACTTAAAGCTATGAGAACCACTGTTTTCAATTATGCTGACGATCTTCAGCTTGTTTTTTCTCTGGAGTTTCCTAATGCTGCCGCCGAATTCCAATCCACAATGCTTCATATCCAGCGCTGGATGGATCTGAATCAACTGAAGCTCAACCCAGGCAAGACAGAATTGGTGTTGCCTGGAAAAGCCCTACTTGCTGGGGATCTCACTTCTGGCCAGCCGAATTAGACCCACCTCCAGTCCCCTCCCTATCAGTAAAAGGTCTTGGGGTGATTATAGACTCCGATCTTTCATTTAGAGGACACGTGGGTGCCGTGGTCTCCACCAGTCTTTTTCAGTTCAGTAAAATAAGGAAAATTGCACACCTGCTGTCCCACCCAGCTCTAGTTCAAGTGGAAATAGCCCTGGTGCTCTCACGCCTTGATTTTTCTAATTCCCTTTACACTGGCCTCCCTCAGGGCCTGCTCAACCGCCTCCAAATTATCCAGAATCAGGTGGCGAGATTGATCTACAAACAGCCGAGATGGCCATTGGCCAAGCCCTTACTGTTTAAACTACATTGGCTGCCCATAGCACAACGCATCGCTTTTAAGACAGGGTGCATAGTTTTCAAAACATTGCACTGTATGAGCCCTAAATTTCTTAACAGCCGGATCACCAAACATGCCCCCATGCCAACCTTCGATGTGCTCACCTTCATCTTCTCACTATTCCCACTATCAAACTAAAAAGGCAAGGTGGATGTAGGTTCTCCTATTTGGCACCTAGGCTGTGGACCTCATTTCCACTCTCAGTCAGACAGATCTATCTATCTACCTATCTATCTATCTATCTATCTCCCACACTCTATCTATCGCCCACACTCTATCTATCGCCCTCACTCTATCTCTCTATCTTATCTATCTATCTATCTATCTATCTATCTATCTATCTATCTATCTATCTATCTATCTATCTATCTATCTATCGCCCACACTCTAACTATCGCCCTCACTCTATCTATCGCCCTCCCTCTATCTATCTTTTGCCCTCCCTCTATCTATCTATCGCCCTCACTCTATCCATCTATCGCATCACCACAGCCTCACTCAGCACCACCACAGCACCACTCAGGGGCACCACAACATCACTATGTGCTACCACAGCATCACTGAATGTCACAGCATCACTCGTCGCCACCACAGCATCACTCAGAGCCGCCACAGCATCAATCTGTGCAACCATTCAACAACAACTGGTTCAAATATGTTCTCACAATGTTTCAAGCTTTATTACTAATGTCTCAAAAAGATGTTGATATTTCAGTTCTGTTCTTGGATTTTGTGACAATAAAATACACTGAACATAATCTTCACAAAAGTTATTTACAAAAGTTTAAGCTATTGCCATTATAAATTACAATACCTATTATTTAAGTATTAATTATTTTTAAAAAATTAAAAGCCATTGTTATTTTTAATATCAATACATCTAAGTCACGTAAATACAACACATATTGCATAACAAATGCTATAGGTGTCACATTTGCGAAAGTTAAAACTTTTGGCATTGTAAATGACAAAGCTATTTATTTCGCTATTTTCAAAACCAAAACATAAATAAAAAATGTGTCATTTACAATACCAATAGCTCAAACTTTCCTAATGCGAGACCTATTGCATTGTAAATGATTGTTCCTCCTCTCTCCACCCCAGGACGCTTCCTTCTCCTCCTTCCCTCTCGTCTTTACTTTCTTCCCGCCCTCTAATTCTCTTTCTTTCTTTCCCCTTCCTTTCACGCCGTCTTTCGTTCTTTCCCCTTCCTTTCACGCCGTCCGTCGTCTCCCGATGTTTCCATCAATCCTTCCTTCTCTTCTTTCAGCCCCCCACCCCCATCGCCCCCTCACTGGTGCTTCTGACCGCTTTCCGTTTTCCTCATTAATTCGCAGATTAATAATTACCTCGCGTGGTCATTCCCGAGCGGTTCTAACCGAAGTAAACAGGTTTGCGTGAATGATCCCAGGGGAAGGTGAGGGACTGAGGTCACCGAGCCTGGGGGACTTAAGAGTTTGAGGACACCGGTCCAGGCGGACTGTGAGGGTGTGGAACATACCAGCAGTCCCAGAGGAAGATGACGGTCTGAGGACTCCAATACTACGGGAAGGTGACGGTCTGAGGACTCCAATCCTATGGGAAGGTGAGGGTCTTATGAGACCGGGTTTAACAGGCAATTAGGGTCTGAGCAGTGGCGTAACAAAATTTAAGACCCCCGCTGCAAAGTACCTTTGAGGCTCACCCTACGCTCCGGCCCAGTCAGGAGCTCTCTGCCTCCGCCCGTGCACAGTGCCGGAGGGGGCCCCCTGGTGCCGGAGGGCGCCCCCTGGAGCTCTGGCCTCTGCACTGAGTGCGTTGCTGGTGCTTTTGTTACCCCACTGGATCTGATAGCGAAGAGCCCCCGAGGGCCTGGAAATAATCGTCGATCCCATGGGAAGAGGAGAGTCTGAGGACTCAAAAGGGAAAATGCACGCGTCCCTCAGTGGGCGTGGTGAGGGCCCCCTGTACATCACGCCTCTCTGGCAATACCACCGACAGAGTAAAGGAGGCGGCGAGATGGAGACACTGACCCTTGTAGAATCTTTGCTACTAGGCTAAGTGATCCCAGGAGATCCAAGTGCAACAATAGCCTGTTTTAACATAGTGCTCGATATTACACTTTGCAGGCGCTATACATAACAGATGTTGATTTTACCCAATTGAATGGCACTCAGGTTATCGACCTCAGAAGAATAGAAGGCTGAATTAGTTAGCTGGTAATTGTTAGCCTAATACCTGTGAGCTTTTTAAACCACTGCACCGAGCTTTGAGTGTGCTGTTTTGCTTTTCACTTAGCATGTTCCCGTGTAGTCCTATGAACCGTGCAACCTGAAGGGCCCAAAAGAAAGGGCTCTACACCCTGCGGGCAGCAGCCTAGTGCTCTGGATGAGCTACACCCACCATTCTGGGGCTAGCCGGCACGAGATACCCCCAGGAGAGGTGGGGTACCGACCGTAAACAAGTTAAGAATGGGTGGATTATATTGTGTGTCCTATCCGCAGCCCGTGGTGCACTGTGTGCAACATTGAAGGATTCTGGGTGTTTGGTGCATCATGGCATGATTCTGCACGAGGCATGTTCGAGTGTATCTTGGATTGTTTCTGCGTGAACTTGGAGTGTATCGTGTCTGGGATTCTGGGTGAGCTTGGCTGCATTGTAGCTGCATTCTGAACTGTTTCAGTGCATCATGGCTGGAGTGCATGAGTGCTACATAGCTGGAGCTGAGTGCATTTGAATGTATCATTGCTTGTTTCTGGGTGAACTTGGGTGTATCGTGACAGGTTCTTGTGCCCTTGACTGTATAATAGCTGCATTCTGAGCATGCTTCAGTGCTACAGTGTTACACAGCTGGAGCTGAGTGCATTTCAATGTATCATGGCTTGTTTCCGGGTGAACTTGGTTGGGTGTGTCATGACTAAAGTTCTTGGTGTGCTTGACTGTATAATATAAGCCAAATGTCCGGGTAGGAATCATTCGCAGTATCAATTATTAATCAACAGTGTCATCACTATGATCACTCACTTAAAGAAGGTAACCAAGGGGTTTCAACAACAACAAAAATGAGTAGTATCAAAAATATATTTTTATTTTTTCTATACTTTTATATATTTTTTCTCTTTGTGTTCCGAAATCAAAAAGACTGGCAACATTAAACCACCGACGTAAATATCATAAATCATGGGGTGGTGTACAACACCTTTACCAAGAAATGTGGACACAATGAAAGAACCACATGCACAATCCTATATGCGCAACCTAATTCACACAGTGTTGTTACAAGTGAATTTATACAGTCTGGTTGTCTAAAAGGTGTTTATGCGTCGACGTTTCGGTCCATGTTGGTCGCAAAGATCCGAAGGACCATCTTCAGGACAGAAAAAGTTGCACAGGGGTATCTAATATAAACATAATAACATAACAATATCAGTGAAACCCTAGGGTACACGGAGATATTTTGCAGCTCAAAAAACAAGAACAAAGTGACAAAACACTTCACTAGGTGTGGCATGCACCTTCAGACCATCACCAAGTGCACTTAAAACAACACACTGGTACATATGTGCCAAAGACAATACCAAAGAGAATGCCATAGACAAGACCACGTGACTTGTGCCTCCATGTCTTAATTACCAAGGTGCCAAGAAAGTAGACCCTTCCACTGCATACAAATATTAACGTGAGGCATTACATCCAACAAACACTACCCTGTTTCGCCTATCTATTACTTACATAAAGCAAAAAACGCCTCACAGGTCGTTTCTGTAAAGTCAGTAAATCAGAATACATGAATAACGTTAAGTGAGCAGGAGAGGTAAACTTATAGCCCAAGATGCACAAAAAATCAATCTGCACACAAGATCAAAAAATCACTTACATTCTAACAGGCCAACCGAACCCCTGAAAGACAGACAAGTCGGTAATCAGAAAAATATAATCACCAGAGTTAATTAAGGAGCGAATTCTAACATGCCATCCACTTACTTCACTATCCAAAAGACGCCGGCTCCGAAGGAGTCCGAGTGTCTGCGCTGGTAGCGCTCGCGGAATCTACATATTCCGAAAGACAAAGCAAAGCAAATACGTGATCAGAAGGCTGTCAGCACCTCAGGGACTGCAAATCTGTTATTTCGCATGCGTCAGACTTACTATGTTAGCGAGAGACGCCGGCTCGAAGGAGTCCGTGTGTCCTCTCCGGTTGAACTCGCGGAGCCAGTCAGCTTCCGCAAACAACACAAATAACGTTTGTGCGCCATGACGTCATTACAACAGTGAGCTTGGCGGCCATCTTAGAATGGTCTCTAAGGCTAATGCATTCAATGCTAACAGAATAGGGAAACGTTTTTTAAAAGGTGAAAAGTAAACTAACGATAACTAAAAACTGAAACGTACTGAACTCTAATGAAGTTACTGATACAGTATTACATACAGCCGTATGTAAGAGTTAGAGCTTGAAACAACCTACATTAAGGTAGCCAGAGAATGCCATTCGATAAGGGTATTAAGCCCATTCTCTACAGTGTCGCATAGCCAAATCAGTTTGTTCTCCCTTTGAGCAAGCAATTTATCCACATTAGGACGTCTCCTTGTACCCCTTACACACTCAATAACAAACCATTTCAAATCAGTGGGAGCATGGGACATGTTATTAAAATGCTCAACTAGAGGCGCCGTTTGAATTTTGCATCTAATGCGGGACTGATGTTGTGTTATCCGTTTCCGTATCTCCTGTGTTGTTTTTCCCAGATAATATAGGCCACAAGGACACTGGATGCAGTACACCACGTTCTTGGACATACAGTTGGAGTGATGTTTCAACGTCAACTGTCTCCCATTAATACAACAGGTTTTGGTTATTTGTGTGGTCGCGCAAGCTGTGCATCCACCACACGGGAAATGCCCGACAATAGGTGCCAGGCCCCATAGGCTAGTTATGGTATTGACCTTAGGTTCCCTATATGCTTTGACCAAATGGTCACGTAAATTCTTTCCTCTTTTGAAGGCAAATCTGGGGAGGGCTAGTTGAGGTTCAACCTTATTGATCAGGTGCCAGTTGCGTTTGATGATTTTTGTAATTTCTGTAGATTCAGTACCAAAAGTCAGAACACAAGTTGTGGATACTGTGTCTGATATGGTACTGGGATTAGGCAGTGGCTTTTTTTGAAGAAGGGATTGTCGGTCATAATACCAAGCCCGTTTCATCGCATGTTTGACTAACCGGTATGGGTATGACCGGGTCACAAGTTTTTCTTGTAAGATTTTAGCTTCCCTGAAATAATCTTCCCTGTTGGTACAATTCCTCCGAATTCGGAGAAATTGACCAAAAGGGAGATTATCCCGTAGGTTTCGGGGGTGATGACTGTTATACCTCAAAAGGGTATTACGTGCCGTGGGCTTAGTATATAAACTCACGGAAAGTGTCCCTCCAGCATGTATGATATTCAGGTCAAGGAAGCTCAACGCCTCACAATTACTCTCCAGGGTGAATTGTAGGTTCACGTCCTGTGTATTTAGCCATGCGTGGAATTCTTTCAACCTGTCTATGCTTCCCTCCCACACTATACAGACATCATCGATGTATCTTAAATAGTGAACCAAATTGGATGCAAAGGGGTTGTTATTGTAGATAACTCTTTCCTCAAAATCTGCTACAAACAAATTCGCTATTGTGGGAGCAAAAACTGCTCCCATTGCCACACCCTTCAGTTGGACAAAGAAGTCGTTATTGAAGAGGAAATAATTCTCTTCCAGAGCAAGTCTTGCACATTCAGTAATGAACCAAGTCGGAACTTGGTGAGGCCGGGTGCGCGTATCTAAGATGTTATAGATTACTTGTAGAGCTTCAGCCTGGTGGATATTAGTGTAGAGACTTTCGATGTCCATTGTAGCCAGAATGTTATGATTAGGGCTAAAATGGACACCCTCCAATTTCACAATTACATCTCTACTGTCTTGAGTGAATGACCTGGTTGTGGTAACAAATGGTTTCAAAAAATGATCTACGTACTCTGCCAAGGGTTGGAGAATAGACTGGCAACCCGCCACAATTGGTCTTCCCGGCGGTTGTTGATCATTTTTGTGAATTTTTGGTAGCGTATAAAACGCAGGGATACTGTAGTCATCTTTATTCAGGTAGTCGAATTCCTTTTTGCTAAGCCATAAACCTTCCAGGCCTTTGGTGGTCAATGTGAGGATAAGTTTACGAATCCTAGCCGTAGGGTCACTAGAAAGTTTTTTATAATGCTCTTGATTGCTCAATTGTCTAAGGGCCTCCTGATCATATACAACTTTGTCCTGCAAGATGATTCCTCCCCCCTTGTCAGCCGGTTTAATTACAAGGTCTTCCTGCTCTGATAAGGTTTTTATAATAGACATGTCGTTCTTAGATAGATTAAATCTGACATACTTTCTGTCTTGGAACAATTGTTCAATTTCAGTGAGTACCACATTTTCAAATGTGATCATCTCCTTTGGTATTAGGTTGTTGGCTGGAAAGAATGTTGATGGACATTTAAGGCCACTGATGTTGCTAGGCGTACTAATAGTGGTTTTGTGAAAAAAATGTTTCAATCTTAGGGTTCTAAAAAACCGATGAGCCTCAACTAAAATTGAGAACAGATCATTCCTATTGGTGGGGACAAATGATAATCCATGACTCAGAACTTCTATCTCCCTGGAATTCAACTGGTATGAGGACAAGTTAAAAATCGGTACAACTTAGAGACCATTCTAAGATGGCCGCCAAGCTCACTGTTGTAATGACGTCATGGCGCACAAACGTTATTTGTGTTGTTTGCGGAAGCTGACTGGCTCCGCGAGTTCAACCGGAGAGGACACACGGACTCCTTCGAGCCGGCGTCTCTCGCTAACATAGTAAGTCTGACGCATGCGAAATAACAGATTTGCAGTCCCTGAGGTGCTGACAGCCTTCTGATCACGTATTTGCTTTGCTTTGTCTTTCGGAATATGTAGATTCCGCGAGCGCTACCAGCGCAGACACTCGGACTCCTTCGGAGCCGGCGTCTTTTGGATAGTGAAGTAAGTGGATGGCATGTTAGAATTCGCTCCTTAATTAACTCTGGTGATTATATTTTTCTGATTACCGACTTGTCTGTCTTTCAGGGGTTCGGTTGGCCTGTTAGAATGTAAGTGATTTTTTGATCTTGTGTGCAGATTGATTTTTTGTGCATCTTGGGCTATAAGTTTACCTCTCCTGCTCACTTAACGTTATTCATGTATTCTGATTTACTGACTTTACAGAAACGACCTGTGAGGCGTTTTTTGCTTTATGTAAGTAATAGATAGGCGAAACAGGGTAGTGTTTGTTGGATGTAATGCCTCACGTTAATATTTGTATGCAGTGGAAGGGTCTACTTTCTTGGCACCTTGGTAATTAAGACATGGAGGCACAAGTCACGTGGTCTTGTCTATGGCATTCTCTTTGGTATTGTCTTTGGCACATATGTACCAGTGTGTTGTTTTAAGTGCACTTGGTGATGGTCTGAAGGTGCATGCCACACCTAGTGAAGTGTTTTGTCACTTTGTTCTTGTTTTTTGAGCTGCAAAATATCTCCGTGTACCCTAGGGTTTCACTGATATTGTTATGTTATTATGTTTATATTAGATACCCCTGTGCAACTTTTTCTGTCCTGAAGATGGTCCTTCGGATCTTTGCGACCAACATGGACCGAAACGTCGACGCATAAACACCTTTTAGACAACCAGACTGTATAAATTCACTTGTAACAACACTGTGTGAATTAGGTTGCGCATATAGGATTGTGCATGTGGTTCTTTCATTGTGTCCACATTTCTTGGTAAAGGTGTTGTACACCACCCCATGATTTATGATATTTACGTCGGTGGTTTAATGTTGCCAGTCTTTTTGATTTCGGAACACAAAGAGAAAAAATATATAAAAGTATAGAAAAAATAAAAATATATTTTTGATACTACTCATTTTTGTTGTTGTTGAAACCCCTTGGTTACCTTCTTTAAGTGAGTGATCATAGTGATGACACTGTTGATTAATAATTGATACTGCGAATGATTCCTACCCGGACATTTGGCTTATATGATTTACATTACCCAGTCCTGGTGGGATTATTGGGTGGCTCTGTTCTAGTACTGACTGTATAATAGCAACAGAAACAAATGATAAGACGGAATGCTGAACAATGCAAACATTTACCCCCAGTCACAAGGATCTGGGTTTAATCCATCGTTCTTTTGCTCACCACACCACCCCAGTTTGGGAGTTTGTGCTGGACTGTTCCCATGAGGAACAGGATCAAGACTGATTTGCATATGGCTGTGTCCAAACTGGGATGGCGGAGTGAGCTAAAGAACGATGGATTAAAGCCAGATCTTTAAAGCCAGATCTTTGAGACTGGAGCGAATGTTTGCATTGTTCAGCATTCCGTCCGTCATTTGCTTCTTTTACTTTTGACTGTATAATAGCTGCATTCTGCGTAGCGCCAATTGCCAAATAGGCAAAGTAGGCACCGGTCTATGGGCCCCACTCCTTTTGGGGGCCCTGCGCCAACGGATCAAAATAATATGGATTTGATATTGAAAGAAAATGACAATCAAGCTTGCTTAAATATTGTTTCCAAAAGATAGAAAAAAACGAATCAACTCAAAGAAACATAAAACTTGACATTAAAGACTCTATAAAGAAAATACTGTATTAATATAATGTGCCCATTAATAATAAAGTACATAAACCAGAGACTTCAGATTCACATAACAGTTTGTCTCTTAAAATCTCCTCTTCTAGCAAATGTCAGTTTGTAAAAAAAATCAGGTGCATTGGGTATTAGGAGATAATTTGCGAGGGGGCCCTCGAAATTTCAACTGCAAAGGGGCCTCCACAAGGTTTAATATGGCACTGATTCTAGGCATGCTTTAGTGCAACAATATAGCTGGAACAGAGTGCATCGTGGTTTGTTTCTGGCGGAACTTAGTTGTATTGGGTCTGGGATTCTGGGTGTGTTTGACTGTATTATGGTTGTATTCTGAGCATGCTTCAATGCTTCACGGCTGGGTTCTGTGCATGCACGAGTGTCACATAGCTGGAGCTGAGTGCACTTGAGTGTATAATGGCTGGTTTCTGGGTGAACTACAGTGCATCGTGACTGAGATTCTGGGTGTGTTTGCCTGTATTTGGGCTGTATTCTGAGCATGCGTTAGTGCATCATGGCTGGCTTCTGGTGTGCATGAGTGTTACATAGCTGGAACTAAGTGCACTTGAGTGTATCATGGCAGGTTTCTAGGTGCACTTGAAAATATCAGCACTAGATTCTGGGTGTGTTTAAGCATATCTTTGCTGAATTCTAGGCGTACTTGAGTATCTTATAGCTGGATTCGAGGGTCAATACATCAAATTTAAAGAAAGTCAGGGTCAAAGTGCAGTATTTAGACTGCAGTCTGTTAAACATATAAGAATAGATTAAAAGTTATAGTAAAATAAAGAAAAATACTACCATGTGCCCCTCTAAAAAAGGTGTTCTACAAAATACTTAAAATTGTTAATGATTCACATATTTTTGTAGACTCTTAGAATCGTCCCAAAGCACAATTTACATCCCAAAAAAATCATATCTAATAAAACAAATTGTGGTCGACGCATGGTAATTAATACAATATTGGAAAATAACCAGTTTTAAAAAGCGTTGCCTTCAAATGTACGCAGTTGAGTAAAATGTGTGCATTTGTACACTTCCCTCCTATTTTACAGCAATAGTGCCCTTTAATGGCCTATTAAATATGATGGTAACCTGTGTCCAAATATAGCAACAACAGAAAATCTGCAGGTCCTAAAGGGAAATATATAAACAGACGAATAAGCAGTACAACCCCACAGGAAAACACAAGAACAGAGGAGTCTCAGTTAAGAGGACGGAATCCCATCACCCACTGAAGTGGCATGCTTCATCATTTGGGATCTCCTCTTGGCTGCACAATAGTTCAGTGAAGGAGCTACAACTTCTTGCTAGTGTAAAGGAGGATCTTGTGCATGTTTTGATGTAATCCGGAACCAGATCACCTAAGATCGATCGAGTATAAAATAGTGTGGTGAGAGTACGTGATGCAGTGTATGTAATAAGTGTGTTCAAATTGACTACCAGGAGAGAAAAGAGTTTATTAGGTCTCTCGTGTTGTCAAGGGTTAAAAAGCAATAAATGTGCGAGCGCGCTAGTGAAAAGGTCTACATGTTTCAGTCAACCTTGATCCTACATTGATCGTGGCTTTCTTCAGGACCTAGTTGTAACTACTGCACTCTAGATATGTGAAAAATTAACACAAACACAACAATATAGGAACGATACAACCATATACCTGTTTAATGTTTTATGTTGAAACTACAGGCATAGGTGTTGCACTCCTGTTGGAAGAAGAGAAGAATTCATGTGTGCATGAAAGTTATCAGTCTGTATATATAAAAGAACATTTCAAAGCAATGTAAAATGCTACAGTTCTAAAAATGAGTGAGAGAGAACACTATATCAACAACCTTACCCATATTAAATCGTATAAAAAGTGCTTTTAGTCTGCTAAAACTACAGGAATATTTCCTGAGCGGTATCAATACATAAAACCCACATGATTTGTAATTAATAACCGTTACAATTAATCAGCAATTTTTCTCAGTACTTTCTATTTCATGTAGTATATTTTATACCTTTACTTGTTCATAAAGCACTGGTCTGTGTACCACTACAAAATGGCAACTCCTTTTGAGTTTGTAAATGTGCCCCTTTTTTGTTTCCATGTACAGAAGGCAGTGCTTTAAATGCATGCTTCCTCGAGTGTGACATTAACACTGAAGAAGGCTTTTTGCTGAAACGTTTGTGTCCTTTGCGGCCGGAATAAAGTTTTTGCAAAGGTTCCCCTCGAGTGCGGCAATTTCCTCCCTAGATCGGGAGATTGGGAGCTTTAAAAATAAATAAATATAAATATATATATATATGTATATATATATATCTGGAAACCCTCAAACCACTTCCTGAATTCTCCCAACGGCAGTCAGGCGAGGAAAGAGACACAGACCTCCGAAGTTTTCAAGTGGGCAGTATTTTATTCAGTGACCCAACACAACGCGTTTCAAGCCCGTAAGCCCCTGATCACGTGTCACAGATTGAATACACCATCATTCAAATTTAAAGTGCAAAAGTGCCCCTCCCACTATTTGCATCACAGATCACATGTATATATATATTTTTTTCTCATATATTCTCCTTGCAACAGCTGTCTAGAAAACATAAAGAATATAAAGAACAGTACATCATATTGACATATACATAGTGAAAGTAAAAATCTACCAGTGATCACATACAAGCGTGGCTTTATTTGTCATTACATTTAGAGTGTGACCAGCAGTAGTCATTTTCTTGTCTGTTATTAAGTTATTGGATACTTGGGTATGTTTTCCCTTCTACCTCGGAAGGCCTTGTCAATGCCACTGACTGTTTAAAATCTAAAAAATCCTTGTCACCTTATTTTGAGATCTGCGTAGTGAGAATCTTTAATCCCTTTCTTGAAAGATTTAAATGTACATTAGGTCTACTTATCTTGCTTATAGCACCGTCTCATTACAACCATCTGCCTCCTTACATCATATGCCCATTTTTACATCACTATTTGCAACTTGATTCATACAATGATTTTTAGCTTTATTATTGGGGGAAAGGTGATCTTCTACCAAAATCTCAATGTCTGAAGAGTTTAGAGGCTGCGGCAAATCAGATGAATCCATGGAACACTTTGCATGTATTTGCCCGGCACTGTTGCCCCTGCATAGAACAAAGTTTAGGCCTGAGCTGAACAAATTGGGAATTCGGACTTGCAGGCAGGGCCTCATAGCTGGCCTAAATCCAAAGAACATAGCTTTAAACATAACTTCATGATTTTCATCCACTTGGCTTATCATCGATTCAAGGTCTCCCAAGCCTCTAAACTAATTCAGTCTGGTTAAAGCCCTCCGCTGTCTGTTTCATCCAATTAAAGGCTTACAAAGGCAGAAATTGTGGGTGCCATTAAACTGCTTGGACTCTAGTTCCATTTTAATGGGGGAGTTGCCACTTTCTCACCTTGTTATTTTTTTTTGTTTAAACATTTTTTATTGCAGAATCAAATACAGTGTACATTAATCAACTTAGGATCTCCTTGTGCAGATTCATTGCTCTCTTATCTCCTCCCGAATGCTTTGTACACAGCCATTCATCCCACATCCTGGAGGTCGGGCGGCGTCACTCATTTACATGATGCTCTCGTGGTGTGGCTGCCTGCTTTGTTCTACATACGGAGCCATCCGCCCTCTGCTTTTCTGCCTTTTCGCCCCGTTCCCCTCTATCTCTTGTCAAGTTTCGTTCCTGGTCCTCTACTGAATCCTGGGAAGCCTTCCTCCCCCACCCCCCAGTGTCTTCGTCTACGCCTGGTGCTGGGATATGTGTCTATGCTGTGGGACTTAGGAGCATTGTATTATTTACTGAGCGTGTGTGTCTGGTGCAGGTGCCGGTATCATTGCAATTTCTGCTGGGGCCACCGGGTCCTCTGTCTCCTCCTCCCCTTCTTCCTCCACTGTGCTATCCCTCAATGCCTGCACTAATATCTCCCATGCCATCGCTGCTTCCTGCGCTTTCTCGTCTGATCTACGGCGGGCCAGCTGGTATCTGATCGTGCTCTCTGCTGTCGCCCACTTCAAGAATTCGTTCAGCCACCTCCGGTGTGTTGGCCCTGTCTTCAACTTCCACCCCTTGGTCAGCTCCCTCTTCGCTATAAGTAGGCCCATATCGATGAATTTGCTTGATAATTTGCTCTTGCCTATGTGTGGGAACCAATGCAATATAGTGACTGCGTTGTCGTACTGCAGTTCTCTATTCGCTACTTCATTCAGGGTGTCCCCTATCTCCCTCCAGTAATCTTGTAAGTGAGGACAGCCCCTCAGCATGTGCACTAGATCTGCTTCTGTCCGATTACATCTGGGGCACGCTGCGTCTGCCGCGCCAAATTACGTCGCTATTTTGCTCGGGGTAAGGTAGGCCCTATGGAGGATATAGAGGTGTATCAGTTGGAAACGCGCATTTCTAGTGCTCTTTCCAGCCCTTCGCACTAGTTGGGACCACGTCGTATCTGGGATTTCCATCTGCAGGTCTGCCTCCCATTTATTCTTCAGCGGCGTAAGAGGTTGCAGGGTTTCACTATGCATTCTGGAATAGAGGCACGTAACTGCCTTAAATGTACCTGCCCCCATCATTGTATACTGGCACGCCAGCGTTGTCGTGGGTTCGATCAGTCCCTCCCCCCAGTGCGCCTGTATGGCTCTCACCACTGCCGCATGTATCAAATAGTCTCCCCTCGGGAGGTTGTAGCGCTCCTGCAGAGTCTGGTACGGGGTTAGTACTCCGTCATCATAGAGATCCCCCATCACCTGTAATCCTGCTTCTTCCCACCGTTGCAGTCTCGACCAGTCTCCGCCATGTGGGAGTGCTGTCACCATGCCCAGTGGGATTTCGGGCGCATACGGGTGCCCAGGTCCAGCCCGCTTTTGTGAGCGGTTCCAGCACAATCGGAGCATGCGTTCCTCTTGGGACAGCCCTCTGAGCACTAATCTTTGCTGCAGGGTTATGTAAGCCAGGACGTGGCGGGGGGTGCCACCCTCCCTCTCCTGCTCCGGGCCGCGGCAGACCCTCGGAACTTCCTGTGTGAAGAACTGCAGTTGTGCAGCCAAGTAGTAGAGCTCAAAATCCGGGACCGCCAGGCCACCCTCATCCCTCCGGCGGGTCAGCGTCGCCAATGCAATTCTACGCCTGCCCGTTCCCCACAAGAAGGACACAATCGTCGACCCTAACCGTCTGAAGGTCGCTCTAGGTATCCATACGGGGAGGGTCCGGAAAAAATATAATAACTGCGGCAAGGCTACCATTTTTAGGAGTGACACCCGGCCCGCCATCGAGAGAGGCAGGGCGGCCCAGAAGGACACACTACTCTGCAATGCGCGGATGCAGCGCCCTATATTACCGTCTAGTAGGTCCGCAGGTTCGTGGTATATATGCACCCCCAGGTAGCTCAGGCAGTTGGGTTCCCATCGAAACATCGGGCAGGTCGGGGGGCGCACTTTTTCCTTCCGCAGGGGGAAGAGGCAGGTTTTTGTCCATTTAACCCGTAGGCCTGATATATCGCCGAAGCGTGCCAGCAGTCTCTCTGCACCTTCCACAGCTTCCTCAGCATCCTCTAGAAAGAGGAGAAGGTCGTCTGCATATTAGGAAATGAAGTGGCGGGCCCCTCTGAATTCTAACCCGTTGTAATGTTCACCCCGCCTAGCCATTGCCGCAAGAGGTTCCACCGCGAGCGCAAACAGCAGGGGTGAAAGTGCACATCCCTGTCTGGTTCCCCGGTTCACTTCATATTGGTCAGACACCAAAGGTCCGACTCTCACCCTTGCTCTCGTCGATGAGTACAGCACTTTCGTCCAGCCTATATATCCCTCACCCAGGCCAAAACCCTGAATCATCCTATATAGGTATTCCCATTCCAGGCTATCGAAGGCCTTCTCTATGTCTACAGCCAGTACGAGGGGGCTCTCGCGTCTGGTGGTGGGTCGTCCACTAGCCTAAGTAGCCTACGGATGTTGTGTGTCGTGTTCCGTGTGGGTATAAAACCTGATTGATCTTTGTGGACCAGGTCTTGCATGTGGGTCAACAGCCTGGTGGCCAGCACTGTACTCAAAATTTTGTAGTCCGTTGTTAACATAGATAACGGACGGTAGGATGCTGGGTCTGTGTTTTCCCTTCGCGATTTTAATAAAGGAATCATTATGGCTTCGCACATAGATTGCGGGAGTCTGCCCTTATCCTTGGCTTCATTATATATTACTTGCAGCCTTGGGGCCAGTTGTTCTAGGTATCTCCCGTAAAATTCAATGGGTAACCCGTCTATCCCCGGTGTTTTGTTACGCGCCATCCGCTTTATCGTTCCTCTTATTTCTGCTAGTTCTATTGGGCCGCCTAGGGCGTCAGCCTGTTCCTGTTCCAGTTGTGGTAACTGCAGGTCGCTCAGAAAAGCGTCTATTGCCTCATTCTGGTCCCCTATCTCACTCCTGTACAACCTCTCATAATAGGATCGAAAACAGTCCAGTATGTCCGGCTGTGTGCTATAGGTGCTGCCTCCACTCCCCTTCAGGGTCATAATCGGCTGAATGCTCCTATTGGGGTTTGATAGCCAAGCCAAGAGTGTTCCAGTTTTGTCCCCCTCAGCAAGAGTCTTTGTTAAGTATGTTTTATAATCGAAGCTACGAAGGCGCTCCACCTCCACAGCCACCGCCTCCCTCGCCTCACTTACCCTCCCCTGGATTTCAGGGCGGTTAGGGCGCTCTTGTTCCGCCTCCCTCAGCTTGCTCTCAGCCTTATCCAAGTCATCCAACAGTGACCTGCGTACTCCCGCAAATTTCCCTATGCAATGCCCCCGTACTACTACTTTGAACGCGTCCCACTCCATGGCTCTGGATGAAGCTGTGCCCTCGTTCTCCTTAAAGTATTGTGAGATCTTATCTTCTAGCGCTTCACGGGAGGGTGGGTCATCCAGCGTGTCCGGCCGTAGCCGCCACGTCGGAATCCGTGAGATTTCCTTCATCCAGTCTAGTGTTAGGAGTAGAGGGTTGTGGTCAGATATCGTGCGTGCCAAATATTCAGTCCGGACCACCGCCGGGAGTACCGACTGAGAGCACAGGAAGGTGTCAAGGCTCACGTGGAGGTCATGTATGCTGGAGTAGAACGAGTAGTCCCGCTCTGCTGGATGTTGTATACGCCAGACGTCTGCCAAGTCCCATTTCCCCTGCCATTCCGACCTGCATCTTGCTAATCTATGTACTGGGGATGTATGCAGCGGTGGGTGCGACCTATCTAGTGTGGTATCTTCTATGGAGTTGAAGTCCAACCCCCATCAGTACAGGGCCTGTGAAGTAGCTGGCCAGCAACCTGGAGAGCCTCGCGAAATAGGTTGCCTGGTCTACATTCGGTGCGTAGGCGCTACTGAGCACTATGTGTCGGCCTCTGAGTAAGCCCTCAACTGCCACAAATCTCACATCGGGGTCTACTATGTGCCCAGTTACTTGGAAAGGAATACCTGCTCTTATCCAAATCAACACCCCCCTAACAAAGGCAGAATACGTGGTGTGAAACAGGTGTCCCCTCCATCTACGCTGTAGCGCTATTCCCTCTTTCTTTGTCAGGTGAGTTTCTTGTAGGAATGCTATGTGTACTCCTCTGCGGACTAGATAAGAATGGATCTTGTGTCTTCTTGTCATTGTATTTAGTCCCCACACATTCCAAGACACACATTTTATCGATCCTGCATTAGCCATTGTCCCATTGTGTTCGGTTTAGCTCAACAATGATTTGACTCCAGACATCAGACTTGACACTGTCCCCGCCCACCCCCAACATACTTCCATCTCCCCCCCCCTGAACTACGCCTTGAGTTACCCCAACTTCTCCAGGCCCCCCCCAGAACAGGACCTAACTGCAGAAGAGTTGCTCCCATCCAAACTGTGTTGAACAAACGTGCTCTCAAATCTTCCTAGCCCGTAGTCTGTACTACGGAGGCCTTATGGGCCCTGGGGAGCGTGAGCTAACCTCTGGTACCCTCAATTGCAGTCCCCATACCCCCGCCCCGCAATACGCATTATGACTCACGACAATCCAGTCTAACAGCGGTCTGCTCGAGTGTCCGTAGAGGCGACACCAATCGCTGCCACCACCGCCAGGCTACCGTGTCCAGGTCTCAGCTTCCAATTATTTCCTCTGACATCTGTGGCGTGACCCTCGGGCCCCTCGTGCCGCCAAGCTCCGACAACTCAATCTCCGAGCCCGTTTCCTGGCCCTCCGAGCCCGATTCTCTTTCCGACTGGGCAAGCGCCGATCCCGAGATGTCCTTTACTGCCTGCAGTGCTGCTCTCCGTTCGCCTTCTGTTTGGGATTCCGTCGGTCTTCTGGACCCCTGCCTGCGCCCTCGGAGCCTCCTCGATTTCCTCACTGATTGTTTCTGGCGCTCCTCCTCAGCCCTGAACCGAGCTCCATCCGTGCCTGCTTTGCAAGTGTCCCACCAGGCCCATGCCTCTGTCGCTGTTGGGAAGAACAGAGCTTTCTCATCCACTACTACTCGGAGTCTGGCCGGGAATAATAGCGAATACTGTATGCCTTCGGTGCGCAGTTCTTTTTTGATGGAGGAGAATGAGGCATGCATTTTTTGGGTCTCGAATGTGTAGTCCGGGAACAGCGTAACTTTGCTGTTGTCCACCTGAAAGGGACCCGCATCTCTGGCTCGTTGCAATAGCCAGTCTCTGTCCTTGTAGTGTAGCAGTTTGACGACCACTGGGCGAGGTGATTGGCCCGGTTTCGGGGGCCTGGCCGGCACTCGGTGCGCCCGCTCCAGAGTGAAGAAGGGGAAAAGGCCCTCCGGGGCCACCTCAGTCTTTAGCCATTCGTTCAAGTAGCCCACCATATCTGTGCCCTCTTTTTTCTCCGGAAGGCCCACTAGGCGCACATTGTTCCGCCGGCTGCGGTTTTCTGCATCCTCTGCTCGCCTCTCCAGAGCTTGTATGCGGTCCAGCGCTTCCGTGAGCCTCCCCTCCATTGATTTGTGTGCTGGCACGATATCTTTCAAGGTGTCTTCCGCTTCCTTGACTCTATCTGCTAACTTCCCGTGGTCAGCCCGCAGGAGCCCCAGCCCCGTTGACACCTGCACAATGTATTGGTGTAATGCTTCCTTCGTGGCTGCGATAGCCTCTAGGATACGGTCCTGCATCTATTGTAGTTCCGTTGCGGACTGTGGGGCATCCTCCGGCGTCTCCGTGGCGGGGCTTCCATCTCCTTTTGCTCCCCTTGGCTTCCCCATCTTACTCCTGCGATGTCGGCCTGGGATCTCAAGGATAGTCAGGGGTGGCCGGTTCTCCCTGCAGTGAGCAATCTGTTGGGTACTAGTCAGGAGGGGTCTAGTCCGGGTTCCTTCTTTGGGCTCTTCTCCCCGCTGTCAATCAGCCCTCTCCCTCCGCTGTAGTCCCTGGTCCCGATCGGGTCGGCCTCCCGGTGTTACTATCGTATGCTGGGCACCGGGACGCACCACTGCTGCGACGGTGTCCCGGTTCCTCGGTGAGGTAATGAGGGGTCCGAGGCACGTGCCGGCTATGGGTTCACCAGTGGCTCAGCCCCATCAAGCACCACGCAAGTGTACCTCCAGGCGATGGGTGAAGACTGCTCCGTGCTGCCACTTTTCCAGTGTTGTGTTTGCGCTCCAAGCCGTCGCCACTCCTCGATTCCAGTTTCCCCTCTATGTCCGTGGGCCAGCAGCAAGTTCACTATTTTTCACCCCCGCCGATCTCCAGTAGCAAGTGTGGCGATTGCCGTCAGCTGGGTTGCGTGGCAGATCTCAGCCACCATCCAGGGCCCTCCTGCTACTTCCCCGGTCACTGCCGGTCTTTGGCAGCCCCTATGGTCCAGGTCCAGCCTAGGCCCAAAAGCCGGGGGGTCGCGTTGTCAAGTAGGCCCGCCGGAGGGCCCGCAGCTTGGATGGGCCGCCTCCCGCTATCTAGCCCCTTTCCGTCTTCCTCCCCAGTGGCGCCCGCCAAATGGGCACAGCTTGTGCTAGGGCACCGCACCCCCGGCGCCCCGCCGGCCCGGTGTCAGGCGTCCGCCTCTCGGGTCCCGAATTCCTCCTGGGCCCGGAAGCCGGTGGGTCCAGCCGGGGCTCCCCTTCTGGGAACGTTCCGTGGATGGGCAGTCGGAGTTCTCACCCTGAGTGGTCCCACTCACCAGCTCCTGCTCTTGGGATGTCCGCTCTGCTTTCCGGGTGAGGCCGGCCACTGTTTGCTCCTTTGGAGGTTAGCAGTCTCCACCAGGCGCCCCTTTTCCCTAGGCCCCGGACCTGCAGTAGCACAGGCGCGGCCGCCTCCGGTTCGCCGTCCGCTGCAGGGCCGGGCCGCCGAGGGCCAGGAATCGCCCGTCTCCGCCCCTCTCCTCACCAGGGGCTTGTCTCTGCGGCCTCTCCCCGCCTGGGCCGCCGGACGAGATCCCCAGCCGCTCCTCGGCGCTCGCGGGGATAATAGGCCCCAAAAGCCGGGGCGTAGATTTCCTGTCTCTCGGGTGGGGCTAAGCCTCACCGGAACCGCTCGTGCACGGAGCGCTGCACCGGTCTCTCCAGAGTCGGGGGCCAGGGGTTCGCCAGTCGGCCCTGATCTCTTTCCTAGCCTCTTACGGTCCCTCCTCCTCCTCTCAGCTGGGCGTCGGGGCTGGAGCTGCAGTTATTCCGCGGCTGCTGGCTCCGAGGATGCCGCCATCTTGTGCCTCGGTGTCACGGGCTTTCCCCGTCGATTTGTGCCCGCTGCAGTGGCCCCACCGGCACACCACCCGAACTGGAGCAGACCAGAGTGCATTACCTGGGATCTCCCGGAGTTTCGCGGGGATCCCAGGTCAGGTGAAGGATTTTTTCACGGATTATCGGGCGGAGGGTCGGGAGCCTCGCTAGGCTGCTACCGTCCTCATCGGCTGCTAGCCACGCCCCCTTTCTCACCTTGTTATAGTTATGAATTTTGTTATTCTATCTCTTTAAAAATGTTTAAGTATGTTCTTATGAAGAACATTTTGCTATTGGACTGCTTGAACTGTAGTTCTGTTTTAATGGGGGTGCTGCGACTTTCTTACCTTTTTACAGTGATGAATTTTGCTGTTCTATCTCTTTAGAAGTTTTTAAGTATGTTCTTATGAAGAAAATTTGCATCAAGTGCTTTTATGATTTATTTTTAAATCTAATAAAGCTTGTCACTACAATTGAACGTCTAAAGAATTGATAAATTCTCCAACAAGGTAAGTTCAAGAGCTGGACATAACGATAGCACGACTGCTGACAAGAGCGTTGACAGACAGCAAACTCTTGAGGCAAACTATTGACATTCCAATTTGTCCCAAGGATCTCTACCCGAAAGACACATTATTTCTGCCCCAGGACACATCTGGCATTGCACCGTATAAATCCTGGGCTTGGACCAAAGCTTTATAAACACGAGACCGAGGAATATGTGTTAAACCACCTAGCTCCTGGTGTTTCAAAGGGGTTTACTCTTTCTGTGTCTATGGGGAAATGCCTTTATACACAAGGAGCCAAATTCTGTATTATATTTTTGAGGCCTACAATGGAGGAATGTACATTCACTTGCAACTCTTCTTGCTGAGTAACCCGTTTCAATTTTTTTCTGAAACAAAATTCCTTATTATGACTTAATTGTTTGCATACAGAAAGCACATGTTGTGTTCTCCACTCATCTTTGGAGCGAATGACCAAGATTTTGACATATGTGAGGGTCCTTCCGCTAGTTATAATGGAAAGGCGGTTTGTGTGAGTACATGCCAAGGCTCAACCCATTATTTAATGGAATTTTTTTTCTGACAAAGTGTCATCTAAATTCACTTTTACTCTGGCCCTATAATCTGATAAGAGGGCCCTCAAAACAGTAAGAAGACCATGGGGTGTAGTCATTTTCAACAATTTCTTCCATAATATTTCTCTGTTCAGTAAATCAAATGCTGTCCAGAAGTTGACAAACAGCAGAATACATTTCCCCTTTGCTCTATCAACTCCTGGGCTATAGACCACAAACTAAAGCTATGTTCAGATGCAGAGAGGCCCTCCTTAAAAAACATTCTCATTTGGGATGCAATTTGTTTCTTTAATCCAGCCTTTTAGGGCCTTTAGTATTATTTTGAACGTCATCTTTTGGCTACAGTGTCAATTAAGCTAATTAATCGGTAATTTCTGAGATGGGTAGGATCATCTTTTTTATATAGTGGCTTGATTATTGTTCCTGTCAAAGTAATTCAGCAAAAAAAAAGACAGAAAACAAATCTGCCTAATTTGTTTTCTCTGTTATAGATGGTAGGTTATCTGGAACGGCTACGCTAGACAGAACGAGAACCGATTATTCTATTTATAGATGTTGGTGAAAATAAATGTACGAGTTCCAAATTACTTCAACATTTACACGAGAAGCTGGAGCCATCCGTATTACTATACATTTCACTTATATAACTTTTTCATGTTTCCTCCTAGGATGTTTTTGAATGTTCCTTGACACACTAGTCCCCAGACCTTTCGAAAATCTTTTGTGGCAGGTTCGCGTATCATGTGGTCCCAACCACCTTTTATAAATCTCAGCTTCCTTCCTCTTTAGCATTTTCCTCTACTGCACCTGTTGAACTCTATAATTTATCTGAATTTCCGGGTTATTCTTTCTCCTAAGCTATTGTTTCATATTCTTTAGGTTGCTCTTCACAGTCAGCCAGTTTCTATCAAACCATCTCTCCTTTATAACGTTTATCCCGGTTTGTTACCCTCATTTTTTAAAAACAATTTTTAATTTTACCTTCAGACAATTTACAACCTCCTTTACTAACATTTACATACCGATTTATGGAAAAATGTTCAATCACACTCAGTTTGCTGTTTTTAAAATTCCTGTGAAACAACACTACATTGGACGGATGTGATTCGTTTGGTCAGGAAGACCACAGTGAGTGAAAATCATTATTACATTGGTTTACCATGTCCAGTTGGAGGGCATTATACGACGGAACAATGCAGGGAAACACATCGCACGGCTTAACCACGTATTTTTTACCACACATCTTTTTACACGCTAATGCTTTTACAACCTATGCCATTACCACGCATTGTTTATGTATATAAAAACAATGTATTTGTGGGGGGGAGACCCCCACACTCCCCAACTTACCTTAAATGCGTGGCACAGGTATGCGTTGTAAAACATACATGTGGTAAAAAAATGCGTGCTGAAAAATGCGTGGTAAAATCACAACATGGTAAAAACCTTGTTGCAAAGGCTGTTTTCCGTTGGAGGGACACTAGAAGAAGCCAATGATCACCCTCTCCATCATGCTGCACACTGAACTTCAAAGCCAAACAGAACAAGCATTTACAATGCAATGGTTTCGCCTTTGGAAAAGTTAGAGCTATTGGCATTGTAAATGACAAATTTTGTATTTATGTGTTGGTTTTGAAAACAGATAAATGAATGGCATTGTCATTTACATTGCCATTAGCTAAATCTCTCGCAAATGTGAGACCTATTGTACCCTACGGACGAGCTCAGCAGACAGCAATTACTGCCACACATACACACCCAGAGCCACACACACACCTAGAGCCACACACATACACCCAGAGCCACACACACACACCCAGAGCCACACACACACACACACACACACACCCAGAGCCACACACACACCCAGAGCCACACACACACTCACACACCCAGAACCACACCCAGAGCCACACACACACACACACACACACACACTAAGAGCCACACACACCCACACCCAGAGCCCCACACACCCAGAGCTACACACACACCCACACACCCAGAGCCACACACACACCCAGAGCCACACACACACTCAGAGCCACACACCCACACACCCAGAGCCACACACACCCACACACCCAGAGCCACACACACACCCACACACCCAGAGCCACACACACACACCCAGAGCCACACACACCCATAGCCACACACACACACACACACACAGAGCCACACATACAAAAACGTCCCTAGTTACAGTTTAACCAGCTTGTATATGGCTTTGTACTAATGGATTATGTTAATGTAACAACTCACGGTATGATGTTTCATTGGGTTCTCTGCTCGTGATGCATAATTCTGTCCTCAGTAAAGTTAAGAAAGCCTACTGCCACCCAAGGCCGTCACTCCCAGCAAGCCTCATCCCAGCATATCCTCCTGTAATGACCAGATTTTCAGACCAGATAGAACCAGCTCACTGAGCAACACCAACCTGGCCAAAACGTAACCACCTCCCTCCTCAGGACCCATCTATCCAGGCACCTGGGTACCTACCTGAGGATGGGGAACTTGCAATATACAAGCTGATATCATCAGAAACACCACTAAATCTATAGGGATTACTAAGAATACGCACTGATTACTAAGGACGTCCATGCCCTACACCACACTCATATCTCATAGTCTCGCGACCACATGGGTCCAGACTAATCTACCCTGGGGCAGTTCTGATTATCTACCATTACACACTGATTACCCTCAGTGCTCACTCGAAACGCAATCCGGCGTATCTACACACTAGGCTGCAGCCCTAGTGCTCTCTTTTTATCTGGTCCACAATCCGGCGGACCTACACACTGGTCTCTCCAGTGCTCGCTTACTTACAACATGATCCACAATCCGGCGGATCTACACACCGTATCCCCCCGATGCTCACTCAAGCCGCAATCTTGCGGGTATACACACTGACCACAATCAGTGCTCTCACTAACGCCACTTACCAATGACGACCACTTTCCTATGAATACCTTCAGCTCTCTCTCTATGTTGGGAAGTCTCTCTTACTATTCACTAAGGGTTCGCTACTACAATAATATTATGGGATGGCCGAATCACTTAGTGTCAATAATTCCCTAGCTCAAGGGCTCCTCTCTCTCCCTAATTATTCAGTGGCTACTTACCGGATCAGGGGCAGCATCTGTTCTGGCTGTAACACCTGACTAGAAGAAAAGGTTACCTGTGCTTTAAGAACCATAGACACACACTGTATGATTACCTGATTAGAACGCTCTCTATCATAAGAACAACACATGCACACTAGTTCACTAAGAACTGGGGTATCTTTATTACAAAATAGCAATAGAATACACATACACAGATCTGCGGGGTCTCTATAACTAACAGGAACTTTAACACACCGCTGAAAGAAAAGGATTAGACATACAATATAACAGGGACAATGTTATCTGCGGGGTCTCTGTGACTAACAGGAACTTTTAACACACCGCTGAAAGAAAAGGGATTAGACATACAATAGCCTAGGGAATAAAGACAAGATTAAGGTGTAAGTGTAGAGTAAGCTAATTTAGACTACCTCACCTATTAGAGGGAATATCTCTCTCTCTGGTAGGATCAGGGCTCTCTGTCTCTCCCTCCGTCACCATAGCTTCACGCCTCTGGCTCAACTGCTCCAGCTGACAGCCTCAACTCCTCCATCTGCTTTAATGCATTCTGATAGTCTCTCTCCAGCTTCAGCAATCATCTGCCTTCTTTCTCCATTCCAGAAAACCAATAGAACTGCACTGTATTCTGCAGCTCCAGCAGACATCCTACTCTCCACTCTTCAAGAACCAAACTGAACACTCCTCCTCTCCTGCAATTCGCTAATATGGATTCCTCTCCTCTAGTGGAAAGCTCCAGCCAGCAGCCTCCTCCCACCAGGTCCATGCACCGGGCTCCTTGCTCTAGACGCTCCCACAGTGATCAGCTGCTTGTTTCGTCTAGAGACCTGAGCCCAGGGACACTTCTTGATTAGATTCAGCTCTGGCCGGTTCTCTCCGGTTCGCTTAGGGCGAACAACAGCTCAAAACCAAAATATTACCTTTCCCCTTAAAGCATCTCAGCTCTGCAGGGATAGAAAGCAAAATGGAGTCTCTCTAGTTCTGGGCCTTGTAGGCCTGACAAGGATGAAATAACCCTTAGCTCTGTCAGAGTACCTACACAAACCATACCAATGTGTAATATAAAGTCAGGACCACAGGATCCACCCTCTACTATAGGCAAAATAATGAAAGAACACATAACTATGCTAAAGCCAATAGGCAATAGATGGATTAGAGTCAAGAATAAGGGATCTATCATCATATAAAGCAGCTATCCCCTTCTAGGTCTGGAAAAAAAGGCTTAAAAGGGAAGAATACAGCCTATAGGTGTGAGCAAGCTTAAAGTCTTTATCACTCCAAAATAGAGCCAAAAAACCCGTCAAGACATTCCACCCTTAGACTTTATCTTGAGAACATCTATAAACAACAACAAACAAATAAACAAACATCAACATAATCTATCAACAAAACCAAAAACCAAAAGACTCTCTAAAATAAATGACAACTTAAGGAAATTCCACCTAAAACTTGATGTAGGGAATACAAATCCAACAACCAACTGAAAACAAATCAAAGCACCCTTGGCCTGAATGCTGAAACGTACCTAAGATTGATCTGATAACAACAGAAACTAACCAAAGCACCCTCAAACTAAATGTGCCTTAACGTCTAGTGATAACTGATGAAATCTATTGATGTAGGGACATGTTTGTAGAATGAAAACAGCAAGGGGCCTAAATGGGGCCTACCTACTTCGGTCAACTTAAGAACTAAATGTACCTCAACTTCTAATGATAAAACAACAAAGGGCCTAAATGAGGCCTACCTACTTTGGTCAACTTAAGAACTAAATGTACTTCAACTTCTAATGATAACTCATGAAATCCATTGGTGTAGGGCCATGTGTGTGGAATAAAAATAACAATGGGCCTAAATGAGGCCTACCTACTTTGGTCAACTTAAGAAAGAATTTGGTGAAATCTGACAAATAAACATAACAAAGGGTCCTCAAGGTCTGGGCAAACATTAATAATAGATGTAGGACATAACCTGACTAAAAGACACACCTCCCAGGACAACTTAAAGTCTAGGGTAACCACCATTGGAACTAATCCCACTGTTCTAATTAAGAGTTGATGAAACAAAGTGAAAGTGGAATAACAGGAAAATAAGGATAACCCCATTCCTACAAAATAGCTGGTGTAGCACTATGCATATCAAGCAATGAATCAAAGAAAATTATCTAAGTGTGGTGCATATCTAAAAGATAAATTTGAACCATGCCAAAGGCAATAGGCAAAAGTCATAAGTCATCTAACTCAGGAAACAGTTTGTATCTAATCCTTCTGTATCGATCTGAAAACATTACTTTCCTTTCCTTGGCAAAACTGTTTTATAGAAAACAGGAAAACTATAATAGGTGAAAGATAAACAAGTGTAAAGTCAATCTGTAATAGCATAGCATACTAAAATCAAAATATCATGTATCACAGGGCATCATATTACTAAAGCAGCTCACAGATTATACATAGCACCCTATGACATTCAAACAATTACATTTGCATATATCAAAAGGAATCATTGAACCAAATGCCTAATTTTAAATGTGGCACTGCATAAAATGAAAACCATGAGAAATTTTCAATTGGGGCCTGTTTGTGGTAATTGCAAAAGTGGCATAATGTCCATCTGAAATAAAAACATGGGGAAAAAAAAATGACTCCTTCTGTTGGAAACATAATTATAACCAAATAAAGATGGGTTCTTCAGCATAATTTTTTGGGGTTGAAGGCAGTCAATTGTGGAAAGACAGTCTGTTGATTCATCAGTGTAGGTCACCACCCTTCATCTTCATCTGTAACCGGTGCCAAGGAAGCACTTCCTTCGATCTGGTCATCAGTCACCAGCTTCCGTCGTTCATCCGCCACCAATCCGGTCTGGTCTGGTTCCATCTTCCAAAAACAACAAACTAACATAAAAAAATGAAAACAAAAAAGTAAAATAACAAAGGGAGTGGGAGGGGGGGTGGGCCGACGCACACACCAAACACCACAACCCAACAACCTGAAACGAAAAAACAAGTATCATTAATCTAGCAAAAATAAATTTTCCATTTAAAAAGCACCCCAAGTGCTTTTTATTGTCGAAAGAAATCTCCTAATTTATAAAAGAAATTATTCTGAATTCAAGGAATAATTTAAATCATATTCTTTTAAATTTGTTTGGGCAAAATCTAATTTTGTCATACACAGCCAGAAGGGCTGGGGCCTAGCTACTCTCAACTCATCCGAGAAACAGCCCCTCCCTTCAGAAAGATGTTCGCGCTCAGAGTCCTGAATCCGATCCAATCAAAATAAGCAGAAGCCAGGCTACAGTGCGATGTAATTTTGAATCACTGCCAAGTGCTGATCTCATTGCAGGAGCAAGGCTACTGCCAACCATTCTGTCTAAGCATCTCTAATCTCTAGTCAGGGAAGCTCACTTAGGCCTACTGTATTTACCTAACTCCAAGGGCCAAGCGTCTGCCAATTATTCTGCATGTGCAAGGATCCCTTATCTGAAGTCCATGAAGCTGTCTGCGCCGACAGCAAGGAAGAGCGACTTGACCCCCCCTTACATAAACATTTCTCCGCGGAAAGAAATTGGAATATAGCCAAGAATAACAAGCTGGCTCTCTCTGCTCTCAGAAGTTACCCATCTTCCACCCTTTCAAAAGTCAGAGCGTGAACAGATACAGGGCTCATATCAGCCAAGGTCAAAAACAAATGCCTTGAAACTGAAAACATTACAGCTTTTCCCAGGGCAAAAGCACTGAACATTATTTTCTAAGTAAGTGAAGCGGATTGAAACGTCGTAAAAAGCAAATTAATACAGACATATTTTTTGCAACTAAGTCACATGCTAGCATTTTAAAATAAATCTATCATAAAAACAGCTACTGGCTGAAAGGGAAAAATTAATTAGAACAACATTGCATGCAAACACATTTAATTTTCCTTTTGAAAATAACATGTGAAGTGAAACAAGGGGTAACATGTAATTTTGCATTGCAGAACCAAGAATTCATAATTTAGTGTGCAAGCATTTCTACTGTACCTATTAAAAAGGGCCAGATTCATCATCATTTATTTTTCAAATAGCCAGTTTTTCAAACTGAGTGGGTTAACTTTCACACGCTATTCTAAGGGGCAGCTTGCATTGGAAAAAATAATAATCATGTATATTTTCTAGAACACACATTTTTATAAAAGGCACACGGTTGCATTTCACTAATTAAAAGCACATTCTATGATGGGTCTGTTTTTATATTTTCGTTCTTCACAACCGCGAAAGCATCAATTAAAGCACCCTCCGTGCAAACCCTTATCTCAATCCGACTGGTTGATTTATAACTTTCCGACCTCTGAGTCAGACACATTAAATCATGTGTTCCAAGGCAAACCCACACAAATATGTGGACGCATTTCAAATAGAATGTTAAATGAACACAGCTTTTCTCTCTATGCAAGATTTTACCATTCTGTCAGCAAGCTGACAAAGCACATAGGCAGAACCCAGCAACCAATGAAAGTCAAATCAAACCACCATTCATCTAAACACTCACTGACTTTTAGTGTCAGCTCACATAACCATGCATGTTAAACAGCATGTTAAAATAAATACTGCCGTCACAATTCAAGATATTAACCCTTTGGCAGCTCAAACACAATCATTCCCCAATGTCTGCAGTACATGGGAAATTCAAGAACTTATCACTCCACGTTTTCAAATAACACGCGCGCACATCTACAAAACAATTTCTCCAAGCATTTGAAAGAGATCCAGCTCTCTCCTGCCTAACGCAACAATAACATGCTCTGTACAAGCCATATCCACATGGCTCTATTCACAAGCCATATTTACAAGAAAGTCAACAAGTTCAAAAAATGACATGCTCTTCACAAGGAATATATTCAAGGCGCAATTCACAAGGAACACAGCAAGTCAAAATGAGAACATGCACCTCACAAGCCATAATTACATGGCGCTATTTACAAGGCATATTTACAAGAAAGTCAACAAGTCACAATAATGACATGCTTTTCACAAGGCATATAAACAAGGCGCAATTCACAAGGAACACAGCAAGTCAAAATGAGAACATGCTCCTCACAAGCCACATATACATGGCGCTATTTACAAGGAACTCCACAAGTCATATTACATTGAACACATTTCACATTGCACAGCATAAGCAGATGCAGCAAGCAATTTAATGGGCAATTTAAAAGCATTTTCCACACACATTTGTACAATTGGATCATCACAAAGATGTAATTGGCTCCCTCATGTAATGTCACCCTTCAAGCCTGACAGTTCAAACACCAAGATGAAAAGCATTTCTTCCACCCTGCATAAGTCAAAAGACATGATGTACTGCAATCTCCTTACACTGCAACTGTTCAAGCCCATAGGCCAATTTTCCTGCCAAGTGCAAACCATCAAGATAAAAACCAATACAGCGCACACAGGCTTCGTAAACTGTTCGTCGACGCCAGATGTAATGACCAGATAGAACCAGCTCACTGAGCAACACCAACCTGGCCAAAACGTAACCACCTCCCTCCTCAGGACCCATCTATCCAGGCACCTGGGTACCTACCTGAGGATGGGGAACTTGCAATATACAAGCTCATGGCTTGTATATTATCATACCCCCGGGTAAGCTGAGCGCGCTATAAATTTCATATAATAATAATAATAATAATAATAATAATAATAATAATAATCATATCATCAGAAACACCACTAAATCTATAGGGATTACTAAGAATACTCACTGATTACTAAGGACGTCCATGCCCTACACCACACTCATACCTCATAGTCTCGCAAACACATGGGTCCAGACTAATCTACCCTGGGGCAGTTCTGATTATCTACCATTACACACTGATTACCCTCAGTGCTCACTCGACACGCAATCCGGCATATCTACACACTAGGCTCCAGCCCTACTGCTCTCTTTTTATCTGGTCCACAATCCGGCAGACCTACACACTGGTCTCTCCAGTGCTCGCTTACTTACAACATGATCCACAATCCGGCGGTTCTACACACCGTATCCCCCCGGTGCTCACTCAAGCCGCAATCTTGCGGGTATACACACTGACCACAATCAGTGCTCTCACTAACGCCACTTACCAATGACGACCACTTTCCTATGAATACCTTCAGCTCTCTCTCTATGTTGGGAAGTCTCTCTCACTATTCACTAAGGGTTCGCTACTACAATAATATTATGGGATGGCCGAATCACTTAGTGTCAATAATTCCCTAGCTCAAGGGCTCCTCTCTCTCCCTAATTATTCAGTGGCTACTTACCGGATCAGGGGCAGCATCTGTTCTGGCTGTAACACCTGACTAGAAGAAAAGGTTACCTGTGCTTTAAGAACCATAGACACACACTGTATGATTACCTGATTAGAACGCTCTCTATCATAAGAACAACACATGCACACTAGTTCACTAAGAACTGGGGTATCTTTATTACAAAATAGCAATAGAATACACATACACAGATCTGCGGGTCTCTATAACTAACAGGAACTTTAACACACCGCTGAAAGAAAAGGATTAGACATACAATATAACAGGGACAATGTTATCTGCGGGGTCTCTGTGACTAACAGGAACTTTTAACACACCGCTGAAAGAAAAGGGATTAGACATACAATAGCCTAGGGAATAAAGACAAGATTAAGGTGTAAGTGTAGAGTAAGATAATTTAGACTACCTCACCTATTAGAGGGAATATCTCTCTCTCTGGTAGGATCAGGGCTCCCTGTCTCTCCCTCCGTCACCATATCTTCACGCCTCTGGCTCAACTGCTCCAGCTGACAGCCTCAACTCCTCCATCTGCTTTAATGCATTCTGATAGTCTCTCTCCAGCTTCAGCAATCATCTGCCTTCTTTCTCCATTCCAGAAAACCAATAGAACTGCACTGTATTCTGCAGCTCCAGCAGACATCCTACTCTCCACTCTTCAAGAACCAAACTGAACACTCCTCCTCTCCTGCAATTTGCTAATATGGATTCCTCTCCTCTAGTGGAAAGCTCCAGCCAGCAGCCTCCTCCCACCAGGTCCATGCACCGGGCTCCTTGCTCTAGACGCTCCCACAGTGATCAGCTGCTTGTTTCGTCTAGAGACCTGAGCCCAGGGACACTTCTTGATTAGATTCAGCTCTGGCCGGTTCTCTCCGGTTCGCTTAGGGCGAACAACAGCTCAAAACCAAAATATTACCTTTCCCCTTAAAGCATCTCAGCTCTGCAGGGATAGAAAGCAAAATGGAGTCTCTCTAGTTCTGGGCCTTGTAGGCCTGACAAGGATGAAATAACCCCTAGCTCTGTCAGAGTACCTACACAAACCATACCAATGTGTAATATAAAGTCAGGACCACAGGATCCACCCTCTACTA
Source organism: Lissotriton vulgaris (assembly GCF_964263255.1). Lineage (NCBI taxonomy): Eukaryota > Metazoa > Chordata > Amphibia > Caudata > Salamandridae > Lissotriton > Lissotriton vulgaris. The sequence goes on from NC_141699.1 coordinate 588,550,175, forward strand.
TAGGCAAAATAATGAAAGAACACATAACTATGCTAAAGCCAATAGGCAATAGATGGATTAGAGTCAAGAATAAGGGATCTATCATCATATAAAGCAGCTATCCTCTTCTAGGTCTGGAAAAAAGGGCTTAAAAGGGAAGAATACAGCCTATAGGTGTGAGCAAGCTTAAAGTCTTTATCACTCCAAAATAGAGCTAAAAAACCCGTCAAGACACCTCCTCTCCAGCCAAGGGAATAGTGAAAACATCTTCTGTGTATCGTGCAGCTGTACATCTGGTACAATAACGAAGCTTTTGTAGTGATTGACAAGTTCTTGAGAGTGCGCCAGTGTTAGAACTGGCTATTTCTGGTAGGCTAAGGCTGACGCCATAGCCAGGCAGAAACCACCATTCTAGTCAGGGCAAGGAAGTCACACGCCAAGATAACCTCTGCTCACCCCCTTGGTATCTTGGCTCAAGCAGTAAGGCTAAACTCGGAGGCAATGTGTAAAGCATTTGCGCCAGCGCACAACAGCAACAACATACTAGGCACACCACAGAAGAGACTCCACACAAGGTTATTATAAAAATAACTTTTGTATTGTAAAAACACATCAGATAAAATCACACATATACATGGTGCCAACTGGCACGGGCAATATTCACAGGGATTATGTACACAAGACAGGGCCACAAGGGCCACTGTCATAGTCAGATATAGCACTTCTAGAATAAGAAATAATAAAACATAAAATGGTAATCACAAAGATAACAACCAGTAACCACTGGTAACAGGAACCAGGACCTTACTAGGACCACCTGTACTAAGAAAGAAGAACCACCTAAGTATCACACAGCATTAGGGGTCTAAGAAAGGATACATTACCCATGATGTAATAAACCTACATTCAGAGGAGTAGAAAAGACAACCACCTAAGAATAACCACATTTAGGGGCATAAACCAGAACACCTTACCCATGATGCATGAACACATTCAGAGGAGTAATAAGGAGAAACACATGACGCCATAAACATTCAGAGGTGTTAAGAATAGAGCACATGATGCAATAAAATCACATTCAGGGGTGCAGCGCAAGAAGACACATGATGACTAAACATTCAGAGGTGCAGCGCATGAAAAGAAAGACACATAATGCATCAAACATTCAGAGGTGTCAAGAGTAAAGCAATAGCGCAAAAATCACATGAGGCCTAAGGACCTTCAGAGGTGCAGGAATAACACATGATGCAAAAGATCACATTCAGAGGTGCAATAACCATACCATTGTGCAGACTCCCATAAGCCACCACCTGTGGCAGTCCCTAGGCCAAGGGCCTTGTTGGGGCTCAGACGCCCTGAGTCTCAGTGTCAGGGTTGCGCTGCCATGCAGCGCCAGTCTCAAAGTTCAAACAGCCTAAACGTGGCAGGTGCCCACTAAGTGCTGGGCACCTGGAGAACAAAAGAACTGCGCCAGGGCCCTCACTGGCCCTTAGGAGCAAACTGCGCCCAGGCTGGAGCCACACAGGCTCTGGGCATAACACACATGCCCCAGACGTTGGAGCCACAGAGGCTCTTAAACAATGATGCCAACCGTTGGAGCCATACAGGCTCTTAAAACAAGGATGCCCCCATGAGCCTCACCGGACTCTAGCCCTCACACTCGGGGGCCGGAAGGGACGAGCACCGAAAATATGCCCCGAAGTCCCCCCTCTCGGATATGGCCTTCTCTGGAGCCAAACGGGCTCTACACATCGTTGGGGCGGCCCGCTGCCATCCGGGGCCGCCCTGAAGCAGTGCCTCCAACCCGGCACCAACACGACGAAATGCGGGCCCTCAAGAGCCCCTCGCGGGCTCTGTGCTCACGGTGGGGCGACCCACTGCCATTCGGGGCCGCCCTTCCTTGGTGCCTCGACCGGCACCACGAGAACCCATCTGCTCCCTCACGGAGCAGCAACAGCACTGCCCCCGCCTCACCCGGTCCACACGGAGCCCCCCAGCCCTTCAACTCACCGGGCCTCAGGGGCGGCTCCTCCGGGCGGCGGCTCTCTTCTTCTGGCCAGCGCGGGGCTCCTCTTCCACCACGGAGCCCCGCCGGGCCGCTCAGACGCTCTCCTCTCGCTGCAGGGCGGGGGCGGTCGAACTTCTCTCTTCCTGCAGGGCTCCCTCGGTACACGGGAGCCCTGCCAACCGGCCGCCTCGTCTCCTCGGGGCCCCCTCAGCCGAGAGGAGCCCCTCGAACGGCCGCCATCTCCAGCGCCTCCTCCTTTCTTCCTCCCGCCTCACAGGCTGAGGGGCGGGACTTCCGGCCGGCCGCGAAGAGATTGGCCGGCCGGCCAGGTACTTCCGGGTCGCCGCGGGCAGCGCGGCGGCCCTCGCTAGGCAGGCAGGCGGGCAGGTAATCAAACTATCGGTGTGGGCAGCTGATCCAAAAGCGCCACATAAGCGAGGTGGGCACTCGTAGTTCCAACAAAGATCCAGCGGGGCAAATCCACGCCGGGTGGGCACCGGCTCCCAGCAATAAAGCGCTCCTAGCGCTAAACACGATCCACAGCGCTACGGAGCAGGAAAAGCGCTCCTAAGCACTACAAAGTCCAGAGAAGGCGCTCTCAAGCGCGTGGGGGGAAATTAAGCGCCCCAGAGCTCCAGACAGCAGGCAGAGCGCTCCCAGGCGCTCAAGGGGAAGCACAGCGCCTCCAGGCGCTAGAAATCCACTCCAGCGCTCTCCCCAGGAAAAGGCAGCTTCTCCATGCTGCAAAGGTCCCAGAGATTCCCAGGGGGGCAAAGCAAAGTCCCCCCCATCAGCCCAGCAAGGCAGAGGGGTCCCCCAGGAGTCCAGGAAAGTCCATCAGGTGCCCAGGGCTGGGCAGAGCCAGGGATTCCCCTGAGCTCATGCAGCAGCAGCCCCTGGCAGATTCAAGTTGAAAACAAGAACAATTTGGAAGGGGATACAACCCCTTTTTATACAGTGCAAAACCTTTGAAGTTCTTTGAAGTCCTTTGAAGCAGGCAGTGTGAGAACCAGCTGGACTGGTTTAGAGGGAAGTCCCCTTCAGTATCAGGGACAGAGGTGTCAGTCGCCCAGCGGGAGGTGGAGCCAGCTTTGTAGTTACACAGGAACAGCCCTTCACTATCAGGTGCCATCTCCTCCCACTTCCCTGGCAGCAGATGCTGCCTTTCATCCATGGGCTGACTTCAGACAACCTCCTGGGCTCTCCAGCCCCTGTCATCCTCAAACCAGACAGTCAATCCACAAGCAGGCCCATGCACTCTGGGCCAGGCTCACCAGCCAATCACACGCTAGCAACAACCTACACAAATATGCCAACTTCCAAAAGTAGTACTTCTAGACTAGACACAGTCATGCTGCATACATCATTTTACAGCATTCATTCTCACGAGTTCTCTCATACCAAACTCGCCCCTGCACTCCCCACGCATCAGGAACTACCATGGGCATACATATTCCCCATTCATTCCTATGGGAGGGCAGGTCACTCACCATTCATCCACAGAGAGCTCAAGCACTTTACACTGTACCACAGGGAAAAAGTGCGCAGAGGCCTAAAATCACCAATACCAGGTTCCATAAATAGGCTAGGAAAACGCAAAAAGTCTAGGTGTGAACCTGCCTAATGGGCCGGGTCCAACAGCCAGTAACTAAGTGAGCAAATGCAATCGCTGAAGATGTCTGTGTACAGTCAACCACAAAACATTTAAAATCCGGAGGGTTTAACTCCGTATTTAATCTTTGTGAGGATGATACAAGGAAGAACAGGTCGCGTTGGAAGCCAGAGTACCTGTCCTCTATGAGTCGGTCTTACATTTAGAAATCAAGAACGCAATTTGAAGGGTAATGCTGACATTCGTTGTGTGGAAAGAGTAACTCGTTAAAGAGCAGGTCACCGCGCACGGAGGTCAGAGCCGTCCGTGGCAGGATGAGACCAAGTGCCCTCCGCCGAGATCTAGGTTTCCAGGGACCAACCTCCTCCATGGCGTGAACGCCGGCGGTCTGTGGGTGCTGCAAGAACACATCAGAGGCAGGGACAGACACAAAATGGAGCGTGAGGTGGGCATTCCTTCTCGTGGATTCCGCCACAGGCCCAACTGTCCCTCCCCTCCCGCCGGCGCTCGGCCTCAGCGCGTTGCTTGGCTGGACAGTTGCCACGTCAGTAGCCTTTTGGGAAAAGGAATAAGCACTCCGGGTTATGTGTACTGGTTATTCATGAGTAACTTAGACATTTATTGTTATAATGAAACATTTTCCACTCATAGAGGTCTGATTGATGTTTTTTATTCTTTATACATCTTTGATATTTTTATCTTTGTAGTACTGTTTCTAGCCTTTCTTTTTTTTCCTTTTTTTTCCTGTTTTTTCCTTCCTCCTTATTTTATCTTTTTTATATATATGTACTTTCACTTTTTTTGTTTACAAAGGACATTTTCACATACAAAACATTAGAATCATTTCACATAAAATCAGTATCATTTAAAACCACATATTTCCTGTTTGAAACTTAATATAAACGCAGAATTAGTTCCTTCAACGCGTTTCGGCGGTCGCCTTCCTCAGGAAATCTGCCTTGTTCTTTTGCAATATTACCCGTGGCTTATGTGTAAGGACGTCGTGGCTCTCAATAAATTTATTTATTTGCAATTGTGCTAGGTTTGATCTGGAGCCGGGCCTTTGTGTCTTAACTGTATTTGGGTGTGTATCCGTCTTGTATCTGAAGCACCAACACTGCTTCTATTTTGTCGATTAAGGCGCTCTGGATGTAAAGGTCATTTTCCTTTAAGTAGTCAAATTCATCCGTTAATTCTACTGCCTCCTTTTCGATTATAATTGATGCGGGTTTGCAGTTACCCATACATGTGTAAGGGTCTGCTTTCCAATCTATAGTGGTACATGTCTGCTCTCCATTCAATAATGATACTTGACCTTAAGTAGAAAAGGTGTTTGCTTGTGTTAAGTTTGGCCAACTTCACAAAGTTTCCTTCTTGTTAACCCAGGATTATGCTTTTTAACAATCGACTATCTGATGCTTAAACGAAGGAGGTCCTCGATGTGCCATCTCAGAGACCCGATCCTGAACCGGTGGCACATCGAGGACCTCCTTCGTTTAAGCATCAGATAGTCGATTGTTAAAAAGCATAATCCTGGGTTAACAAGAAGGAAACTTTGTGAAGCTGGCCAAACTTAACACAAGCAAACACCTTTTCTACTTAAGGTCAAGTATCATTATTGAATGGAGAGCAGACATGTACCACTATAGATTGGAAAGCAGACCCTTACACATGTATGGGTAACTGCAAACCCGCATCAATTATAATCGAAAAGGAGGCAGTAGAATTAACGGATGAATTTGACTACTTAAAGGAAAATGACCTTTACATCCAGAGCGCCTTAATCGACAAAATAGAAGCAGTGTTGGTGCTTCAGATACAAGACGGATACACACCCAAATACAGTTAAGACACAAAGGCCCGGCTCCAGATCAAACCTAGCACAATTGCAAATAAATACATTTATTGAGAGCCACGACGTCCTTACACATAAGCCACGGGTAATATAGCAAAAGAACAAGGCAGATTTCCTGAGGAAGGCGACCGCCGAAACGCGTTGAAGGAACTAATTCTGCGTTTATATCAAGTTTCAAACAGGAAATATGTGGTTTTAAATGATACTGATTTTATGTGAAATGATTCTAATGTTTTGTATGTGAAAATGTCCTTTGTAAACAAAAAGTGAAAGTACATATATATAAAAAAGATAAAATAAGGAGGAAGGAAAAAACAGGAAAAAAAAGGAAAAAAAAGAAAGGCTAGAAACAGTACTACAAAGATAAAAATATCAAAGATGTATAAAGAATAAAAAACATCAATCAGACCTCTATGAGTGGAAAATGTTTCATTATAACAATACATGTCTAAGTTACTCATGAATAACCAGTACACATAACCCGGTGTGCTTATTCCTTTTCCCAAAATACTTTACCTTGCCAGGGTTCATCCTTTAAGGCAGGGGCCCCAATTTTTCTACAAAGCCACGTCAGTAGCCCACAGCCACCGCTAGAGTCCTGGGCGTAGTGACGCGCCCCTCGGCAGCGTCACGCATCGCTCAATACTACAGGGTTTTCTACGAATGTTTGTTGTTGTGGTGAGTCGAGTCAAGGCTGGGTAGCAAGTATTTCAAGTTTGACGGCGGGGGAGGGGTACTCGTGTCAGCTTTTCATGATGGGAAGAGTCCCGGGTGGAACCGTTTCGTTGGGGGCGGCTCAGAGCATTCCATACGCAGGGGCGGAGGTTTATTACAACCAGCCTGCACTTCACAGTCGGGGGGCTGTTACATTTGCACTCCAGGCCTCGGCGTAGTTGTGATTGTTACAGTCCTGCGCTTTATGGTTGCAACATCGAAGCACTGGGAGTCAAAGGGGTGGGATGACACAAGGCATCGCTGGGAATGCAGGATCGTTACTCCCAGTATTAGAGCAGGCGGGTTAGTGGGTTGTCAGCCCAGAACTCAAGCTTTGGCTGGAGGGTTCGTTGCTAAACTTGCTGTCGATCACTACAGATCTGGTCTTTGGCACTGGCGGGACCCGCCTAGAGCTGCCAATGCACCGGTACTATGACATCGCACTTGTTACCACAGTACGAGAGCAGTTACTACAGCCCCGCATGGGATGACCGCTGCCTACCACAGCCGTCTGCTTCTGGCTGGCGAATGACCCTACAATCAGCACCCTACAATTATTTATTTATGTATGCGTTTTTTTTTATAGCGCGGCGGACTTCACCCAAAGGTGTCAGAGCGCTCAATGATTCCAACATTCTATGCTGCCTCCTTAAACAGATGCCTCTTCACCCCTGAAACACTCTCTCAACGCCCCCGCTATTAGTACCCCACATCTAACTTTTAACCCACCCTTCTAAGATTCACCAATCACACAAAGAATTAGCTGCAGCTCTACTTGGCAGCCACGGTGGGCAGTACTTCAGGCACCCCCACATTCCATCGAGCGAGAGCACGACAGCTCCCTTTTCAGAAAGACATTCACCTAAGGATGGAATAAACCCTGCCACCACCCCCTTTCCAAAGGAACACCCCAGAAATCTCACGGAAATCTACAATAAACAAGAAAACGGTCTCAGACTTATGAGATGGACCCTGGGATGCGTGCCCTCGGACAGGCACACGGACAGCGGGAGGGGGGACGGGGGGACGGGCACACGGACAGCGGGAGGGGGGGTGGGAACAGGCTCACGGACAGCGGGAGGGGGGCGGGAACAGACAGCGGGCCATCGCGCAACCCACCCCTGCAAAGGACACTTCTGAAATGTCAAAAACAAAGCTTTAAAAAAAAAAAACACGCCCACAGCCGCATGACATGGGCAAAAGTCTAAAATTCTCGGGAACGCCCACGAATCTGCTCCGGCATTGACGGACAGATCTCTGTTCCAATGGCTAGCCTCCATTTATGGAGCTAGCCAATGGAACAGAGGGGCGGGACTACACACACATACTCTAGACAAAAGATTTCACCTGCGCGAAACGCTGCTTGCGCAGCTTTCGACAGGCGAAACCTAAAAAGAGCTTGAGTAAACCTATAGTCTACGCCACTTCTAATTGCTGTAGTAGCATGCTTATGCTGCAGGAGCATCAGAGAAGAATCAACCATTTAAGCTTATCATCCTGCTAGCGGAAACAATTTTAAATAGATCTTTAAAGAGCTTTGAGGACTAAGCGTTGGGAAAATTGCAGCTGGAATTTTATATCCATTTAATTTAAAAAAAATGTTTTTTTAAATATTTGTCTTCATCAGTTTTTTCTTAACCACAGAAAAAATACAATAAACAACCCATGATCCTATCAGATAATCAGCAAATGATGTCAGCAGGCCAACTATCTGGAAGCACCATTACATGACAACCGGTTCGGCCAAACTCATGGATAGTGCGGTATATAGTTTGCAATATCCACAAAAAACATAAGACAGGAAATCAGTCCAGGTGTTCGGGCACTAGAGACAACAGGTACTCCCTAAGTGGTTGCCAAATGTCTTTTGGCCGAGCCATAGGGGGCAGCAACATGGAATAGATGTCACTGGTAGTGTCACACTATGTCAAACTTTCCAACCATGCAGTTACAGTTGGGCAAAGTCCACTGCCCCAATGCAATGCAATATCCCACTTTGCCAACAAGAACGCTATTACAGCAAACCTGTGGATCCCCTTTTGTACATCATTAACGAAGCCCAAAAGGGCCAATCGGGGGGCTGGCGCAAGCGTAGTCCCTATCATTAAAGACAACTGGGAGAACACCTTGCGCCAATGCTTCCCTATATGAATGCAGGTCCATGGAAAGTGTGCAAAGTCCAGCCCGTCAACATGGCATTTACAGCACCGGGAGGATCTTTTGGGCTCTATTTTAGCCAAAGCCCTAGGTGTGGTGTATGCCATGTGCAAACATTTATAGTGTATGAGTTTGTGCCTGTGATTGGGAGAGACCAGTTTGGTCTGTTTGCAACAACAGTAACATATTTTGTCAGGTAATGGGCATCCCAGTCGTGTTCCCAGGTCATTTTGACCTTCCTGTCTCGTGCTGGCAGCATAGCCACGCAGGCACGATAAAGTCTAGAAACTAACCTCCTCACTTAGTGTCTGTTATTACCAATGTTCAAGGAGGTAATTCCTCCAGAGCCAGCCGATAAGAGGGAACCTGTGCACCGACTGCGTTATGCAGCAGCTGTAAAACAAAGTTGTCCATGTGTGTGGCATTCGTGAATCGAGAATCATTGGCGTGTGAGAGGTCGTAACCATCCAGAAAAAGGTCTCCAAATGTGTGAAGGTTGTGCTGCAATAGAGTATGTTCAACCAACTTCTCCTTGGTGATAAGAAGCCATTTATTATCAGCCAAAGGCAGGGCGGACGAGTATAGGAGACCACCCTAGAGTAACCGACTGAGCTTTCTCCACACCTAACTGGTAGTCGAAAGTGTTTGGATGTCAGTGGCATCCAGCTGGATGCCCTTCTGTAGTAAGGAGTGCAATGGCACGGACCCCTCTCAGGATTGGCATAGAGGAGATGCACGTCTACGTGGTACCAATGATATGCGAATTGGCACCGTGCAGCAAGATAATATAGGTCGAAATCTGGTACTCCAAGCCCCCCTTAGTGGTAGGGAAGAACACAAGTTCTCCACTTTATTCTGGGTCTACGACTGGGCCAAATGAGCATCAACAAGAGGCCCCTCAGGGTAGTGAAGAAGTTGTTGGTGAGAGGGATGGGTATATTTGTAAATAAATACAGAAACTGGAGGAGCACTACCATTTTAATGATAGCAATGTGGCCCACTATAGAAAGAGGGAGCCAAAGTCATCTCTCTGTTTTAGTGGTCAACCTGTCTATGGCTGCTCCTTCTCGCAGCGCAATATAATGCCCAGATACTTAGTTGGTCCATCACACCAAATCAGGGGGTATTCACATGCTACAGGTGTAGTGATGTCCATGAGAGGGAACAACTCAGCTTTGGCTCACTTTATATTAAAATCTGAGAATCCACCACATCCAACAATGTTAAGCACTATGGGTGACCAAGATGTCAGCTGGGTGATGGAAGAACAACAAGATGTCATCTGCATAGAGTGAAAGTAAAAAGGGTCTGGGTCAGAAATGCAGGCCGCTGTGCAGGTGTTTCTCCTGTAAATGATGGACCAGTGGGTCCATGGCTATAATAAAAGGGAGTGGTGACAGGGGGCAACCATCCCTAGTTCCCTTAACTAGGAGGGAGCCAGTGAATTAGAGTATAATAGCATAATTGAAGCAATGAACCCATGCGGCAATCTCAGTTTATGTAGTGTCGTGCACAGAAAGGGCCATTCTAAAGTGTTGAATGCTTTATCTGCATCCAATAGGGCCTTAATAGCCAGTACACTCGGGGAGATTCTGTTCTACACCAAAAAAACTGTGCGTATATTCAATGAGGTGGATCCATAAAGCCAGATTGCATAGGCTGGATGATCTGGTCCATCAGCAATGACAACCGAGTCACAAGGACTTTAGCCAGTATTTTATTGTCAAAGTTAATTAGTAACAAAGGGCGATAGAAGGTGCACTGGTATAGGTCTTTACCAGGCTTCAGTAATAGGGTGATCACTGCATACCACAATGAGGGTTGAGGGACCCCAACTAGAGGGCTTCAGCATACATTTCTAAAAGATGTGGCACAAGGAGATGTTTGTAGGTCTTGTAAAAGACCCCTTTAAGTTTGTCCAGGCCGGGGGCCTTGGACCCATTCAGGGAGTCAATCGCATGTATTATCTCCTCTCTAGAAACAGGCTTGTTTCGAAATTGTCTCTGGCATCAGTTATCCAGCCCATTGCAATTTCTAACGGATAGTCCGCTCGAGCTGTGGTGTCACAGCTTGCTTGTGAGGTGCACAAATGTGTGTAAAAACAATGATCATTTACTCGGCCCCCGTTGGACAGGCGCAGCTCAGGTATGTAACCACTGCCATGGAGTGGGCGTAATATTTTCACCAATGTACAGCCCGGGCGCTCACCCTCACCATACCGTTGGGCCCTCACATATTTTTCCAGATAGGCTGCTTCTCACTTAGCCAGGTCTTGACATTCATCCAACAGTGTTGTGCGGCAGTGTGACTGCAGCCCATGCTGTTGTTGAGCGTCAAGGCGATCAATATCACTCAATTTGGAATCAATATGGCTAAGCTGTTAAGTATGTCCCGCAGAACCCCAGCATGCTTGGATATATATACCCAGTGTATGTACGCCTTAAAGGCATCCCATAGCGTAGCCTGCTGGGCAACTGAGTGTGCATTTAACTCGAAATACTCCACAATAGAGTCTCGAAATTCAGAATCGGAAGACCTCGTCGTGAAGGGCGGTGCTCAAAAAGCACCACTGGGATTCCAGGCCCCCTCATCTGCACCGGAGAGTGGTCTGACGAGGCCCCCTCATCTGCACCGGAGAGTGGTCTGACGACGTGAGCGGAAGATGTTTCAGATCCTCTAGCCATGGAATGGCATTTGCTGATACAAACCAGTAGTTTATGTGAGTCTAGACATTAGGTGGCGTAGAGTAGAATGTCTACCCAGAAGTAGACCTGTGTTTCAGGTGCCATGCATCCCTCAGAATATAAGTATCGCTCATATCTTGGAGGACCCCTAGCCACTGCAGCTTGCCACTTGCCGCCATACCAGTTGAGTCAGAAGGGAGGTCCATAATCATGTTAATGTCACCTTCCAGTATAATAAGATCAGCATCCATGCGTCCCATCATGGACGAAAGGTCTTGGAAGAAATCTAGGGAGTCCACATTCAGGGCATATAAGTTAACCAAAAGCAGGCGTTGACCTGCCATGGTTCCTGCAACGATAACGTACCTTCCACTGTCATCCATGATAGTGGCAGTGGGGTTGAAGGAGAGAATTTTGTGTATTATGGTGCACCCTCCTCAAGAGTATGTGTTATAGCTTGGGAATAATATGTGTGGGCCCCAAGAGGATGCAAATGTGGGGGAATTCCCAGGAGCGATATGTGTATCCAGTAAGATGGCAATTTTTGTGTTATGCCAGGCAAAATAGGAAAGGACCTGCTTGCCTTTGTGGGGGTTGTTAAGACCGCTAATGTTACAGGATAAGAATGTGAGTTCACCTATGTGATCCCCTCTTTTTTGTGTCGCTGTCATCTGACTATGTGCTTGTGTGAGCGTATGGGCACAACAGTGTATTTGCTCCTTCCAGGAAAGCAATATCAGAAAACAAATACAAAAACCACCACAACATGCAACCCTCTCCCCCACCCACACGAGGCACCAATAAACACAGTGAATACCAAAACCAACAATAAAAAAACATATACACCAACAATCTCCAAATCATTATACACTTCGGGAGGTGGGCAACACTGTGCCACACAGGCCTCAGTTGCAAAGTGAAGCCTGAGAAATAGAGCGTAGGAATGGGTCATGAACGATTAGTCAATCAAAGGCCAGTTCAGGAAGTGTGGAAAGACTAAGTGCTGGAGGGCAATGTGAGAAGTGTTCGGGTAATGGCAGAGATGGCATGTTTATGGTGTGTGGCACTGAGCGCAATTCAGTCAGGCAGGAAAAGGTTTGTGCTCACTGAGCAGTGCAGATCTGGGGGAGAGCGGTCAGGTATGTTGCGGTGAGGGGGTGATCTCTCCTTACCATTCTGATTGCAGAAGGTCAGTGCATCAGTTGGTGTGTTGAATAAATGAGCTTTACCATTAAGCTCAATCCAGAGGCGGGCTGGGTAAAGCATGCCATACTTCAGTATCTGCTTGCGCATCTTGGTTTTGGCGTCCGTGAACTTACGTTATGCATCCTGCACCACCATTGTGAAGTCAGGGAAGAAGGAGATGGTAGAGTCCAGGTAATGTATTGGACTGTGTCCAGGTGCCAGGCAGAGCGTTATGTCCCAGTCCATAAAATTAAGTAGTCGGGCAATAATAGGATGCGGCGGGGCGCCAGGTGGCTGTCGTGGGCAGAGGGATTGGTGGACTCTCTCTCCCATGAAGAGGGATGGGAAGGTTAGACAGCCAAAAATGTCAGCAAGAATGTGTTCCACAGACAGGCCTGGGTGGCCCGTATCTGTGAATTCTGCTATGCCCATAATGAGGATATTATTTTGGTGGAATCTCACTTCCAAGTCTTCGTTCTTTACTGCTTCTGCTTTAAGGAGTTGTCCCACCTTCTCGAGTCGTTTATCAACTGTCTTAGCACCATCCTCCAGGCCATATATGCGTTCTTCTGCACCATCCAATCTGACTATCTGGTGATCCAGACGTTCCCCCATGTGGTGAAGCCTGCTTGTAAAAGAGTCAAACCAGGCATAGATAGAGAGGTAGCGCATGCAAAGTTCCCCCATTATGGCAGAAGCACCAATTAGCTGCTCAGAGTCTGTGGTCCCAGCAGTGACCCCGACATTTCTGACTTAGTATCTGGAATTCCAACCTCCTTAGCCCACTTTAAAGAGAGCTTTCGATGTTTGGGGTCCCCACGCACCGTGTTTATCAAACCGCAATGGATGGTTGGTATTCACGTGTGGCTAAGGGCATGATGTAAGCTATTGCCAAAGAAGCTGCAGTGCTGCAATACTGGGGGCCCCCTCCAAGGACACGCCGAAGCACACATAACAGAGCCTGGGCAAGAGGTGGTCTTCAAGGGTGCCTGGCGAATGTGCAGCTCTATCCAGTTATATGAGGGGCCTGATGGCGAGTGCTAGGCGCGGCCCCCCTGCCCACAGCTCTAACTAATGTAGTCGACATCATAAGAGTTGCCTGACTGTAAAATATATACAGTCATTAATATGAGTTAATCCGCCTTTACTCCATGTGGGTACAAATCAATTTTCGATACCAGGAACAAATCACATCGAAAATCAAAGAAAGAAAATGATTTAATCCTCTGTATGTGTGGTTAGGTATTGCTTAAAGGCAGCTTGAGCTGACTGTTGCAGATATCTATTTGTCTACCATACCATAATACTTAGACAGGGATTTGGAGCATCCCTTTTCATATGAATGGATGACTTTATTGTCCATCTCAGTTAAATGCTCCTCATTCAATTGCTTTCCTCCCTATTCTTACTTTTGTCCCATCGCTTGAGCAGAGCGTTTTTGCCATCATTTTGACTGAAGGAGCTGTAACCCTCCACTGCTAACATCAGGGATCAATTTTTTATTTGTCTTTTAGCATTCCATACAAGCGCATGGCTTTCCTCACTCTCTCCCCATCTGCTTATCATCCTTCCCAACCCGCACTCATGCATAGCTCCCCTGCAACCTCCATTTTCTGTCCATTCGCTTTTTAAAATACTTTTAAAATGGTTTGCACAATCATTTTTGTGAATGCCTGGCAGCTTGTGTATTTGTAGCCGACCACTCATTACCATGCTTGTCTCCTGCTGCCCCATCTCTTCTCTGCCCCTCCCCTTGTGCTCTCCACTGAGAAAAAAAAATATTTTTGTGAGATCCAGGATGATGCACACTGCTACAGGGCTGCTCGTTTCTTCGTTTCTGTGCTCACACTTATATTTTTTAATTTACAGGTAAAAATGGTCATTATATGTCTTAGAAATTAAAAATAAATGTTAAATTAAAAAAACAAAATGGCTTAGTGTGGGTGAGCGGGCAAGCAACCATGAATAAGCTGGAATACGTTTACAATGCCATATGAGCGGGGGTTTCGGCGTTCCGGATTTTTACCTATATTGCCTGGTGGGGCAGGTTCATTTCACATACTATTGGTATCCTCCTGATGCTCACATACAATACCTCAGATCTAAGAGATCCCAGCATCCGAACTCACTCCTATCGATTCTGCCCCAGGGTCTCCCACGTTGCCCCACTGAAATACAGACTACAACTTGCTGGGCGTGGACCAAATTACGTCGATACTTGCAGTATGACCTTCTATATTCTTCTCATACACCACTAATTGACAATATGTGGATACCCCCTACCACTGAAACCAGCCGCGGCCGGTAGTGGGAGTACCTGCTGAGTGGTGACGTGGGGAGGGGGTGGAGCAGGGTGGGGGTTAGTCAGTGGTCGAAGTGGGGAAAAAAAAGTAGGGGAACTGTGAGCGGAGAATCAGAGGGCGGGAATAACCTGAGCATTGGATCAGTGGGCGGAGTTAGAGGTGTGGCCAGGATGCGCAAAACATCCCAATCTTTAGTATTTGTGTGGCATTTCACTGACCAGTTACAGCTTATTATGTTATGTAATTCAACCAATGGATACACATGATTATTTAACGATTAATATGAGCTATTGACATTAGAAACATATTCCACTTTGTGAATTTATTTTAATCACTGAATGTCCCAAAAATGCTTAAAAGCGGAAGCACAAGCCATTTGTTTCCGAGCCATGGAGTTTCTGTTGTCAGCAATATACACAGAGACAATAATTTTACGTGTGTAAATGACTGTATAGGAAATGTTACATAAGACAAAGGACTACAAGGTGTAGGAGTCACATGATAACCATACTAGTAGGCAGTATAGTTTAATAGTGATTGGCCTTGAGAAACACAAACTCAGAATTTAAAACTTATTACCATGATTGGGGGTTCTCTTTAAAAATCATTATTGATTTGTATCAAAAATAACACTTTTTGCAACATTAGGATAATCAAAGGCTTAGGGAAAAAAACATAACACTCTAGTTTATACCTTGCAGTTTGTATGCAGCTCTTAGATGAAAGTTAATAGCTCACTGTTCTTTGTTAGGATTTTAACTTATAAACTGCAAGTAGCAAAAGGATCTCACTGACAAAAGCAGTAACCCACTGACCTTTTTACAATATGTGCACTTTGTGATGGGCCTGGTACATTTTCTTTGCAGCAGGCACATTAACCCACTGCGCTATCTTTCCTTGAGTCAAAACTTCCACTAGACAAATTTCCAATCTCGCTCTAGGAAAAAGTTTATTCATCAGTTATCATGACATTTTTATTATTGCTGAAAATAGCTGGCGGCCAGTAAGGAGGCAGCAAGTGCATAATATAGGACGCCCCCACTCAAAGTCAGCACCCGTTGCGGTCACACCAGTCGCACCGCCCCTAGAGCCAGCTCTTCTCAGAGGTCCTGTGACCTCAGTGATAGAGTCACTGTTGCTCTAGGGTCTGCTACTTCGTAGGCCTGCCCGCAAGACTGGAGGTGAACTTCAGTATGGATTGTGGTGGGCAAGCCTTCAAGGTGAACCCACACTTGCCACTGCTAAAGCTCACCTGCTGGTGCTAACACACCAGGGCTTTTCTTGTGCCTTCTAAGGTCTGGCATGGGAATGTGCTCCCTCAGGAGAGTGGTCTTGGGGACTGTTCATGAAGGCTGAACCTAGTTCCCCAGTTCTAAATTCAGCAGCTCTGCCCCAGTGCTACATCTGCTCCCTCACTGAACACCATACTGTCCCACTGAGAGAAACTCTTTACTGCCTTCAGCTACAATCCAATTTGACCTGCTATAAATAACTGGATGGGACTCAATTCAAATTACACACTAGGCAAGAGCAATATGCTGCCTAAAAGAAAAGGTAACAACATCCTGGAAAAAGCAAACACTCATAAGGAATGAAAGATTTAATAAAGCATGTAAAATGTAAGCAGGAACATAATGAACTTAACACTTTTACAGTCATTATTCAGAAATCAACAAGTATTTTTGCCTGAAAAGTTAAGGACATAACTACAGGGCCCAGAAAGGATCCACTTCAATGTCCACTGCTTATATGCTTACACAACGTAAGCAGTATAGTTTCAAAAGACCACATTTGTGAACACAAAGCCGCCGTACACATTTCGTTTTCCAATCCACCCATCAACCAGGTATTGCAGTACCTCCAGGCAGGGCTGGTCCTAGGATTTTCAGGGCCCTGGGCAAAAGGGAATGTGGGAGGCCCCTGAAATCTACATAAGTGACACCTTCTGATCTCAGGGAAGCTGCTTTGTGCAGACTCCACTTGGGCCGCAGCCCCTCATCTCAACCACCCCAAGCAACTCTTGTACAGCCCATTTCGAACTGAAGGTGTGAGAATTGCTTGGGGGCTGAGTTAAACCTGTGTGGGCTAAAATGCTGACAATGGGCGCCCTGCCGAGTCTCTGAACTGGCAGCCTGAGAGGTGTACCCTCCCCTAGGCCTTCCCACACCATCCCTTAGAGGCCCCAGGAGGGGGGGCCCTCCCATGGGGGCCCTCCCATGAGCCCATTTGTGAAGCATTTCTTTCACTCTGATCGGCAGACATACACAAGGACTAGTGGGGTGTTAATTGCCATTGTGGGGGGCCCCATCCTGGCAGGCAGAGTGCCAGGCAATGGGCAGCTGCCCACACTGCCCAGGCCTAGCGCCGGCCCTGCCTCCAGGTAGGAGGTACTGGAGGAAAACAATGCTGTTCAAAGAAAGACAAGAAAACAAAAGTAGCACTTTACTGGCAAACTCTGTAAAGTGGCGCTAATGTGTTGGGGTTTGAAAAAAAGTATCTGGACACTTTAAGAACACTCCATCTTGCTTTATTTAATTATTTTTCAGAGTTGAACATGTTATTTCCGAGGCTGCACTTTGGAATTGAAAAATGTCAAAACGGCATTTCCAGCAAAAGTGGTTTTCTTTTTTTAATCCATTTCACAGGGGTACAAATGGACGACAGGAAGAGATGGTGAGAACCATTTCTTGATTCATGACTTTCGGAAAAGTGAGAAGGAGTTAGACAGAACAAGAGGGAATAGGAGTAAGAAAGAGGGGGCAGCTGCCAGCGGCAGAGCAGAAGCAGACACCTTCCTTGTCTTGTCTGGGCAGGAAGTCCTTCTCTGCTCCCCTCCCGTCCACGAACAGAATATTTCTGAAGTCCAGGGACGCATGTTCATATAAAAAAGTAGGGGAACGGAATCTACAGAATTAAAGAAGTAGGGGCATGCAGTGCCCTGCCGTTCCCGCCCACTTCAACCACTGGGGTTAGTAATGTATGGATTACGGACCTTAACAGGTAAGTAAAGATACAAATAAATAAAACGAATTTCGTTGTGCGCACTGCATCGCATTTGGTGATGCAGTGCATGCAACAATTTTTTTAAATTTATTTATATCTTTACTTACCTGTTCAGGTCCCTAATCCATACATTACCTACCCCACCCTGCCCCTCCCCATGTCATCACCCGGCAGGTACTCCCACTACTGGCCGCGGCTGACTGAAACTCTTACTAAAAAGACGCTAGACAAATTAGGGCTTTGTACAGTGTCACTGACTTGACATCACGTGGAGCTACTACTTTAATGGACAGGTTTCTCCTGCACAGAGTGCGTGGCGCTTTGTCTAGCGCTTTACCGATGCTGCTGTAGAACCAGAAGACTTTCCTCCTCTCACACTAGTAATTAACTCCTCGGATTGTACTCATCTCGTCTCCCGCCTATATCACCTATAACAATCCATGCGCCCTTCAGTGGGCCTTAAGGCAAGGGTTGCCTGGGAGCGGGATCTAGGGGAAACATTAACAGACGCACTATGGCTATACTGCAGTGCACAGACACGATATGTCTCGAACAACTACAAGCATAAATTATTGCTTTTTAAGTACCTCCATAGAGCATATATTACCCAGAAATTAGTGTCCAGGATTAGCCCCACTGTCACTAGTACGTGTGCCAGATGTGCGGCTCTGGAGGCGGATTTCGCACTTCTTGCTTGGAACTGCACGCCCATCTGTGGTGGCTCGTAGTGGGAGTTCAGTGGGGCGGTGATGCGGGGGAGGGGCAGGGTGGGGGGGAAGTGAAGTCGGACATACGATGTCCACAAGTAAAGTAAGTAAATAAATAAATAAAATGATTTACCTTGTGCTCGCTACATTGCCAACTCACTGATGCAGGGAGCGCAAGGCAAATAGTTGTATTTATTTATTTACTTACTTTACTCGTGGACATCGTATGTCCACCCCCACTACCCCCCACCCTCCCCCTTTCCCGCCCTGTCTCACCACCCTACAGCACTCCCACTGCGAGCCGCCACTGACGCCCATTAGGGCATATTGGGAGATTGTATTTTATCACTTGTCCCTTATGGTCGAACATACTCCGCAGTCTTCACCACTGATAGCATTACTGGGGTATGTCAAACCCATTAAGAGATGCATTAGGAGATTCTCTGCGATTGCTCTCCTTCTTGCAAAGCGCCATGTCTCTGTGCACTGGGGCAGAGCACAAACACCAACACCAAGAGACTGGCTTCGTCAGCCTATTTATGGTAATTCAGCTAGTGACATTTATGCAACACTCCTACCTGTGGCCTCTCACCTTGTGATATTTGGCAACTACTCAAGGATTACCTGCAGCTCCATCCTGTAGATGAAACATTAGGGCGAACTGAGTGAGTTATGTTGTGATATATTGGCCCGATGCGGCTGCCCCGTCAGATGATCAGAACCTTGATATGTGATTGTTACATACATTGGAATGAATCTCACCGATCCATTGCTACTATTTGGATTGATATGACTCAATACTTTGATTTCCATAGTACTACTGTTCTAAGATGCTCCTATGTTGTTGTAATTTTGGTTTCTGACATGAGAGTGACATATACTCCGGCAATACGTATCATGACTGTACTGTCTGTATTTTTCTTGTGCACTCTCTTCTGTTTGTTTTTTGTACAAAATGCAATCAAACAAAAACAAAAAACACTGAAATGGCTGCTGGCACGTCACCATGAATACACATACGCACACAGGAGCCATATCAAAATGCTTTCCCTTATGAGAAAACCATTCCAAGATGGCCGACCATGATGAGTGGGCATGCATGGTGACTCTCCTTCAGACATCTTGGAATATTTTTTTTGATAAACTAGAAGTAAAATAATGTGTAGATGCCTGTCTATGTGTGGGCATTCATGTGCATGCGTAGGTAAGCACCAGCGCAATTTTGACATTGTGTTTCTTTCTTTGGCAATGCTAAAGTAAACCAGCTTTGACAAAGCAGTAACTCGCCACTCACATTTCAAAGGCAAAACCTATTGACCTTGCTCCCACCTGTTTTTAAATTGTGTTTACTCATATTCAATTCTTACGGCATTTGCTGATATTCAATATTTAGTAGTCATTTTGTGAAAATGATTAATGTCCATACTCCATATTTCATTCAGTATTTCATGGTTAGTACCACGTCAATCATATTTAGCCATTGCAGCCCTTTGTATGGGTGATTACATTCTCTTCTACTACTTGCAGTAGTTAAATAACTATGTTGAATATCTAAAAGAGTGGCGTGTTTTTTGATTTACTGCATTGGTTCCTAGGGGCTGCATGCCTCATAGTGCTTTACTATGCATTCTCTTGATTACTTATATATTTGATATAACTGCAGGTTTCATTTGGAGTGGGTTCCACTGTGTTGGCCTCTGGCTAGTCAGTATCCTGTAAACACTAAAGGGAAGTGATATCTTTATTGCCTGTTGCCCCACCCCAGGTCTGCCTGACCACAGGTGACACTGCCATTTTCTGTGCAGTAACCATAGTAGTTATGAGGGAACCTTATGCTGCTACTGGCACGGTAACAGCTCTGGGTATTTGAGAGAAACTGGATCTGTTGTAGGTGTTCTACTACAGTATCCAGTTTTCAATATGGTCAATGTTTGTCGATGTGGAGCTAAGAATAGTAAATCTATACTTACCTTTATATTCTTACGTTATTGTTCTAGTGGTTGATATTTACATTTTTCTAAGGTGATTTAAAAACTTGATATTTTGACATAGAGTCCACATTGTGTCTCTTCTGTGTATAACAGATGTTTGTGCTATTGATGTGTTTGTTGTCTGTGCGGAAAGAGTATGCTCCCTCTGCCAACTTTGGCAGTACTGCGCTTGGTCAGTTGTGAGTGACACTTGATCTGATTGGAGACGTGCTGTACGTAATTGCAGGGCAGCACTCATGCCTCCCCTCTGTTCTGTATCTCTGAGATAATACACTACTGTTGTCTTTGAATAGCGTCTATGATGGACGCTTGTGAGGCTGCTGTTGATGCTTATGGTGCAGTACTGTGTATAAGGAAAATTTACAGTACTGGTGCCTGTGCTATATTTATTCTGTGTGTGAGAGAGAAACAGGGCTCTACCTGTTATGTATGTGAGGGACAATTGCACTGCTGTTGGCAGTGCTCTACGGGTGTGTGTTGTGTGTGTATTGTGTGTGTGAATTGTCGAAGGTTGCATGGGCGTTGTCCACAGTAATGTAGCAAGGGTGCCGTGGGGCAAGCGTTTGCGCAACATACTCACACAGCTGCATACACACCAGCAATGAACATAGCCCACGGTATGCCAAAATGCCGTAGTCCCAATGTCTTCAGAAGGCAGAAGCACTACAGCCTCCTCTAGGGATGGGGCACTCCCCTGTGTGCCTCAACTGGGGAACACAGTGCTTTATACCCAATGGAATGCCTCCTGAGGCGGGTAGACCTCGCTCTGTCCTCCTTCACCTGAGATAGGGTCACAGGCAGCCCCGCAGACCCAAGGTGTAGCTACTGATAACGAATGCATCAGCGGGCTCACCACCCGGGGGACCTTTCCCGCTTTGAGGAAAGCAACCGGCAGCCAGGAAAAAGGGAGCCGAGTGGACCCTCCGTCGAGGTTCCTTTCCTCGCTTGGCTAACTAACCTGGGTTTACCAGCAAGGGGCCCTCAGGATGTTTCCTTGGGCTTCCCCTTTCCTGCTTCTGCCGCCTGTGAGGCTCCATCTGATTATGGCTTGATCTGGGCAGTCCTTGGATCGAGGCTGAGTCCCTCTTCAGCTGCCAACAGTCTGCGGCTAGCCATGCCTCCTTTCACCCCCGGGGGGCTTCCACTCGCTCCCTTCCAGATCTGGTGAACTACAAGGTCAGAGCTCACCACACACTCCTGACCTGGAATCCGGAAAGCCCTCCTTTCCAGTACCACATGGGTTCGGCCACACGCTGATCCCTCTGACATATGCAGCACTCACTATTCGCTGACCGACTTTACAAGCACCAAAGTGGAGCGCCAACAACACACTTCCCAGTAGAACATAAAGCGCTCTAGAAAACGAAGGGAAAAGGATCCTTCCAACTGTGGAAAGCGCTCCAAATCAGTAATCAGGCAACAAGGTACTTCGCCTACTCTTCACCACCAAGCGAAGGCAGGACAATCAGCACTACAGTTCCTCTAGCAGAGGGCCAGAGACAGGGCACAGGCAGGTCAGCATGCAGGGTCCCTTAGCAGAGGGCAGTCCCTCTGACCACCCAGCAGGCAGTCACTGAGTCCCACGGCAGTTCCTCCTGGTACACTGCTGCCCACACAGTGTCTCCTCTTCAGTTCCAAGTAAGCACACAGACATGGGGTTACAGCCCCAATACTTATATTAGTAAGTGTCCTTGTCCCCCCCTGGCCCAGGGCTCTGAGCCCTGTCCAAACCAGTTCTGGGGGGCACATTGCAACTGCACAACACTCCCCATTGTGATTGTAAGCCCTGGCCCCAGAAACACCACAGGGGGGCAGAGCGATCATTGTGGAAGGCAGGCACAACCCTATTCAGGTGCAGGAGCTACTCCTCCCACCACTCCTAATGCAGACTAGGCCTATTCAGCTTAGCGCTGACTCATCCAGACTCTCTGGAGCCACTGCACCTCCCCAGCCCCTGTCTCTTCAAAGCCAGACACTAAATACACAACAGGAAGGCACAAAGACATAGCACACAGGAATGCCCACTTCTAAAAGTGGCATTTCTAAAATCGTAATAATAAATCACCAAACAAAACACCAATACACATCATTTATCACCACTATTCCAAACATACCAAACTTGATCACGCTACCCCACTCATGTCAGGAATTAACACTGAAGCATATATCAGGGAATCCCCATTGCATCCCTATGAGAGGGCAGCCTCACAGCAGTGAGAAACCAAATATGCTGTTTGTCACTACCAGGACATGCCACAATGTTAAGGCACACGTCCTACCTTTTACCTACACCACACCCTACCCATAGGGCTAGCTAGGGCCTACCTAAAGGATGACTGTTATGTAGTAAAAGGGGAGTCACAGACGTGGCAACATCTTTATGTCCCATGTCACAGCAGCAGTAAACTGGTGCACAGGCTCTGCAGTGGCAAAGGACTGAGACGGGTTTGAAAGGCTACTTTGGTGGGTGGTGCAAGCAGCGCTGCAAGCACACCATTTCCATTTAATTTACTGGGCCTGTGCATAAGGGATACCACTGTACAAGGGATTGACAGGGAAATAAAATATGCCAAACATGTGTAGACCAATCTCACCAAGTTTACCATAGAGAGCACATGCACTTTAGCACTTGACGCCTCCGGGTTGATGTTGCGCTATATCAATACTTTAATAAATAAATAAGCACTGATCAACAGTGATAAAGTGCCCAGAGTCCTATAATCACCAACAGGTCAGAAAAAAATACATGAGGAAGGCAAAAGGTTCTGGGATGATCCTGCAAAAAGGCCAAATCCAACAATGTCCCTCATGGAGAGCAAGATAAGGGGGCTAATTGGATGCTTCCACTACCATTTCTGTCTAGGGAGATACCTTCTTCCTGTGACTTCATCATTTGCTTGCTTGTCTATTATTTCATTGTTGCTTCAGTGGATTCATGCAACTTTCCCTACCCCCTCATGCAGGGAGTGTCTGTATTCCTGGACCCGCTGCAATGTGTTTCTTTACTCTGCTTCCGTTCTCAGAACAGCCTCTTACTCCTAATCCTGCCACTTAGTTACCGTTCTTATAGAGCTCTGAGTTTATGCTGCACTGATCTTTTATATTTCTTTGGGAGAGAAAGGTGAATGAACTGCCTATGATGTACCTGGTTTGGGTGTATGAGAAGGTACCCAACATCGTTACTGCCTCAGTGCTTAATTTGAGCCAGTGTTTTCCGGTGCTCAGCACCTGCACTTAATCATAAACACCCGCTATTTTCATGAACACCAGCTAAGGACATATTCATTAATACCAAACACAGGGAGAGTAAGTGATTTTCCCAGAATCACAGGATGTTGAGCCGACACAGAGACTCCAGGTTCCCCACCTCCGAAGTCAGAAGACCATTACATCCTCTCCCCACTTTCATGGTTAGTAGGTGGTTCTGTTTTAGGCGCCACTAACAGGAGAAATGGGATGCTGCAAGTGCCCGGGCATGTCTTTTTTTTTTACAAAATAACCACTGCTCTGCCTCTGGTGCCCTTGTTTTTTGTGGAAATGATGGATACACCCCTCCTACCTCTCCTGTGCCTGTCCCTTTCCTTCCTGTACGTGATCACATCTTGCACTGCTTCTTCCTGTGATGTACCTGTCTGTGTGTGTGAGAGACAAATGTGTGAGACCTTCTCTCCTGGTCCTGGTGCAGTCAGACGCTGAGGAGCGGTAGTCATGGTAGGCAGTCCATTTGCCACTGGTGTCCCACGGTCGTAGATAATACCCCACTCCAGTCTGACCATCAGCTTGCTCTCAGGGGCCAAGGTTTACCCCAGTAGGTGATAGAGTGTTTGGAACTCAAATACTGTGCTATAGCAGTAATTACACTCAGAGAGAGCCATAGGTTTTCAAACAAGCAGCTATTTTATTAGCATGCATGAAAAGCGGGCAGTTCTAATTCAAAACAACTCAGAAAACCAGAACCTCTTAGCACTGTCTAGGGCGAGTAACTAGTCCAACCAGAACTATGGGTAATGTTATCCTTCTGTAGTCAACGTCAGTTACACTCCAGCTTCCGCTCCTCTACTATTGGCTCTGTTTTCAAGTGCTAGCCAATGGGACAAAAGTGTCAAACAGAATGCTACAATGTATCAAATTGGCTAAGACGCACCTGCCATTCGCCCTCTTTTCTGAGCCAATTTAGTGAATATGAGTGTTGGGGCGAAGAAAGGTCCCTTCTGTGGTTTTGGAGAGAACACGTCCCTGTCTCCAGTTCATCATAGCAAGCTCTGTAGATTTGTAACCTGCTGCCTCAACACTCACAAAGATCTCGCATGTCCACTGAAGGCCTTTCTGTGAGTCGCAATGTGAGACCGAGTAGGGTTCTGTGGTCTAGAAGGGTGCACAAGACTCATTCCTTATTGAAAGTGGAAGCAATAAGACTGTAGTGGCAAAGACACGCCTTTGTACGGTCTCTGTCAAAGAGAGCTGCTTGCTGGCTTCTCTCGCCTTTTGAAAGTGGTCTGCCAGTCCCCTGCAGCTCGACCTGTCACCCATCAATGTGGGACTTGGATGTTGTGTATGTATACCTTAGTTATGTGTGTGAGCACGGGGATGCCAACACTAGAATCCACTGTTTTTGACAATGAAGCCTGAAATAGAGGGTGGAGAGATTCCTCAGAGGGCATATGTGATTTGAAGGGCTCCTGCTCGACATTCCAGGCATTGTTTGAGGCTGTGACATTCTGAGGTTTTGGGGCCCCCCGGGCAAGACCTATTTTAGGGCCCCTGAGAATAAATTTGAATTACTTGCTAATTCAAGCTGCGTTATGCCAAACTATACTAAATAATATATTAAACTTTATGAGGGTCGCAAAAACAGTTGAAATACATCTCCACCTACCTATTCTGGGTAGAGAGACAGAGTCAGCGTTAGAGGTACGGAGGGAGGGAAATCGGTCTAGATATAGAAATAGAATAGACAGAGGTCAAGTAGAGAGAATGTTCACTTTCCCAAAGGTCCATTTGGAAGGTGGCAGCCCTGGGCAATTGCCCACTTTGTCTATGCCTTAAACTTCTCTGGTTTCTAGTGAATCAAACTTTTGGCTGTGGAGATAAGGCGACAAAATGCCCTTTGAAGATTAAAGATTTGTCCCTGCTCTTTCCTGTCCCTTGTTCAGTAGAAGGGCTACAATCCCAAGGTCAACAGCTAGTTAAGTGGGACAAACACCCTCTCTTTTGTACCCTTTTTTTGGGTCTCTGCTGACAGGAGACTCCCAGGTCCACCACATCTTCTGACCTAATACCTGACAACAAATAAGCAAAAGGCAGGAAATGCCCAGAAACTTGATCAGGGTAGACTGTTGCAACCCACACTTATTGTATAAAAATGTGATCTACGTATAGGACAAGAACTTCCAGTCAGTGTGCTAAGATGTCTCTACCAGAGTCTGGGTTATCTATACCAGTGGCAGCTGAGAACCTCTGTGCTACAGGGCTGGGATGCCTACAGTCAACCACCCTTGTTAGGTTCAAGTGAGATACAAGGGAACTTCTATAATGTTTGACCTAAGGGGCTGCCTGCACCCTGCTTTAACGGAAAGAGCTGACCAGCTGGTCAGAATGGGCATTGATGGTACCCTTGCATGAGGAAGATACTGCTCAGAAGGAGTGGCTCTATGAAAAAGCCGAAGTGGAATGAACCAAATACAGTGGCTGCAGCATAAGGAAAGACCCAGCTCTGCTAAGGAGGGGTCTTGGAGCCCTGAAGTGTCCATTCATGGCGTGTGGTTTGAATTGAGTACCCCACTGTACTGTGGATCACATCTCTGCCCAAGTACCATTGAAAGGGCCAATCAGCAAACAGGAGCAGATCACACCTGTGGTCTCCTGTGTAAAGAGCAGAGTGCTGGAAAAAAAGTCTCCATTGACAAAGAAGCCTGCACCAGTTTCCATGTTTTCACTTCTATGCCCAGGGATGTGCATCTAATTTGTTTAGGGGTTTGTGATTGGGCCATAGGAAGAATCCAACCACTGGACCATGAGCACCATGCCTATTGTGCAACCCACTCAGCGGGTGCTACCGCTGCCTCCTTTTACCTTTGTCAGTGCACATTGGCCAGTAGATACTGTACTCAAACAAGTAGGTGGGCTAGGGCACTGCTATCCTTGGTCAGGTTGGGTGGGACACACACAGTTCATGAAGCCAGTGTACATTGCAGGCCTGCAACCAGGGCCGGATTAGATACCAGGAGTTTTGGCGGACTGGCAGGGTGGAGGCCGGACTCACTGCTGTGGAGGACGGTTTTGTTGCTCGGTATCTGCCAGTGCTTCTAAATGAACAATGCAAAATAAATGGCTTGAAAGTGTTTTTTGAGCCATTTGTTTTTACATTGTTTATTCAGAAATGCCCGGTAGCCAGTCAGCAACACCGAAAAATCAAAATGCATACTAAGGTACTGTGCAACACAGGATGATACAGAATGGTGGGGGGGGGAGAAGAGCCCATATGAACTGGAAGGTAGTATTCACCAGCACTGCCCCAGATCATGTAAGCATTCCCAAGGACAGACAGTGACCTAAACTTCCCATAAAGAACCCCAGATACTGGGATTTTTTGCATTGAGGGTACCACGGCAGGGTATCCTATGGGGGCAGTCTAGGCTGCATCTACAGTAAACACTGCGACTCTTCCAAGAATTCTGAGTATTAATTATTACCCTCTGAAATGTTATGTACAGTATTGGAATGGGTGTGAATTAGTAAAGTGTTCACTGTAGGAACCGAACTGATTTGTATGTTGCTCCTTGCCCTGATTTTACTGTATATTGTATGCGTTTTAAATGTTTTAATGAATCTTTTATGGTCTCAAATGGCCGAAATAAAGAATTTTTGGATTGGAGTAAAGTGTTCACTCTTTCTAAAGACGAAGCACTTAACAGATATTGGGTTATTGCCTGGTATGGGACATTTAATGGGTTCTGAGTCTCTAACCTAACATCACCCCTTCAGGAAGCCTTAGACTGCTCAGCCTCGCTACCCTGATGGTCAAGTGCTAAAGGGGAGTACTTGTTGTTCAGTTTTGGGCTCACTAGTTAGGGTAAGCTCCAGGACATCAGTGGAAAAAGGCTCAGATTTTGACAGTTTGAGTCCAGTAACCCTACTGTGCCCTAGGGCTCCTGAAAAGTTTTCCACATTGAGTCGAGGCCAGTAGGAACCTCCTAAAAGGCCAAAAATCCAAGTCACAAAGGAAACCTTGACCCAAATGAAAAGAGAACTTTAGAGTCCCAAAAGACTGCATGCCCAAGGTCTTGGTGTCACGTTTAACAGTAGGTAGCGTTGTCCAACTGTTCAGTTTGCAGGTCAGTGGACACAAGTAAGAAGAGGTGCCAGTTACTCTCCCAAATGCTCTTTCAGAAATAGTCAGGAGGGCTTGTGGCGCAGGACATGGACGAACACCCATTAGTATATCAAGCAGGGGCAGCAACTTCCATGAGCCGGCATCTTGAAACAGGCATGTTTTTATGTTTTTCAATTGGTGAAGGCACAGCAGGATTAGTGACACCTCCTTGACCCACTATCTCACTAGTTGGAACAAGGCAACTAGACTGGGTGGGGTCTAACTGCAAATTCGAACTGTGATATCTCGTGAACCATGGGGGCGAGAAGGATGGATGAAACGGTTCTGGAATCATAGCGACTAGCTCACATGGCACACCACTAAGGCCTTGGTGAAGACAAAAAAACCTCTGTACCCTTATTCAGCTGTAATCTGGTGGGATTGGTGTGAGGCAATCAATCAATCAATCATATCATTTGTAAAGCGCACTACTCACTCGTGAGGGTCTCAAGGCGCTGGGGTGGACAGGTTGTGGACAAGAAAGTTCATCACTCTTCCATCATGGAATAGCATCTGCAAGTTCTCTGATCGAAAAAAAGTGGACTGGGTATTACTCGGGTACAGGGGTGTCTCTTCATGGTTCATTCACCAAATTGTATTATAGTGGTAAAGTCTTTGAAGGAGTCATTACTGTAATGTAGTCCCAGATCTCCAGCATTGCCAAACTGTGTGATCTTGGCCAAATTGTATTCTTCCTGTGACTCTGTTCCATAATCTAACAGCAAGAGAGCATCCTGAAAGAGGTTAACCGAAAAAATACACTGTACAGGCCCCATGCCTTTTTCATTCACACATTTGCGCCATTTCATAATGTATTCCTGAAGCTGCATTGTGCATTACTCCTCCTGTGCCACACCTACTCTCCACCCAGCCACAGACAGGCACCTCTTTTACAGCACATGGGAGGACAAAAGACTGAGAATTGGGCACACTGGTTGGCTGCCTTGGTGTCCCATAGGGGAGCTCAAATTCTCCTTTGTCTAACTTGTCATCTGACTGGTAAAAAGTGGGACATGTGGTGTCCTGCAGCACCTCATTACAGGCAGCAGGACAGACCACTGTAAAGCCTGAGATGCCCTAAGAAAATGGGATGGTTAGTCATTGTAGTTTGTTTCCAGTCTTTTCCTTGTTTGTACCCAAGGAGGCAACTTGAATAACCCATCCCCTGCTGATGACGGAACCACTCCGTCATCAGCTACGGTTGGGCTGTGCTGATGACGGAGCGGTTCCGTCATGGCCCGGCCGCCGCGCCTGCGCGGCGCTGATTTTGCGCCTGCGCGGCAGTTGTATTGAGCGGGGTGGGTCATGACGGAACCGCTCCGTCACCAGCACAGCTCAACCGCGGCTGGTGACGGAGCGGTTCTGTCATCACCATGCGGCCGCCGCGCGGCTGCCCCGCCCCTTTAGTGCTGCGGCAAAATAGCCGCCGCAGCGAAAGGGTTAATAGCCTGAGTTCCTTCTCACCATAATAATAAGAAGGTAAACACTGGTCCAAATGATGGCCTGCTCTTTCGACACCTAACGGTGTGACACTCACACTGCTACTGTACTGTGTGTACATAGGCCTGGACAGGGTTAGCGGAGTCAAGCTACGTGGAACTCCGCGAAGTGCAGAAAAAATTCAGCCGGGTTATGCTTAGTTCTGCAAGTGGCAGAGTTGGGTATGTCGCGCTGTTTGAACTGATTTTTAGCACCAGGAGTTTCTCGCGCTGTAGAATCAGCATGAACTGCATCATGCAGAGCGCCAGAGGGTACTGCTTCTTTCTGCCACTCGAGTAGATTTTTCTACTCGAGCAGCAGCTTCTTCAATGCGAGTGGAAGCTTTCTCAACGTGAGCAGTAGTGAACTGTCATGACTGCCCGTGTTCAGAAATCTTGCAGAGAGGTGGTCTAGTGTTCAATTTCTCTTGCTCGCCAACTTAACGTTGGCAAGCTGCATAAGAGAATACACTTCACTTTGTGTCACTCCACTGAGTTTTTTGGAACTCCGCGAGGGGGGGGCAAAACTCTGCGAATGCCCAGCCCTAGTGTATACTGTGCACTCAGCATTCACCTGCAAGCCGTGCCCAGTGTGTAGCTAAGCATCCTTGCGGATTGGGACAGGCTGATGATTTCTGTGACTGCAGCCACCCAGAGGGACGTCCCGTGATGAGTTGGAGGCCTTAGTCATTTTGAAGTGCGGCAGGGCTGCAAAACCCAGCCCCCTTCATCACCCACTTGTCCTCAATTTTGGGCCTTGAACTTGGTTTCCTGCAGCTAGATAACTTGTGTTACTGATGCTGGTACAGTAAATGCTGCTTGTGTAAAGGAGGAACATACTGCAGCTGGCTGTGTTGTACCTTGAAAGTACTGGAGAAAGAGGCTTCAGCTAGGCTGTAGAGTTTCTGTGTGAAGTAAGCCTTTTTTGCTTCTGTCTGTGCTGCACCTGTTCTACTGGTGACGTAAGCGTGCACTCTGCTTCGTCTGCTGAAATCCCATCTGATTGTGTGATAAAACCGTTCTGTGCTGTGCCTGTGTGTGAAGCTTGCACTGCGGATTTCTGAGCTGTATCTGTTTCCTGAATGAGTCCAGCGAGCACTTCTTCCTCTGACATCCCTGTTTTGCTTGAAAGTGGTCCTTGCTCTCCTGCTGCTGTTCGTGGATTGTGTGTGAACGAACTTTGGGGCATTTATCAAGGACCGGGGTTTAAATTATTGCTGTTTTATCGGCAGGAAACTGCCGATAAAACGGCGATAATGGGCTTGATAATACGCCCTTGTTAATTCCCATAGAAGCCCATGTTCTGATGTTAATATGGGCTTCCATGGGAATTAACAAGGGCGTATTATCAAGCCTATTATCTCCTTTTTATCAGCAATTTCCTACCGATAAAACAGCAATAATTTTAACACCGGTCCTTGATAATATGCCCCTTTGCTCTGCTGCTGTTTCTTGTGTACCTGTTGCTTTAGTGGCACAATTAGAGTTCTGCTGGCTGTGTCAACATGGAATGTAACTTGCATTGCTGCTGACTGTGCTGTACCTGCAGTCTGTTTGTGTGTGTGTGTGAAAGAGAAAGAGAGAATGAGAGACAATATGTGGGGGATTGATTGCACTTCTGTTGCCTTGAGCTCTTCAGTGGGATGAAAGCATGCAGTGTTGTATGTTCTGTACCTGTTATGTGAAAGAGACGCTTGCATCACTGCTTGCTGAGTTACTTAGCTTGAAGAGGGCGATACGTGGGTTGCACATGGGCGATCCCATGCAACCACTCAAACTGTTTGACGCAAAATCCTATCTACCAAAGATTTGAGACAGGATCTTGTGTTGCAACTAACGCCACTTGAAAGCAGGCGTTAAATGGAGAAATGTTCTGATTTCTCCTTTCTTTTCCGACATGGCATGAGTGCTGCAAGCAACAGCACACACACAAAGTAGGAAAAGTTTTAAAAGTTGTCTAGGCATAGTATTTTGTACAGGAAGGGTACCCTTTGTGTACAAAACTTATGCTATACTGACACGTAAAGGCGTATGCATATCTCTCGGCAGCAAAATGCTGCACTGGCACTAGGGAAAGCGGAGGAGAGTGCCATATATCTGTAGAAATGGCCCCTCTGTCCTTTTCACACATTGCAGCTCAGCTCAGCATTGTTGGCTGCTGTGTTGCGTGGCATGAGAATTTAGTAAATCTGGGTCTGTCCTTTTCACGCAGCGTAGCTCAGCATTGTTGGCTGCTGTGCTGCGTGGCATGAGAATTTAGTAAATCTGGGTCTGTCCTTTTCACGCAGCGTAGCTCAGCATTGTTGGCTGCTGTGCTGCGTGGCATGAGAATTTAGTAAATCTGGGTCTGTCCTTTTCACGCAGCGTA
Organism: Lissotriton vulgaris; assembly: GCF_964263255.1. Lineage (NCBI taxonomy): Eukaryota > Metazoa > Chordata > Amphibia > Caudata > Salamandridae > Lissotriton > Lissotriton vulgaris. The sequence continues at coordinate 588,581,591 of NC_141699.1, forward strand.
GATCAGCATTGTTGGCTGCTGTGCTGCGTGGCATGAGAATTTAGTAAATCTGGCCCAAAGTGGTTCCTTTTGACACAATGAAAATGGCAGAAACAGGTCCTCAGCTCTGCTCTTAAACAGGGCTCGAGTTGGGGCTACACGCAGGTACATGGAGTCCATCCACTATTTTTACAGTGTGGACCCCGTCCCCCCTGCCAAGAAGTTAGACCCCACAGAAAAAATGTTGAGCTTGTCCCAGTGTAAGACACCTGGACATGTTCAGCAGCGCCTGTACGTCTGCTTTCCATTCCCAGCAGCAACGTGCAAGTAGTGAAGCGATCCTTTTTACACCTCCAGCTGGGCCGAAGTTAAGGGGCCAACTGGCCTCCTTTTGTTGGTATATGCTGACTGGGGGTCGCCTGGAACCTTACATTTAAATGTAAATGCCACAGAGGGAAACAAAGGCACATGGCTTGCCTTCCCTTCACAGGTACTTAAAAGAGGCAGTTTTTGCCTTTGTTTTGTCCCTGGGTATAAATCCAGACACTGCAAGACTGTCAGATGGGTTAATCTGTCCCAGTATTTACACAAATAATTTAAATGGCATTATTTAATTTATTTTATAGCGCTACGTCGTGACGTCATGGGGTCATTTGCATATTGTCTTACTTGGTGAGTCCCCCCACTTCTTTTTATAGGACTTGTTCCCTGCTCTTAAACATAAGCCAACGCTGTTCATGACACGGACCCTGGCCATGACTCCTGCCTGGGCTGCCCCTCACATGCTCTCCTGTGGGTAATCCAAGTACTATAACTGTGGCCACAGGAGGGCGACAAATACCTTCAGTTGAGCTCTTTGTTGGAAACAATCTAAATTGCGAAATGTGTTTTTTTCTCTAGACTGAATGCCAAAGGGTTTGCAATTTACTTAATCCAACATTGAATGTCTTTGAGGGTCAGGGCATGGCCATGTTATGAAATGTCGGAAGCAATTAAAAAGCACTTAACGTCTACTACAATATTTCCTTAATTAGGGCTTACAGTCAAGAGGGTGGTATTGAAGTGTGTATAGTGATGTCTGGCAGTTTTGTTTGCATTACTGCTGTGGGTGGTTCACAGGTGATTGCATAATACCCAGCGGCCGTTTGAGGTCAGGAATGCAGAAACATGCCTAATTTGTGTGAGGTGAAGAACTATCAGCCTGATTCATCATTGGGAGGTTTTGCGAGTCTGAAATACCGAATCATAAGGAATCGCTATTCCAGACTCGCAAAACGGGATTCATGTAGGAATAGCAAAAATGTTTGCGATTCCTACTGATTCCTTATTTGCGATTAGCAATTTGCTAATCGCAAATAAGGAATAACTCCCCATTCATTCCTATGGGCCAAAAGGCCCATTGGAATGAATGGGGAGTATTCCTTATTTGCGATTAGCAATTAGCTAATCGCAAATAAGATAACGATTTAAAGGGTGCCAGGGGTGTCCGGAGGACACCCTGTAGCACCCCTTAAATGCTAATTTAAACAGGTGTTGCGCACACACATGTCCAAAGGACATGTGTGTGTGCAACATGCAACTCAGAAAAATGCTTTTAAAAGCATTTTTCTGAGTTTTCGCTATTTACCACGAGGTTTGACCTCGCGGTAAATAGCGGGCCGAAATTGCGAATTCGCAAATATTAAATGGATGATGAATTGCATTTAAGGAATCTCAAATAGAGATTCCTTAAATGTTATTCATCGCAAAATAGCGAAATCGCTATTACCGATTTTTGCATTTGGGATGATGAATCCCAAATGCAAAAATAGCGCTCGCAAAGGGCCAGATTCTCAGAATCTGGCCCTTTGCGAGCCGATTTCGGCTTGATGAATCAGGCTCTATAACTCTTGGGTTTTTTCCAGCATTCTTTTGAGTTGGTTGCAAGACACGTATCTCTGGGAGTCGAATTTAGCTGTATACGTACCCACCCTAAAGGTGTCTTTTTGGGTACCGCTCTGACGAGTTAGATATAATAATAGAATAAAGTATTCCTTAAATGGCGCTAGATGCCGCACCTTTGCCATTTCTGGGCGCTGGAAATAAGGTGTCAATGAGCATTTTAGATTTTACCAACATAGAGAAGATTACGTATTTCGGTGTTCTGCTTGGATTCGAACTCGCGCCTTGGAGGTCACTACTCGTTCTCGCGATGTCCGTTCAGCTCAGTTAGCCATTCTGGCCTGTTTGAACACGTCCGTCGCGTAGATCACTACTGCGAAGAAATAGAGGTGCATAACTGAGAGGCATATTTTGGGGTCGGATTACGACGTGCAAAACAAAAAGTGACAGAGCACGCTGGTGAAAAGTGCAGATATATACCTGACATGTGACTTTGGGGGTATCCTTTCCACACTGCAAATGTCTTTTAGGGTGCTGCTGTGACGAGCTTACAAGTTTACCGTACTGCTATTTTAAGTGTACTGTTGCGGGTGATGGAGATATCTCTATGGGTTAGCCTGTGCACAGGGGCATAGCTTTAGGTTTTTATGGGTGGGTGGGGTGGGGGGAGGTCTTACATAGGGTGACCAACTGTCTTGGGTCCAAATTCAGGACGGTGAGTGTAAAAATTCAGGACAAAGGGTCAAAATTCAGGACAAAAATTCAGGACAGGGGGTCAAAATTCAGGACAAAACTTCGGGACAAAAGCTAAGTTTTACAGACACATCAGAGGAGGTCACACAATAGTATATAATTAAGCCCATCCATATCCGAACATATTCAACCATGTGCAAACCTATCCACCATGTATCCTTCCATCCATCATTTCACTCATCCATCCCTCAATCCACCCTTTTACTCATCCATCTGAGAAGGCGGGATTTTTGATCTCTTATCTGATCACTCGTGATCTAAGTCCCCACCTAAATCGACTGGATCGATTGTTGCCTGTCATAGAGTAAAAAGCAATCCAGTACCAAGTCAAACCCCCAAGATTGACACGACTCTGAAGAACCACTTACCACTAATCAGTTTTAAAGTTTTATTATAAAGCCAAGGTTAACTGAAGGTACAAGCATCTCAATATAAGGTTCAAAAGGTACACTAGCATCAATACGAACAGGAATTCTTTGAATGTTCTTAAACGACAGAAGAAAACTACCAAAACTATTTCGAAAATCAGCAAGTTAGCTATTACAGACACAAGTTGGAACTTATGCGTCATTTACAGAAAAAGGAAAAATCAGGTTAGACTGTCCCTACACTAGACAAGGGGACATCCCTACTTAGCAGAATCTTAAGCTAAAAAGGTGTCAGCTGTGGTGACTTCCAAAGAAGTTCACTCACTTTCTCTTAGTCTTTAGATGAAAAATGTATGCATTGCAGTCATACCCTCTCTGCCTACCCATCCGCTCTCTAAGGGTCCTCAGGCCATCTGCTCTAACTCCACCCCAGGGTGCTGTCCCTAATAAAAAATCACAAGTATTGTCGAAACGCCCCTCAGAGACGCCCCTCACGTATACATCTCACGTGGTTTCGATTCTGGTTTCTTCCATACCGATACTCCTCTGGGCCTCTTGTTGGTGTTGACCTTGCTTCCCAGGCTTCTTCTCCAGCACGCCGGTACCCCCCAGGACATTCCAAAACCCTCCTCCAGGCCTGTGCCTGTCTCCCCGGACAGAGCTCTATTCATCATGCTCTTGATTGGAACCCCCCTCACACCTGCAAACAGACACACACAATTTGGGCCCCAAATTCCAGACTCCATTTATCAGTACAGGCCATAAAACTTCGGACAGTGCTGGCAATTTATTCTTAACGAGACTCGACTTTAACTAACACGTGCAGATCAAAGAAGACACTTTATCTTTCCAGGCCTACTAAATTTCTTGCAATGGCTTGCACCCAGTGAACCCTTTTCTTGGTCTAAAATAATATTCTAACACATTACACTCTGATTATATGAAACACTTCTATAAAACGTAATTTTAACACACGTTCAATGATTTTCTAAATAATACTGAATCCATATCATGCAAAATGTAAAGGCACGTTTCGTTCTTCGTACATTGCCATGAGGCCTGCACATTTCTACGTTTTGCAGCATTACATTTTCTTCAGTAGCAGCTACATAATATGGAACCTAATCAACCCTTTTAACATTTTCTAAACATTTCTACGTTAGTTTCACACTCTATATATGCTTTCTATATTACCTAAACATTTATGAGTATATGCAGTTATATATTTTCGTCACTTCTAAGTGCTTTAACTAAATTCGTGCAACTAGGTTGTACATATGGTGCACTTATACATTTTACTTAATTTGCGCTCTCTCACATCCATTCACTCCATCCATCAATTCACTCATCCATCCATTCACTCGCCCATCATCCACCCTTTCACTCATCCCTCCATCCTTTCACTCATCCATCCACCCTTTTACCCATCCATCTACCCTTCCACCCATAACATCTATCTTTTTACCTTTTGTCTTATCCATCCTTCCATGCACTCATTCATCCATCCTTTCTCTCATTATCCATCCATTCACCCTCTCATTCATCCATTCACCCTTTCACTAATCTATCCAGGCATCCACCCATCCCTTCACTTACTCACTCACCCACCTTTTCATTTTAATTATGAACAGAGCCTTTGTCTGCAGAGTTGGGGACAGAAGAGTTCCTTCAAGAAAGTCACCCTTGCTCTGGTTCCTAAAGCAAGGGGTGGGGCGTGGAAGGGTTCATGATGCCCTTGCACATAGGCAATCTGAGTCATGAGTCATGCATGATGCACAGTGCCAGGCCATGAGGTGACTGTGATATGGTTTTGTTTCCAGGGCTTTAAGTGGGAAGCTTTGACCCCAGTGGAATTAAATAAATGTATCCTTTGGCACGTGCAACCATGCACACAGTGCAACATAAAGCCCCCGTCTCACCCTTTATTTTTCACAATAACCAATATAAAAAATGATTACACTAGAGACTGGACAAACAAAGCTTTACAAACACAACGCATCAGTCAAAAGTCCACAACTGTCTGGAAAGGATACTGCGATTCTAAAGAATTACAGTGCTCCACCAATGGTAGAAGGGTGCAAAGGCTGGTAGCAGAACTGGTCACTACATGGACATGTTCCAGGGCGCTAGCCGATTTCAAGAGCAAACTAAATACACAGCAAAAACCTCATCACTGCTTGACCTGGCTCCATTCTGTACTTGTAAACATTCAAACCTAGTTGGCTCAGAATAAAATATTCTAGTAGGGTGGCATACTCAAAACTTCTAAAGATTTCTAACTGTGCACTGCTAATTAACCAAAGATTTTGATGGATGCCTTGCTCCCTGGGATTGCTCCCCGCTCGGGAGTAAATATATACCTTATGGATAGCACTGGCGCAAACTATGCGCAGAACATTCACGGATTGTTAAACTTTATTTCATGATTGAAAAATGAAGAGAACATATAATATTGAAACATTACTATAACAGTGATTCACAGAAACATTGATGAAATTTCAAAGTATGAATAAAATACCTTGAAGGAAAAACCAAAAGGAAAAAAGTTTCTTTTATAATTGAAACCGTTGTTGAACATAACTTTATTGACAAACTTTATTTGAGAAATTGAGCTGAAGATTTCAGCAGTTACAGACCAGTGCCCTGGGAGTCACTCTCGCATAGTTTGCGCCAGTGCTATCCATAAGGGATACTCAAAACTTCACAATGTACTATAAGTCCTCAACATTCAGTGAAATGTTAGGAAAGAAGAGATAATCAGTAACTCTCCTTGGATTCACAAATTATGGCGAAACCAATCTTCATTCAATAGTTGAATGCTTTCTTTATTCGATAGATTCAATGTATTCATTTAAAAAAGAAAGACTCAATGTATTAATAAAAGAAAACAGAAATCACAAATCAGCCATGCTAACACGTTTTGTTCCTTACAGAAACTTTATCATGGTAAAATCTATTGTCGAAGGGCCAAAAACACATATCACATGGCAGTTTCTAGACATTTGAACGATTAAAAAATCTTCATCATTCCTTTGAGTCTCATCAGCATCCGTCGTTTTTCTGGAGGTGAGAACAAGTGCAGGAACCGCTGGATTAGATGCGTTCACTGTAGAGGATTATACCCGAGATGCCAATAAAGATTACAAGTTTATTCAGCAATGTGTGCATTAGATATACAAGGGGGCACTCTATTGGGCATCATCCAATCCAAACTCCTGCCACTCAAAATTGCTAAACACTCCACTTATCCCATTTTCAATTAAATTCAGTAATATCACTGCAAGCCTCATCTAGTTACATTGTCTTTGGCCTAGAATAAAATTGAAATTGCGAGATCCTGCCTACAACACAATCCAAACTAACTCTCGGAATTACGTCTATAATCTTCACAAACTAGCTGGCAGCCTGACAGGTCAGCCTGAGTGAAAACAACATTCTTATGGAAACGCCAAGAAACGTCACCCCCCCCCCCCCCCACACCCCCAGTCAGTCTTCTGTCTGACAGAATGCCCTGCCCTGGACAGAGGTTGTAGGAGGCCGGCCACCACATGCTTTGCAGCCTGACTCTCGCATTGTCATTCTGTATGTGGCACAGAATGACAATGGGCGGGGTGGGGCTGCTCTTGTGCTCAATGGAGGAGTGCGAGTCGGCCCAATCATGGAGTTGAGGCTTCATGCAGGGAACAGTGCTGTTCCCTGCAATTGAAAAAATTACTGACAAAAGGAATCCGTAAAAGGGATCCTCACGGGCAACGGATGTGAGGTCCAATTTACGGACGGTCCGTGAAATTTACGGACGGTTGGTCACCCTAGTCTTACACCCCCCTAATAAATGTATTTTCTGGGAAATAGTTGGGTACAAGTGCTTTCCGTCGGGTACGGTGAGGTGTAGATGCACGCGGACAAAAATGCACACACACTCGCATCCTCTCTGTTTTGAAAGTCTTCACAAATGGTTATTATTTTACAAAATATTGTGGTTTCTCTCACTGAGGGGCCTATTAGGATGGTGAGCGGACTTTCGTCCACCTGCTATCCTTGCGGAGCTGGAACTGTCCGCTATAGGTGCGCCGGTCCATCCCGCCACACTGGCGGGCGCATCCTGGTACATTTACATTGTGGACGGTGCTGCTGGCTGCAGCACCGTACGCAATGTTAAAATCCCAAGTAGTGCATTGCCATGCACAACGGGAGCCTGCAACGGGCCCCCAAAGTAATTTCCCGCATGCCTTTCCATGGCGGAGTCTTCGCCATGGAAAGGCACGCCCACCTCAACCATCATAATATGGATGGCGGTGCCTGCAAGGCACTGCCACCCAATTGTGGGCTTTTTCCACTCGGCCGTCAATCGTGACAATTGCCGACTGGCGGAAAAGCGGCAGACGGACTTTCCATCTGTAGCTGTACCCCCCGCCATAGTAATATAGCAGGGATAAATCGCATTGTGATGGCGGGCGGATCTCCATCGCCGGCCGGGCGGTGGCGATCCACCCGCCATCATAATGACCTCCGTAGTACCCCTACAAATCCTCATTTGTCTCCCTTTCCACAGCCCCCATATTTTAATAGTATATGCCAGCACGATTGTTGGAAAAGTCCTAAACTCACTCCCTTGCTCCCCAATTTTACTGACCAAGCTACGCCCCTGCCTGTGCAGAATTCCCCAATCCCTTGTAACGAGTTTTTACGTGTCTGGCTTTGAAGGAATGTGCACACCTTCCCAGCAAACAGACGCTATGTTTGCTGGGAAGGTGTCACCCCCGCCACCCTTGATCCGTGCGGACTGCCACTGGGTAGATATTTTGGTTTCGATATTTGAGATACAGCGTAATTGACAAGCATCTTCCTGGACTTAAACATGCACGGTGCCTGCTGCTCTTCCTACTGCAACTAAGCTGGGCAATGCTCTCTTCCGGGGTCATGACCTGGCAGCCTCACAGAAGCACTCCTCAGCAATAGGACATCAGGCTCACCCCAGGACCACCATGATAACCCTCCTAAGACTGTCAAGAGGCAGAAAGATCTGGACCAGCCAAGTCACAGATGAGGCTGATTTCCCAAAACAAGTGTAAGTGAGCAGTTGGGCTGGTAACCCTGCCTGGACACCCCCATCCTGAACCAAAGACTTGATTCCCCTGAGTTGTGTAGGCTCACGCCACACATGCTGCCCCTCCCCCACACCGCAACTGATCCATCTAAGCTACCGTTCCTTGAGGGGCCTAAACCAGCGTTGGAGTGGCCAGTTGGGCACTGCCAGATGGGCCAGCCAGAAGGAACCAGTGTATGGGCTGGTTTTGTTTTGTCCCATCATGGCTACTGAACCCAAAAATAGAAACAATCATTCTCATATTGTCCCTTTCAAGCTGAACCATCTGTCATATTGCCTGGATACCCAACTGGTCAGTACAACACTGGCCATTACCCTACCTCTGTGCGTGCCTGTGCGTATCAGGTGTACACTTCTGGACTCCTCACCCTCCAGGGCTTTCTAGCAACCCATGCACTAGATCTGGATTTCACCAGCAGTGCTGACTGTCAGAACCTTACAAGCCCCCCTGTATGTGTGCATGTGGTATTTGTATAGCACAGACCTAAAAGCACCTCAGCAGAGCTCTGTACAGGGGTGGAGGCAATTGTCAATATCTGAGACTGACTAAGGGGCCACAGAAGTCAAAGGGATCCCGGACAAACAAAAGCCTTGACTGAGTAAAGCCAAAGCAGAAATACAGCCTTCACAGGGCGAGGTAGAAACGGTTGCTGGGGGCGACGAGGGAATTGAACATTTCCACTTTGACTGGTAGATTCTGAGATGTGGACTTCTTTCAGTGGCCTGTTTCACTATCCCAGCAGCATAAACCACATCTCTATGTTTGCTGATGTAGAATGGTTAGTGCTTCATAAAATAATCTGTTACAGCACTAAGAGGCTGTTGAAGTAAGTCCACCACAGAGTACTCGTTTTTGTTCTCTTTTCTATTTGTGCAACATCTAAAGAACCTTAGTATTAACATACTCCAAAGTGAAAAGTATCATTGAGTCATTGAGTTATTGGTCCTGGCCAATCCAACAAGATCTGAAGCTGAGGTCTTTCCAAGGCCGTGTGGAGCCGTACCATAGGTTGACAGTGTGCCATTCATTTCAGCAGGTGTTAGTTCCCACCTTTCTGTAAACGATTTTGACGACATCTTTTTGCCCCATATGTGGTGAAGACTTTTGGTTTCCACTGTAGTTCTTCATTTTAAATAAATCTATCTATTTATCTATCTATCTATCTATCTATCTATCTATCTATCTATCTATCTATCTATCTATCTATCTATCGGTAAAGAGTCAGAATATCAAGTAGGAAATGTTGACTTGCAGTAACATCGAGTGCAAAATATCGAGATACATAAATATCGACTGCAAGGATATCATGGTCAAGAATATCGAGTTTGAGGTAAGAAATATAGTTTTCTAAAATATCGAAGTCATTAATATCTTTTGCAAAAATATTGTTGTAAAACATTGTTTTTTTAGTTAGTGTTATGTATTTTAATATGTATTTCAAATGTATGTGCTCTATTTTTTTGTCTAAGTATTGCATTTGTTTTTTAATATATGTGTTAAATTTTAGTAGTTATTCATTTTATTTTAAATAAATCTTGCATTTTATTTCCTTAGCAGGTTGTGGGTTTATACAGGAATCGGGTGGGAAATAATGTAATTATAATGAATTGAATATATATTTTTATTTTTTTTCGTATTTATTTATTTTTGATTCTATAGTGTTAATTGTGGGAATTAATTTATAATTAATTAATTAATTCATTAATAATTGGCTATTAATTTGTATTGATTAATTAATTGGCAAATATGTTAATTGTGTCAATTTTTTAGGAGCGGGTTGTGGGTTGATAGGGGAGTAGGGTGGTGTTATAGGGTAGGAAAATAAATATTACATTTATGTACATTTTATTTTTTGGATTATGATTAATTTCTATTACGAATTATTTATTTGTTTGTAAATTGTTTGTTAAATTAAAAATAAATATATTTTTATGTTAATTTTAGATTTTTGCTGATTAAAGTATTTGTATATGTTTTGTTCATTTTTTTTATATGTGTTTCTTTTTTGTAGTTTTTTATAATATTTTGTATTGTAGTTATTATGTTGTGTGTTTTTGAATTCGAATGTTCTTCTGTAGGAATACTAATTTATACCCCTACACTATCCAACACGTTCCCTATTGTTGCACTTGCTGGAGTGGGATTAGTAATTTGTGGCCCTTCGCTATCCAACACTTTCCTTACTGTTGCACTCCCTGGAGTGGGAATGGTAATTTTATCCCCTTTGCTATTCAACACTTTCCCTACTGTTGCATTCATTGGAGTGGGAATAGTAAATTATTCCCCTCCATTATCTGACACTTTCCCTACTGTTGCACCCGCTGGAGTGGGAATTGGAAATGTTACCCCTCCGCTATCCAACACTTTCCCTACTGTTGCACTCGCTGGGGTGGGAATAGTATTTTTTATCACTCTGCTACCCAACACTCTCCCTCCTATTGCACTTGCTGTAGTGGGAATAGTCAATTATTTCCCTCCACTATCCAACACTTTACTTACTGTCGCACTCGCTGGAGTGGGAATAGTAATTTTTATCTCTTCGCTATCCAACACTTTCCCTACTGTTGCACTTGCTGGAGTGGGAATAGTATTTTTCCCCTACTCTATCCAACACTTTCCCTACTGTTGCACTCATTTGAGTGGGAATAGTAAATTATTCCTCTCCGCTATCCAACACTTTCCCAACTGTTGCACTTGCTGGAGTGGGAATAGTAAATGATTCCCTTCCGCTAGCCAACACTTTCCCTACTGTTACACTCGCTGGAGTGGAAATAGTAATTTTTTACCCTCCGCTATCCAACACTTTCCCTACTGTTGCACTTGTTGGAATGGGAATAGTAAATTATTCCCCTCTGCTATCCAACACTTTCCCTAATGTTGCACTTGTTGTAGTGAAAATTGTAATTTTTTACCCTCCGCTATCCAATACTTTCTCTATGTTGCACTCGTTGGAGAGGGAATTGTAAATTATTCCCCTCCGCTATCCAACACTAGCCCTACTGTTGCACTCGCTGGAGTTGGAATAGTAATTGTATCCCCTCTGCTATCCAACACTTTACCTACTGTTGCACTAGCTGGAGTGGGAATAGTCATTTTTTACCCTCCGCTGTCCAACACTTTCCCTACTGTTGCACTTGTTGGAGTGGGAATAGTAAATTATTCCTCTCCGCTAGCCAACACTTTCCCTGCTGTTGCACTTGCTGGAGTGGGAATAGTAAATTATTCCCCTCCGCTATCCAACAGTTTCCCTACTGTTGCGCTCTCTGGAGTGGGAATAGTAATATTATCCACTATGCTATCAAACACTTTCCCTACTGTTGCACTCGCTGGAGTGGGAATAGTAATTTTATCCCCTCCGCAATTCAACAATTTCTCGACCATTGCACTCAATGTAGTGCATGCACTCAATGTAGTGCATAATGTAGGTTTAAAAATATTAAATATTTTAATAGTTTAATTTATAATAAAAAAATATTTATTTATTGATTTTTATGTTACAGATGTATATGTATATATATATATATATATATATATATATATATATATATATATATATATATATATATATATATATATATTTATACGTTTTTATATAGTTACTAGCAGCCCGTCCCGACCTTGTCCAGGAGCATTCAGGCTTCTCCTACCCCTGCCTGCCCCGACATTGCCCAGCAGCCCGTGCCCGCGCCCGCTCTGTGCCCCGACCCCCGCCTTGCCCGACATTGCCTTTCCTCTAGCGATCTTTTTTCCCGCCTGGCTCGACCCCCGCCTGGCCTGAGTCATGGGACAGTACTACCTGCAAATTGTTACGCCTGTCCCAACATTGCCTTTCCTTGTTGTAACTCCCCGTCCCCCGCCTGGCCCGACAGTCGCCTGCCCCGACATTATCCCCGGAGCCTTACCTCAGCCGCCGCTCTTCTCCTCACCGCCTGTCGTCTGCCGCTCCTCCCCCGTGCCATGTCTGCCTCTCCGCTGCTCCCACCGCCGCTGGCCTCACGTCACCGCTCCTCCCCCGAGCCATGTCCGCCGCTCCTCGGACGCCTCTCCTCCCTGTGCTGACGTGAGCAGGCACGTCGCGGCTGGCGCTACTTTGGGGGGGACTACTTTTTAAAAAAATATAAATATTATAAATAACGGTTAATTTTGACATTTATATAGCCTATAACCATCTACACACCCTGCCGATTTCAACGGTGTATCGGGTGTGTAGATTGGCGCAGTGGTTCCCGAGTTTACCCGCCTAAAAAGCCTGAAAGTTTCTACTTTATTATAGTAGTATAGATAACATTTTAAAATTAATTACAATTAGTATGTATTATTATTTATGAATTGTTTTAAGTAACTATATATGTATTACATTTTATATATCTATTACCATATACAAATAAATCTAAATAATGTTTTCTAAGTTAAAATTATTATTTAATTTATTTTACATTATTTTTTATATATATAAACTAATATATATTTTCTACATCGATATTTTTGAAAACGATATGTTTTTCCAGATATTTTTGTACTTACCATTATGAAGATAGGAAGTTGATATTATTGACCACGATATTTATGTCCCGATATTTTGGTAAATCGATATTGTGGTCGTCGATATTCTGTCAGTGATCCCTTTCTATCTATGTGTCTGTCTGCTTCTCTCTCTTTCTTTTTTTTTTAAATGATAACTCTAACTGCACATCGACTTTAATTGCTTGTGGCAACTCTGTGTTAGTGTATTTTGTACCAACTTTCACATCACCTTCTATGAGTTTAGCCTGGAGAATCAAGGCGATAGGCGAGTCCTGGATAGGTTTTCATCCCTGCTCAAAGCGTCTTGGACCAATAAAGAGATCACGCAGCCTCACTTTTTTATTGCTATCTTCTCCTTGTTACCACTTGGGTCCGGAGGGCAACAACTACACTGTGGGTTTCCTGGATGGTTCTGCCCAGTTGGTGACAATCATCAAGGGTAAAACCTGTAAACAGAACCCTCTTCTGGGCACCGTATTCACAGTTGATCCCAATGATATTTAACCCAGTTCTAAACATTCTTCTAGTGGATCGCCTGGAGGCATCTACCCAGTTTTGAATGTCCTACAATTAAAACTATTGGGTGGGTCTCGGAAGTTAGAACTTGCCTAGTGTTCTGGATGGAGCACCACCTATTTCTAGACTCCTCACAGTAAAATTCTTGTGTGAATCTCCTCAACTCTATTTCCTTCAATATTAGATCACCTGTAGTCAGGGCAAAAGTCGGGGTACCGGCGAGTAGACGGAGTCCAACCGCTATTTACACAGGGTAAACGTCGTCCCACCCTCCCAAGAAGTTGGGCCCCACTGAAATATGCTGAACTTGTCCTGGTCTAATTTTCAGACACCGGGCCTGCACGTTGTCTCCTTTCATTTCCCAGCAGCAATGCGCAGGCAGGGAGGGGGCTTTTTTATTTTCATCTCCAGCTGGCCCAAAGATAAAAGCCGATTTTAGGGGACCATCAGGCCTCCTTTTGTTCCACTATAATCCTGGCTGGGTATGGTCTGGCGCCTCATACTCAGATGCAAATGCAACAAAGGGGAAGCAAAGACTCACAGCTTGTTATCTCTACACAGGTACTTAAGAGAGGCCTTCTTTTGACTTTGTAGAAGTCCCTATATGTAAGAGAGATGCATGCACTGTAAGAATGTACGATGAGTTAGTCTGTCACAGTATTTACACAAATAACAATTTAAATACAACTTATTTATTTCTTTTATAGCGCTACTCATCCCATCACAGGGTGCCAGAGCACTTTACATCACACATAACCAGTATACGTTGACAACAAATCAGGTAAGTGTGTAAATCAATGTACAAGATGTGTTACACAAGACAGTGAGGGTTACAAGGTGTAGGAGTCACTGTGCTATATTACTAGAAGTATTAAAATGTTTGAACTGCAGGTAACAAAAGGATCTTTGTTTTCAAAGCAGTAACCCACTTACCCATCTACATAACATAAAAATCTGTCACCTGCATATGTGATTTGCAAGAGACACATTAACCTTCTATGCTACTTTGATTCCAATTTGGGGTTAGCCAAAACACATATCTCCCAAAATGCGTTAACCTCCAGAGTTATTTTACTATTATTATCATCATTCCCTGAGATTTACTGAGCAAACAAAGATCTCCGCAGCAGTTGCCTTAACCCTATAAGATATTTTGAAATGCCGACTTTGCAACCCATTAAGCACAACAGATCTATGGCATGTTTCTCCTTGTTGCCAAGTTCTTTGGGGCAGAATGTTAAAAAAACATAAATGTATTAGTTGAAACCCCGATTTTGTGTCTGGGTTGTGCCAAAAAAATGGCATAATCCCGATGCAAAATCTGGGCCCCAACTAATGCATAATACTAAATCTTATTTGTTAAATCTCGTAATGAGCTTAAATGTACTCATGATAGATCTACTAAACATATGTGTGAGATGTTAATACCTGATGTCATTTCTTGTGACATCACTTCCACTGAGGTCACTTCAAGTGGTGCGACGTGCCATGAAGTCACTTGCATATTGCCTAACTTTGTTAGTCCCCTCACTTCTTTTTTAGGACTTGCGCCCTTCCTCTATTGATCCCACCAACACTAGACACTTCACAGTAGACACCCCCCCACCCCCTCAGTGGTTCTCAAAGCTTGGATCATCCACAAAGGGGACCCTCCTAATGGAGCGCCCAACAACTTGTACATCCTCACACAGTACATCCACACAGTACATCCTACCACAGTACATCCACACAGTACATCCTCCCACAGTACATTATCCCACAGTATATCCTCACACAGTACATCCACACAGTACATCCTCCCACAGTACATTATCCCACAGTATATCCTCACACAGTACATCCACACAGTACATCCTCCCACAGTACATTATCCCACAGTATATCCTCACACAGTACATCCTCACACAGTACATCCTCCCACAGTACACCCTCCCACAGTACATCCTCACACAGTACATCATCCGACAGTACATTGTACCACAGTATATCCTCACACAGTACATATCCACACAGTACACCAGTACATCATACCACAGTACATCCTCCCACATTACATCCTCACACAGTACATCCGCACACAGTACATCCTCCCACAGTACATTATCCCACAGTATATCCTCACACAGTACATTATCCCACAGTATATCCTCACAGAGTACATCCTCACACTGTACATCCTCCCACAGTACATTATCCCACAGTATATCCTCACACAGTAAATTATCCCACAGTATATCCTCACACAGTACATCCTCACACAGTACATCCTCCCACAGTACATCCTCCCACAGTACATCCTCACACAATACATCATCCGACAGTACATTGTACCACAGTATATCCTCACACAGTACATCTCCACACAGTACACCAGTACATCATACCACAGTACATCCTCCCATATTACATCCTCACACAGTACATCCTCCCACAGTACAATCCTCCCACAGTACATTATCCCACAGTATATCCTCACACAGTACATCCTCCCACAGTACATCCTCCCACAGTACATTATCACACAGTATATCCTCACACAGTACATCCTCACACAGTTCATCCTCCCACAGTACATTATCCCACAGTATATCCTCACACAGTACATCCTCACACAGTACATCATCCGACAGTACATTGTACCACAGTATATCCTCACACAGTACATCTCCACACAGTACATCATGTCACCGTACATCCTCCCATAGTACATCCTCCGACAGTACATCCTCTCACAGTACACCCACACACAGTAAATAAGTACATCATACCACAGTACATCCTCACACAGTACATCCTCCCACAGTGCACCCAAACACAGTAAATAAGTACATCATACCACAGTACATTCTCCCACAGTACACCCTCACACAGTGTGTCCTCACACAGTAGATAAGTACATCATACCACAGTACATCCTCACACAGTACATCCTCCCACAGTACACCCACACACAGTAAATAAGTAGATCATACTACAGTACATCCTCCCACAGTACATCCTCCCACAGTACACCCTCACACAGTGTATCCTCACACAGTAAATAAGTACATCCTCCCACAGTACATCCTCACACAGTACATCCTCACACAGTACACCAGTACATCATACCACAGTACATCCTCCCACAGTACATCCTCCCACAGTACACCCTCACACAGTGTATCCTCACACAGTAAATAAGTACATCCTCCCACAGTACATCCTCACACAGTACATCCTCACACTGTACACCAGTACTTCATACCACAGTTAATCCTCACACAGTACACCCTCACACAGTACATCCTCCCACGGTACACCCTCACACAGTAAACAAGTACATCATACCACAGTGCATCCTTCCACGGTACATTCTCCCACATTACATCCTCCCACAGTACATCCTCACACTGTACATCCTCTCGATGGATCTACCCAGTTGCAGTTGTCTTATTAGTAGATCCCTGGCTAGATCTCCCCAGCTGAGACTGTGTCGCCCAAGTTTTTCAGCCCATAGGTATTAAATGTCCTGAGTTGATCTCACATGATCGTCTCCATGGGATCTCTATCTGTGCCTGTTCGTCCTTTGCCTGTGATAAGGGATTCGCCGCCTGAGATACAGCAGCCGTCTCCATGGCAACGGCAGCTGTGCCCCACCCCCTAACCCCATACACGTATTCAGGATGCTAATATCCCGCCACGTGAGATCCGGGAAACGGTGCACACCCAGGGGTTGGGGCTGCGAGGGCGGAGATGGGGAAGGCAAGGTGGGCGTAAAATAAGGAGGGGCTAGTGTGACATAAGCAGGATATACCTTCTTAAAAAAAAAGATGACACCGCCTTCTTAAAACCCTAAATTGCCCGCCCAGTCTCCTAACCTCCCGGTGACCGTCTAGTCCTTAATCACCCTTGAGGCGTGAGGTCAAATCTGAGACTTTTTTTGGGTTCCACCTGCTTTTCGAAGGTTCGCACACCTGATATGTGACTAATTTCTCTCAGCCTAAAATCGCTTTTTGGGGTCGTCTGACAAGCGAATGGTTTGTCCCAGCCCCGCTGGCGTTTCAGAAGCTACCCTGAGGCGTGACTGAACAGCACTCCCCTACTTATACCTGCGATTCGAAGGCATCACAGACTGAGTGGCTCTGGCATGTGACTAACTGTTCTGCCCAATTGACCTCACGAAGCCCCAGCCCCCTAACAACGCCCACCCTCCGCCCCCCTCCCCTCCCACCTCCTCGGGCCGGTCCACCTCTGGTTATTCCGAGGCAGCCGCCCTCCATCACCGGTCCAGCGCCGCCTCCTCCTGGACGGACGCCTCGCCCAGGGATACTGAGGGAGGCGGTTGCCGGGGCAACGCGAGGTGGGGCTGAGGGAGGGAGGATGCGCCAGGGGATGCAGGAGAGCAGATGACGGCTGAGCCCGTCTCCATCCGGGTCCCACAGACAGGTAGGCCTCCCTATAATAGAAAGGGGGATCATTGCGGATACATGGGGCAGGTGAGGGGGCAGCGGGGCGGCTATGCTGGCGGATTAAGAAGGAGCACGAGGCGGGGGCGGTGGGCAGGTGGATAATAAATGCACTGCCCCGTTAAGGGTAATCTGCCTCTACCACCAATGGGAGACTGGTGCGGAGAGGTGATGGGAGAGGGGCTGGGGGAGGGGGTTCAGGCGACTGCGTAGTAGAGGCGCTGCCCTTTTTGTGTGTACAACGTGCATTTCCATGACTGCCTCTGCATGCACCGGGCTGAGCAGGCAGCTGCTACGACACAGGGCCTAGCGCGAAGGACGGCGTACATCTGTCCGCTTAATTTTCTCTTCCCTGCGCTCCCCCCCTTCTCCATCTCCTTCTCATCGCCACAGTCATGTCTTTCTGCCCACCGACCTTTCCGCTCATCGTCCCGAGTTTCTGTGCCTTGTGTGTGTAAGGAAAGCTTGCACCGCTGGCAGCGTTGTGAGCATTACCTGTTATGCGAGTCCATTTTACAGTGGAGTTCAGCAAACTCGCACATTCCAAAAGTTGTAAACAAACGCACCCCTGCCTCTCCCGCCGTGTAGTCTCGCCTCAATGGTGACGCAGTCTTCACTTCCCCACTCCCGGGCTGTAGAGCACCTGCCGAGATCGAATACCGGCCGCAGCTAGAAACTAGTCCCTATATCGACGCAGAGTCGACTGCCCACCGGTGCGCGGACCCCTACCCGTCTCAGCTCGACACGACAGAAGCGCCAGGTCCCACTCTGCCAGCTTTGACGCTGGCGCTAGGGCCAGATCCTCACAAAGTGAACCAGTGCTAATCCCTACACTGACCACCAGTGCTTTCTAGCTTTTGAAAGTAGCACTAGTGCAAGATTCTCACAAAGTGCACCAATTGCAGGTCCACCACCACCTTTTGACACTAGCACCAGAGCCAGATTCTCACGGAGTGTGCCAGTGCCAGATTCACACTGCTCGCCAGTACCAGCTTTTGACACTAGCACCAGAGCCAGATTCTCACGGTGTGTGCCAGTGCCAGATTCACACTGCTCGCCAGTACCAGCTTTTGACACTATCACTAGTGCCAGATTCACACTGCTCACCAGTACCAGCTTTTGACACTATCAGTAGTGCCAGATTCACACTGCTCGCCAGTACCAGCTTTTGACACTATCACTAGTGCCAGATTCACACTACTCACCAGTACCAGCTTTTGACACTATCACTAGTGCCAGATTCTCCAGAGAGTGCTAGTGCCAGATTCCTACTGCTCACCAGTACCAGCTTTTGACACTAGCACTAGTGCCAGATTCTCCAGAGAGTGTCAGTGCCAGATTCACACTGCTCACCAGTACCAGCTTTTGACACTAGCACTAGTGCCAGATTCTCCAGAGAGTGCCAGTGCCAGATTCACACTGCTCACCAGTACCAGCTTTTGACACTAGCACTAGTGCCAGATTCTCCAGAGAGTGCCAGTGCCAGATTCACACTGCTCACCAGTACCAGCTTTTGACACTAGCACTAGTGTCAGATTCTCACAAAGTGAACAGTACCAGATTCACACTGCTCACCAGTACCAGCTTTTGACACTAGCACTAGTGTCAGATTCTCACAAAGTGAACAGTGCCAGATTCTCACGGAGTGTGCCAGTGCCAGATTCACACTGCTCACCAGTACCAGCTTTTGACACTAGCACTAGTGCCAGATTCTCCAGAGAGGGCCAGTGACAGGTTCACACTGCTCACCAGTATCAGCTTTTGACACTAGCACCAGAGCCAGATTCTCCAGAGTGCCAGTGCCAGATTCACACTGCTCACCAGATCAGCTTTTGACACTAGCACTAGTGTCAGATTCGCACAAAGTGAACCAGCACCAGATTCACACTGCTCACCAGAACCAGCTTTTGACACTAGCACTAGTGTCAGATTCGCACAAAGTGAACCAGCACCAGATTCACACTGCTCACCAGAACCAGCTTTTGACACTAGCACTAGTGTCAGATTCGCACAAAGTGAACCAGTACCAGATTCCCACACAGCCTACACGTACCAGCTTGTGATACTAATGCCAAATTTACACAGAGTGCACCAGTGCCGGATCCCATACTGTCCGGTACCCACCAGTGCCAGCTTTTGACATTAGCACCACTGTGAGATATTCACAAAGTGAACCAGTGCCAGATCCCCACACTGCCCACCAGAACCAGCATTTGCCACCCTTCACCGGTGATAGACTCCTGTGCTGCTCTTCATTTCCGGATTTTCATACTTACCATCGGTGGCAGGCACTACTTTGCACACCAGCGCCAGACCCCTCACTACCCACCAGTGCCACTGCCAGGTCCCTCGTTGTCCACCAGTGCCAGACTCCTCGTTGTCCACCAGTGCCAGATCTTCTCACTACCCACCAGTGCCAGATGCCCTCACTGTCAGTGCCACATTATCCACTGCCCACCTACGCTGTTTCTCGCGTTGCCTGCCCCCATGTTCATAAGGGCTAGCAATGGAAGCTTTCCACTCTACTTATCCGTGCCAGCTTCTCTCACTACCCACCACTGGTGACTTCTCTCGCGTCTCATTCGCGCCAGCGCCTCCCGTCCTTGACTAATGCTAACTTGAATTCAATGCCCATTCGTTCCTTGGCTACTCCGCATATAGCGTCTATAAACAGGTGCAATTTGTTACTTTTTTGTTGTTGTATGAAATTTGTCTCGAAGCCTCTGCCCTGGATCGCCCGAGAGGGTGAGTGTGGCAGATCCATGCCCGCTGGTGTCGCCCTCTTTTGAGCTGGTGTATGAACGCGCCAGCATTGGTCCTGGGGGCGGTGTCGGAAGGCGAGGGCGGAATATCGCGCTGTCACGGTCCTCTGGCGGGGGAGGCAGGAGGCGCTATCGCACCCTCCCAGAAGCACACACCCTGCCCACCACGGGAACGGCTCAACCTGCTGCGGCGCCCGGGCACCAGAGGGGACCCCCGGTCGGAATATTTGGGGAGCGCAATTTCTTCGAGGGGAGTCCACGCCATTTAGGGGTGTTTGGTGTATCCTCCACAGTAGGGACCCCCTCCCACCACAGAAGGAGCGGAGCCCGTGAGTCTGCGGTGAGCCCTCGGAGTGAACCCACGTGAACCGCCCCTCACGGGAAGGACTCCAGATAGCGCTCGAAGACGAGGTACTGCATCGAGGCGCCCTTGCCTTCCGTGGAGGCCAAAGTAGAATTTAGCACCAGCTTAGCCTCAGGTGAGGTGTAAAGGGGGAAGGAGTTTGCGTGAATGCTTTCTGCGAGTCTTTATTAACTGCGTTTTATAAAGCGCCCTAAACTGCATTAGGGCCAGTTTCCAGAGGTTTGAGAACTTGCAGTTCACGAGAGAGAAAATTCCACACATGTGATACCCACTCCAAAAGCATGCTTTATAACAGGTCCGTCCTGTATGTGGGGGCATTGGCGGGATTCTTGGCGCAGCCTATTTTACGTGACTGTACATATCTATCAAACATAGTGTAATATTAATTTTTTCGCTTGTTTCATGACAAGATAGCAGTAGCGGTTCCTTCGAATCCCTCATCACTCTGGGTGGGCGAATGAGTGGGTCGAAAGCGTGGGCGTGGAAATTTCGAGAACATTGTGGGATTCATGAGGAGGGTTTAGGGTGAGGAGGGCTGTGGTGTGGAAGAGGAGCTGGCTCTGACGTAGTAATGGGGCCTCTGGTGAAGCGAGCACTAGTGGTGAAGTGGGCTGTGGTGAGCTGGGTGTTCTTCGTGGGCCGTGCCGTGGCGAGGAGTGCTCTGGCGTGGTGATGGCGACTAAGCTGGGTCGAGCTCAGCAGTTGTACTGTTGGGCAGGGTGAGTCGTTTTTGGGGAGGTGAAGTGGGATGAGCTGTGCTGGAGCGGGTGTTGGGTGTTCCACGTGGGCTTCGGCGTGGTGAGGTGGACTCTGAAGCGGGGCTCTGGTGGTGACGTGAACTCTGTAGTGGTGATGTCAGGCGGGGTTAAGTAGGCTCTAGTGTGGTGAAGAAGACTCTGGTGGGGTGGGTTCTGGGTGTTCTACGTTGTCTCTAATGCCTTGAGGTGGGCTCTGGCGTGGGGGTGATGGGCTCTGGTGGGGTGAGTTCTTTAATGGTGATGTTAGGTTGGGTGAGGTGGGCTGTGATGAAGTTGGTTCTGTGTGCTCTGCGTGGGCTCTTACATGGTGAGGTTGGCTCCGATGTGGTGATTGTGCTCTGGTGAAGTGAGTCCTGTGAAACGGATGTAAGGCGGGGTGAAGAAGGCTGTGGTGTGGTTAAGTGGGCTGTGGCGAGGTGGGTTTTGTGAGTTCTGTGTGGTCTCTTCCGTGGTGAGGTGGGTTTTGTGAGTTCTGTGTGGTCTCTTCCGTGGTGAGGTGGGTTTTGTGAGTTTTATGTGGTATCTTCCGTGGTGAGGTCGGTTTTGTGAGTCCTGTGTGGTCTTTTCCGTGGTGAGGTGGGTTTTGTGAGTTCTATGTGGTCTCTTCTGTGGCGAGGTGGGGTTTGTGAGTTCTCTGTGGTCTCTCCCGTGGTGTGGTGGGTTTTGTGAGTTCTATGTGGTATCTTCCGTGGCGAGGCGGGTTTTGTGTGGTCTCTTCCGTGGTGAGGTCGGTTTTGTGAGTCCTGTGTGGTCTTTTCCGTGGTGAGGTGGGTTTTGTGAGTTCTATGTGGTATCTTCCGTGGTGAGGTGGGTTTTGTGAGTTCTCTGTGGTCTCTTCCATGGTGATGTGGGTTTTGTGAGTTCTATGTGATATCTTCCTTGGCAAGGTGGGTTTTGTGAGTTCTATGTGGTCTCTTCTGTGGCGAGGTGGGGTTTGTGAGTTCTCTGTGGTCTCTCCCGTGGTGTGGTGGGTTTTGTGAGTTCTATGTGGTATCTTCCGTGGCGAGGCGGGTTTTGTGTGGTCTCTTCCGTGGCGAGGTGGGTTTTGTGAGTTCAGTGTGGTCTCTTCCGTGGTGAGGTGGGCTTTGTGAGTTCTATGTGGTCTCTTCCATGATGAGGTGGGTTTTGTGAGTTCTACGTGGTCTCTTCCGTGGTGAAGTGGGTTTTGTGAGTTCTATGTGATATCTTCCTTGGCAAGGTGGGTTTTGTGAGTTCTATGTGGTCTCTTCCGTGGCGAGGTGGGTTTTGTGAGTTCTCTGTGGTCTCTCTCGTGGCGAGGTGGGTTTTGTGAGTTCTATGTGGTATCTTCCGTGGCAAGGTGGGTTTTGTGAGTTCAATGTGGTCTCTTCCGTGGCGAGGTAGGTTTTGTGAGTTCAGGGTGGTCTCTTCCGTGGTGAGGTGGGTTTTGAGAGTTCTATGTGGTCTCTTCCATGGTGAGGTGGACTTAGCTCTAACATGGTGATGGGGCTCTGATGTGTTGCGCTTTGTAGTGGGGATCCCGGGTGAGGTGAAGTGAGCTGTAGTGTGAGGTGGGTTCTCCTATTGTGGTCACCGGCAGGGTCAGGTGGACTCTCATGTGGTGATGTCAGGTCTGGTGAGTTGGGCTCTGTAGTAGTGATCTTTGGCAGTGTGAAGTAGGCTCTGGTGTGGTGATGTGGTCTCTGGTGAGGTGGGTTCTACTGTAGTCCTCTCCGGTGCAGCAAGGAGGCCTCTCTTCTGGTGAGATGGGTTCTGAGTAATCTATGGGGCCTGATGTGGTAAAGCGGCCTCATGTGAAATGGCCTCGTCTAGAGTAGCTTCTAATTGTGAAAGGTGGCATTGGCTTTGGAAGGCAGTACGGTGCAGGGCTCTGGTGACATGGGTTCTACGGTTGTGATCTCGGGTGGATTGACGTGGGCTTTGTTGTGTTGACATAAGTTGTGGTGAATTGGGCTCTGCAGTGGGTGAGGTGGGCAGTGGTGATGTTGGTTCTGGTGAGATTGGCTCTACTGTTGTGATCTGTGGCGGAGTGAGGTGGGCAGTGGTGATGTTGGTTCTGGTGAGCTTGGCTCTACTGTTGTGATCTGTGGCGGAGTGAGGTGGGCAGTGGTGATGTTGGTTCTGGTGAGCTTGGCTCTACTGTTGTGATCTGTGGTGGGTGAGGTGGGCAGTGGTGATGTTGGTTCTGGGGAGCTTGGCTCTACTGTTGTGATCTGTGGTGGGTGAGGTGGGCAGTGGTGATGTTGGTTCTGGTGAGCTTGGCTCTACTGTTGTGATCTGTGGCGGAGTGAGGTGGGCAGTGGTGATGTTGGTTCTGGAGAGCTTGGCTCTACTGTTGTGATCTGTGGTGGGTGAGGTGGGCAGTGGTGATGTTGGTTCTGGTGTGCTTGGCTCTACTGTTGTGATCTGTGGTGGGTGAGGTGGGCAGTGGTGATGTTGGTTCTGGTGAGCTTGGCTCTACTGTTGGATGCATGCGCATCGAGCAAGCGAGACTATGGGGGCTTATCCACTCTTTATCCACTGCAAGGAATCGTGGCGATTCCTTGCAGTGCCCGTGACTTTTAAGCTCAATGTGCATGCGCATTGAGCTTAAAAGCGCGTGCACGTCCGTCTTGTTTTACCCGCTCCGCCCCTTCCCGCTGTGTCGCATTTCTCCTCCCCCCTCCCCTCTCCTCCGTCCGTCTTGTTTGTTTAATTTAACCCGCTCCGCCCCCTCCCCTTCCCGCTGTGTCGCATTTCTCCTCCCCCCTCCCCTCTCCTCCCTCCGTCTCGTTTGTTTATTTTACCCGCTCCGCCCCCTCCCCTGCCCGCCGTGTCGCATTTTTTTTTAAATCCCCACTTCCCCCCTACCCCCCATCAATGCCAACACTGACGCCGTGCTAAAGCCCGCTCTCCCTCCATTTACTGGCCTTTAGCAGCCTGTGGCACGCCTCTTTTCCTGCTGGAGGGATCTGCTTTAGCGCTTCCAACTAGTGCAGGAAAAAAATGTTTTTATTCCACGTCCGAAAACTCCTCTCTTGAAACAAGACACCAACCTCTAACCAGGGAAGAGAGTACACCGGAATTGAGGCAGCCTTTTAACACTGGTGAAATAAACACTCACCAACAGCAGGAACAGAGCGTGCAGCCCGGCCATGTCAGCAATCTCAGAGCTCTGGGAGGAGCGGCCTTTCCAGTCTTTATCCTCCGGCTCCCACAGCAGGGAGATGGGGGCTTTTCAAAGATTGCAACGGAAGGGGCCTGTATAAGGAGGGCTATTGAGGGTTAGTCGGAGTGCTTTAAACTAGCGTAGGGTAGGAGCCTGAACTAGGGTGACCATATTTTAAAAACTCCAAGCTGAGAAATGCTTCAAAAATAGACTGCAATTTTAAATTGACCGACGGACCGAACAATTTAATTAATTTCACGCACGAAAACACAGACAATGATACAGTGAATGGTTTAAATGTAACTTTTACTCACAGTATCATCTGTTTAAACTAAATTAATTCCTGCTAGAGCCTGATTTGTAGATCTAAACTCGAAAACATGAAAACATATCTCCTACTATCAGCCAGCCCTCTCTGAAAACTAAAATGTGATACATTTGCTGAACGGATAGTGAGAGACCAGGAAAAAAAACAAAGTATTTTTGTGTTAATCTCGTGACACAGTTTTAAAAGCTGCTAAAGGCCAGTAAATGGACGCAAGTAAAACAACGCCAGCGGCTTGTGTGAGTTTGGGCGATCCATTGAAATGCTTCTCTGCATCCATCTGCTGCTACGGCCTTAACAATATTCTTGCTGTACTCAGGTTTAGCCCGCATGTTATTGGCTACGGCGCCAAGGGGGGTGGTTTTCAATGACACATTATCTGAAGGTAAATTCACATTGCCATGGTGCCCTCTTGGAGTGAGCCTCATGCTCTGTTCTGCACCTTGCAAATTTGGCGAATGCTTGGTATGCGCAAGATTGCTTTGCACGTTCAAATCAACAAAAACATTATTTGTTTACTTGCATTTAATTGATGATAATACTTTCTAATGCACGCATCTGTTTATTGCTGCAAATCGGGTGTAACTTGGGCAAGCTTTTAATAAAATTGTCCAACAATAGCAACTTTGCACCAGCATGACAGGAATTTTGTCCCTATATTTTTTTATATATTTACCTTCACAAAAAATAGTGGTATTGCGTGAAACTTGCTGACTTACCTTGCCTTATGGACACTTGGGCTCCTGAACAAACAGCAATTAAAAAATGTTCATCCTGGTATAACTAAGTAGCCAGCCATCTTGTCTGAAATGATTCTTCAACCCCTCACCCTCAACCCCTCACCCTCAACCCCTCACTCACCCTCACTCTCACTCATCCTCACTCACCCTCAACCCCTCACCCTCACTCACCCTCACCCTCACTCACCCTCAAACCCTCACCCTCACTCACTCACCCTCAACCCCTCACCCTCAACCCCTCACTCACCCTCACTCTCACTCACCCTCACTCAGCCTCAACTACTCCCCCTCCCCCTCACTCACCCAAAACCCCTCACCCTCACTCACCCTCACCCTCACTCACCCTCAACACCTCACTCACCCTCACTCACCCTCACCCTCACTCACCCTCAACACCTCACCCTCAACACCTCACCCTCAACACCTCACCCTCAACCCCTCACCCTCACTCACCCTCACTCACCCTCACTCACCCTCACTCACCCTCACCCTCACCCTCACTCACCCTCACCCTCACCCTCACTCACCCTCACTCACACTCACCCTCACCCTCACACAGTGCAATAGTTCTCAGACCATTTCAGTTAGAGCTTTTAGAAATGTTTATGGCTTTTTTTATTTGTAATACTTTAGCATTGGCTACAGGAAACAAAAATGCTAAACATTTACAAAAAAACCCATAAACAATTCTAAAAGCACTAACTCTAATGGTGCGAGACCTATTGCATTTCCAATGCTTGTTTAAATTAAAAATGATTGAGCTGCCTGTCATTGTAATAAGAGAGAAAGAGACAGAAGAGTTAGAGAGAAAGAGAATATGTGAGTGTGAAAGTTTGTGAGACAGTGTTTTTATGGGGGATGGTGGTGGTTAGCACCAACAGTTTTCAAATTAAAAACAAACTTTGAAAGTGGGCCCTTCTTTGAAGCCCTTATGTTTCAAAGGAAAGAACATTATTTCTTTCTCAACAATATGTGCAACAACCTTTATGTTCATTCAAGTTTGTAATGCTTTTACGCTCTACTGCATATTGCATGGTATGTGGACTCCTTTTTTTCCTAAGAGTGATTTCTTTTCTCAGGTGATGTGTTTCTGCAGTTTTGTTTTTCGTGTAACATATGAGTCTTATATAGTGCATATTGCAATCTGAGCCACCTTTAGGTTTCGGAGTTCTAGAGATGGCTGAGTGTTTATGACAGCATGCGTGAGAGCTCTGTAGTTTAAGATGAGGGAAGGCAGTGCGAGTCCCCATTAGCGAAAGTCACTGTGTCATACAGATGTTCTCAATAGTGCCCATTCAATCCTTGGCCTCTTTGCAGAGCATACAAAGTTATTGTCATGTGTGCCTATTGTAATTACTGTTCTATGGAAAATTTTGTGAAGGAGTTGCACAGCTCTTAAGATATGGAAAGTGCCATGGGAACATTTTTCTAAGTCTCCCTACCCGCCCCCTGCCTCCCCCCCCCCCCCCCCCCCCCCCCACACACACACACACACACACACTGTGGGAAACTGGCTTGCTGGTTTTGCCTGCTGGCTCTGCAATCTGGCTTTGACACTCTCTATACAGAAGTGAGTGGTGCCCGTCGGGAGAAGTGGGCAATGACCTTTAGAAGGAAGAGGGCATTGCGAACTGGGAGGGAATTAGTTGCAGTCTCATAACAAACATTTTGTGCAACTGTACATTTTTTTTTTTTTTACAAATTAAGCCCAATTGGATGATGTGGATTCTGACAGGGTCGAGGCGGGACCTGGCTAGAGAGGCTCTGGTGTAGTCCGGCAGGCTCTGGTGAAGTGAGCTCGAGTGGGGTGGGCTCTGATGTGGTAAGGGGGGCCCTGCTGTGCTGGCTATTGGGGAGGAGGTGGGATATGGTGACATGGGACGGCTGTGGGCTCCATTGGTGAACTGGAGTGCTATGGTCTGTTATGGCGAGGTGGGCACTGTCCTTTTGGGGAGCACAGTGGAGTGGAGGCTGGGGTCCTCAGCTGACTCTCAGAGTTGATTGACTCGAGGACGCTGGCCCGTAATCTGACGTGACGCAGCGGCGCATCTGTGGTGTCTCGAGCCGTGCCCTTCATTTCAAGGCTGCCGTCCATAATTCATGGACTGTCACTTTTCAGGACGAAAAATGAGTGCGTTTGAAACTGGTCTTTGTCAAGCTCGGAGCATTGATCCCGGCAGCCCCTAGGGTGCAGCGGCCTCCAGCCCCTCAGGCGCCCTACTCAGCACCCCCGCTCCAGAATATAAAGCTGATATAAGATCGCAACTTCCTTCATATCCGTGATAACGACGCCGATAGACACCGCTGCTGTTATATTTGACGGCGTGAAGGGGGCGACGCGAATCTCAGGACCCCTGTGTTTGTATGGGGACTGTTTTCAGTTATGAGTGACGCATGTCTGACAAAAGGCCCCCTCTATCTGCACACTGGTCTCTCATTTTAAAAGCCACCCACCCTCTTTCCACAATCTCTTAGTTCACCACTGCCTCTTTCCCTGTCCGTCCTTTCACCCCGACTGTCTCTCCGTTGCCCATCCCACAACCTTCCATTCCTCATCCGAGCCACCTTTCTCCCGCCATTCTTCTCTAGCCTTACTCCGTTTTCCCAATTGTGGTGTTCGGGCTCAGGCCCACATGGTGGCACTAACAGACACCTGAGGTTATGGTCCTGGAAAACTGGCCCAGGGCACGCGCGCCCGGCCCCTTTTGTTAACAGGGTCGCCTGACTGGTGACGTCTGTGGCGGGTGGGTGTAGAGTGTCTTACATCACAGGCTAAACACTAGAATGTATCCAGCCGGATACTACACCAAGCTCCAACCACAACCTCCACCACTTTTTCTTTTTTGTCGTGTATCTCTTCTTCCACTCTCTCGCTTACTTTTCATCCTCTCCCGCCTCCCTCTGCCAGTTGTATCCCCAAGCACCACCTCCCCCCTCTCTCTAATCTCTCTCCATCTCTGATAACAGGAACAGCCAGCATAGCACCCACTGCAAACTGAAGCACCCAAGGGCATAGCCAGAAAATTAAGATACCCCCCACTTTGAGCAAAAGTCTGATGGCACTAAGCGAGCAGGAGAAGCAGGCGAGCACAACCCGCTCTAGAAGAGCTCCCTTGTCTCTTCAGTCCAAGCATTTATCCATTCATCCTTTCACCCTTCCATCAGCTCACAGATATCCACTATTTTACATTTACATTCCGTCACACATTCATTCCTTCATCTGATCGGTCAATTTTTCCACATCCTGTCCATCAATCTGCCATCAACCCACCTATCCATCCTTCCAACTTTCCATCCATCCACGCTGCCATCCATCAGTTTCTCCATCCACCATGCCATTCATTCATTCGCTCTGCCATCCATCCATCCATTCAGGCATGCATCCTCTCATCTGCTCTGTCATCCATCCATTCAGCCATCCATTCTGCCATCCATCATCCATACATCCATACTACCATCCATTCACTCATCTTTTTTCTTCCACTCGACCATCCATCCCTTACTCTGCAATCCTTCCACCTGCCCATCCACCTTTACATCCATTTACTCTTCAATCATTTTGTCTGTCCACTCACCTATTCAACCCTTTATTCTGCCATCCTTTCACCTGTCCATCCAATCTATTGATGCACTCACCCTTTCACCACTCATTTAATCACCCAAACCTCTTTTCTTCCTTTCACCCTTCCTCTCATTCAGTACTCCTTCCCCCTTTCCCATGTCTGATTTCACATCTTTCATTCTTCCTGGTGCTTGCCTTTCAGTTGATGTTGAATTACTTTACAGCATTAATGATGAGATTTTGTCTGCGAGTTGCAGACAGGAGAGGCTGTTAAAGAATCTCACCCCACTGTAGCTGCAAAAGTGGGGGGTTCACAATGCCCATGGATGAACCCCATGGCGCAGAGGCCTCCTCCTTCCACCGATTGCCAAGTTACTTCTTTCTAGTCCCTGTTCAGGTGGCGCGGAGACTGGCACACAGGTTTTAATGGATTCATACATCCAATGTGCTTAAAAAAACACTAATTTACCCACTGTATTACAACTAGGGGGCTGATTACAATTTCGTTAGGAAACTCTTCCGACCGAATCGGTTTCGGAATAGTTTCCGAACTAATCGGGTTCTGTGAGTCAGACCGACCGATTACGATGCTTCCGTACATCATTTGCTCGGATTCCCATTGACTTCAATGGAAACCTGTGTTCCGAATGAGAGCACAGGCTCCCATTGAAAAAAGTGGTTGTTGGGGAAAACCATGTACCCTGTAACGGGTAGGGGTGGGCGGCCAGCTACGCTCCGTGCACGGAGTGTGCGTAGTGCCGCCCACTCCGCATTTTGCGGAGCTGGCGGAGCCAGGCGGCACTACGCACGCTCCGCAGACGGAGCGTAGCTGGCCGCCACCCGCCTCCCTCCCGCCCTCCCTAAATACTTTAAAATAAAGGAATGCAATAATTTAAAAAGCACTTACCTTGCCGCCGCTGCCCGCCGCGTCCCCGGGGCTCGTTATCTTCCGTCTTCCGTCTTCTTCAGTAATGCGCATGCGCGGGCGGCCGCGCATGCGCATTTTCACGAGAAAATGCGCATGCGCGGCCGCCCGCGCATGCGCATTACTAAAGAAGACGGAAGATAGCGAGCCCCGGGGACGCGGCTGGCAGCGGCGGCAAGGTAAGTGCTTTTTAAATTATTTCATTCCTTTATTTTAAAGTATTTAGGGAGGGCGGGAGGGAGGCGGGTGGCGGGGCTGGCGGCCAGTGGTTTTGCGGAGTGGGGCTACGCGGAGTGCGGAGGTGGGCGTAGTTTCTCGCCCACTTTGCGTAGCTCCGCGAAGCCCCACTCCGCCAACTCCGCCCAGGGCTAGTAACGGGTACCCCATGGTTCCTGACACACTATGCATTGTTTAACAGCGGGGTCCCATGGGTAACCCCACAGGCCCCAACCAGAGACCTCAGGGTGAAGGGGGACCTGCTACGGGCCTCCAAAATCAGATTCCGACAGCCGTTTGTGTCAGGCAAATCTAATCGGAACAGCTGTCCGAATCAATCATCGTAATCGCTCGTTCGGAAACCATGTCCATAGAGTTGTACGAAATGGCTCCATATGACTTGCTTTGTCCAAATGCCATTTGGAACCGATTCGGACAGCCCGAATGGTTTTCTTGCATCTTAACAGGTTGTCTGGAAAGGTGTCCGATTCGTTCGGAAATGTAGGTTTCAAATCGGATTCGCCAAATCCGAATCCCCTTCAGAGCCTTTTCGGATGGCATCGCAATCAACCCCTAGGTCTCTGTGTTTTATGGTGTTTTTTTTGGTAAGATTTCTGTCTGTATTTATCCAGATTTATTTTTTGCCCATCTTATTGATATTTATCCAGATGTATTTTTGGTTTTGAGAAGAAATGGAGTCGTAAAATGGTATATTGCCACATTTGTTTAACTGATAAAAATGCACTCATACCTTGATGCCTGTTGCGTTTTAGCAAATTAAGCCTGTATTTAGGGACATCTCAACCTGTTTTTTAGCTCCCCATGCTGTCTGTCTGGTCAGCTGCTGTCCTGGAATTCACGAAAGTCAGCATGGAGAGTCACCCACAAGTAGCACAATTTTCTGTATTTTTCCGCTTTTAAAAATAAATACAGGTAGGAAACATATTGTTTTCTGTCTGTATTTATCTGTAAAATGTGTAAAAATGGAAAACTGGAAGCCTTAATTACAATGGCGAATTAGAAAGGATCTCTAATTTCTCACTCCAAATTGTTGGTTAGCCAGTTTCATGCATCTCTTTAATCTTGTCCGTTTTCAATTTTTCTGTAAGGCCATTTGCCTTGAATCACGTAATTCCAGTGTCTCTGTCTATCCACTAATTGCAGTGCTTAATTTGTGATAGAATGAGTGTCGGTTCCCAAAGCTCTCCGCAGAAACCCGCGGCAGATGCTTTTAAATATCAGCGCACTGAGTACCAAGGATATTGGTCTTAAAATGACCTCATGCCTCTTTGATCCAGCATCAGACACCCCTGCACCTTTATCCCACTCGTGCATGTTCCTGTTTTCTCCCTTAGTGAGGATTTTTCTGCCTTTCTCTTTCTACCTGTTTCCCCTTTCTGTTTTTTGCCCTCTCCCACTTGTGGCCAATGTCTGATAAAGAAGAATAAGTACGGTCCTCAAAATAGGGGAGTCCAGCAATGGAAGTATTGTGCGGCCAAGGTTGAAAGGTCATGCTACTAAACACATCAGGTGTGGTATGTACCTTTACTAGGAAGGGAATTTCCCTAACCCTAGTTATTTTTCTTAGGTGCAAACCACTATTGGGTGGAAATATATATGGATGATGTGGTCTCATCCACGTAACATGGCATGCTTCATCATTGGCCACCTCATCCCACCCTGGTAAGATGATACTACCAGGGTGGACTCAACCTCAATTAATGAGGGAGGTCCTAAGATATATTAATTACGTTAATAAGGCAGTGGTCCAGTTCCTAGTTAAACATACCTTAAGATGTGCCACAGGTATTTGGTGATACCTAGGTATGATTAAAATTAGATCAACAGATCACTGGAGGTATGGAGTACAATGCCACCTCCATCTTTAATTGTGCACAATTAAGAATGGATGGACCACCACATAAAGGACATACCTATGGTATAACTTAAGGCATTTTTACCCAGGAACTACCTGACATTGAACAGAGTAGGGTCTTATGTTGGTGGGAGGGTTGCATGCTGCTGAATGTAAGCATCCAAAGTTATTTGAAAGTTTAGATGTTGGACGAAAGAGTTGTGATGCAACTCAAGTAGGTCTTGTAAGAGTTCTAATATTGGGGTGAGTGTCCTGATACTGGAGGACCAAGTCTTGAAGGAAGAAAAGTTAGAGTCCTGATGTTGAAGGAGAGTTGCCTGGCGTTGGAGAGAATTGATGTTGATGGAGATGTTGTGTGGGGGTGTGACGACCTCCTGTTGGCACAATGATTAAAGTTAGCCCACATAGCCTAATGTTTATGAGGTTGGCGCCTGACGTTGGAGCAGGTGTCTGATATTGTGGGAGGATTGTAAGGTTGGCGGAGGTGTCTAAGGCTGGCGGAGGTGTCTGAGGTTGAGTTGTGATATAAGTGCTCTCATATTGG
Source organism: Lissotriton vulgaris (assembly GCF_964263255.1). Taxonomy (NCBI): domain Eukaryota; kingdom Metazoa; phylum Chordata; class Amphibia; order Caudata; family Salamandridae; genus Lissotriton; species Lissotriton vulgaris. Next base: position 588,614,364 of record NC_141699.1, read on the forward strand.
CTCCTGGTCCCATGTATGAACATTCTGTTAACATAATCTGCCCATATGTAATGTGTACATCTCCCAATCACATATTTACTAGATTTAGAGCCCAGATGGTAGAGATATAGAGACCCATTTTACAAAGCTTTAGGGAGGTAATAACACAACTATGACACTAAAACACGTCATTTCATGTATAGTTAATGAAAACTATCACACAAGTATGCATAAATGAAACCATATCTCATATAAAACACAAACACCAGTATAATATTAAATGGTTAAAACATTATCTATGCTAGAAAGCATTACAAAATCTATAGTTATGACAGAATGAAGAGTTAAAGTTAAAATATAGGTAGCAGTTTCTGTTGTGATTTTAAAGTATTCTAATCAGTATGGTAAACAGGGGTAACTCCTCCGCTATGGTGGAGGAGCCTCGTCCCCCCTGCCAGCAGCATAAAAATAAAACGATAATAAACCTGGGCTTATTATCATTTTATTTTGTTTCCCTGGATTTTGGGAGCGGAGACAGGGGGGAGGGGTAAAAGGCACCACAGGGAGTGGTTTGAACTATTATCAGTGCACATGACGGGTTGGGTGGCCGTCTCAGGCTGGCCAAACTGTCATGCATGCTGATGCTCTCTCCAACCCAGCTGCATTATTGGGTTGGAGACAGCAGGCACAGGCTCCCAGTCTTCCTAGGAGCACAAATCATCGCTGCTCAGACCAATCCTGAAGCTGCACGAGAGCAGATTCAGGACTGGCCACAGGGGAGTCTGGGAGCCTCTGCCTACAGTGGAGCCACAAGAGGAGCAGAAGATGGCGATGCAGCGGACTGGAGGCAAGTTCTTTTTTTTTTCCCCTGCATTTTTTTCGTTGTTTGTCGTCTCCCCACCCCGCCACGTTCCTCTGACACCGGCCGCTACTGACAGTAAATCATTTAGGAATTCGTAATATCTAATGCAATAAAAACGGTTTAAACCAAAGGTTGTCAATTCCATCTGCAATAGTAAATTATCTCTCCTGCTCAGAGAGTGTGTATCCCCTGCGGTTGCAAGTTGAACCTACTGCTATTCACCTTGAAGATATTTTTAATTGCTGCAATGGCCTGCAATGGAATTCTGTGAAAAAAACATTGGGCCCTGGCACATTTTTTTTCACAAATTAAGCACTTACTATACCCAATATTTTTTACGTACTTGATTATGCATTTCATTACCACTCTTTGTGTTCGCCTAAACATGCATGGACAATTCTCAGATTCACCTGTTAACTTCCTATTGAAGATTATCTTTTAACCTGTCATACTGATGACTTCCTATGCCCTGAAGAAGGACCTTAATTCTTTATGTTGTGAAACATGTGTTGGCCTAAACCCATATTATTTGGTGTAAAGTTATAAGAAATGGCGATTTCGATACCTGAATTCAACTCTCTGCCTCCATCTGTCATTTGTTATTAATTTGCTAAAGAAAACGTCAAGGGAGGGATGCTGCCTGCAGGAGAGTGCTATCTGCCACTCTGCTATGTGTACTTACCTCCCCATTCAACCCTTTAAGTATTTGAGATTTCAAATGTTCTCAAGAAAACAAAACTCCTCCCATTCCTCGTTCTACTCACCACTTCTCTGTTTTTGCTAGCCTTCTCTTCCTCACCTTTGACCAACTTTAGGACTATCCTCTCAGTGTGCATGTGCAAAGTGAATGGAACTTTGTCTAGGCATAACACCACCTGTATATGCTTATTTTGATTTATTTTTGCATAAATGTATTGTTGGGCAAGCTGCTGGGCCCTCGTCAATCTAAAACAAAAGCATTGGCTAAAGAAAACTTTTTGTTTTGTTTTAAAAAGCACACATTGCCAAACTAGTCCATGGCACTGAAGAGAACTGCTTTGTATGTGAACCTTGAGAAAGGGCAGAATGCCGTCAATCACAGTGAAGTTAGCCAGAGGGAGAAGTAGGCTGAAACATTCCCACGTTCTATAGTTAGTGGGAGGAAAATGGGAATGACACAATAACTGACCAGTGGATAACCTAAAGAGGAAGAACGTCTCTGCTGATTAGCAAACAATGCCAAGTCCAACTGCCCATGCACCTCTCAAGCAGGAGATTTTTAGTGGGACGGGTGGCTATTGTTGTATGGGAGGGTGCAATGCCTGAGACTGGTGAGAGGCTTAGTTTTGGGGGATGCCTCTATGATGATGTAGGTGTTGATGTTGGTTGATGTGTTTGATGTAGGGGGATGTCTGATTTAACAACTTGTCTAATGCTGGTGAGGTATCTGATGGTTCCAGAACTGTCTAGTGGTTGGGAGGTATATGGTGTTTGGAGAGGTAGCTCATATCGAGTAATTGTGTGGTGTGGCAGGAGGTAACTGTCATATTGGGAGGGGTCTGATGCTGCGGAAGTATCTAGGATTTGGAAGGCCTCTAAAGTCTAAAGGCCGATCATAGGTAGAGGGGACAGAACCTTCTCTGCCCTTCATTCTCTTTATTCTGAATAACCTTAAATGCAATTTGATTGCTGAGCATCCTGTATCTAATAATGCACATCAACAGAGCAAAATGCATATAAAGACAGTGAATGTGCATCCTTTATGATCTGATGTCAGAAGATCATGAACTCATCATCGTCTGACAAAAATATTGTGTTCTAAATATCACTTTTGAAAATATCGTCCCATTCATTATACATTATAGTTAATAATAGAAATCTAAACCAAATGGTGCTTTAATTTTGCAAACGATATTTGGGACACTATATTTAGGCGAGATGATATTTTGTCATTGTTCATTGTTATTTATGTCACTCTAACATACAGCGTCTTTTGTAAAGAAAATCACACCTACAGGGCACCACTGGGTTTTCAACCACTTATATCCCAACACCCTGTTGTTTGGCTGAGATAGTTTACGGCTGCCTGTTACCTGAGTTTCCTTAAATATTTTTTACGGATAATTCTCCAAGAGAGTGATAACAGATAAGAGTATATGGTATTAGTTTGGCAAGCATGTCCCAAAACCTTACATCGTCTCTCTTGAAGCTAGTGGCGTTTGAAATATTGTCGCCAGGTTCACATTGCTGTTAATAAGCGTAGATATCTGACTCAAAATTTGCTCTGAACGTAAGTTGTCCTAGTGGGCTATGTAAAATAAATGGTTAAAAAAAGAAGCAACTATTTAGAATAAAGCCACCATAAGTCAGCCCTGCTTAAAGATCAATGCACTGTACATTTAGTTACCCAGTTGCAATGCATTTGGGCAACATCAGAATCCATTCTTGTATTTACAGTGCCACTCCCCTTCCTCTAGATTCAGACTAGACCATAAAGGAAACACAAATGGGCCTGAAAGACCACTTCTTTGAACTGAATGATGATTTCAAGTAATTATTCAAGCAACACTTCACAACTAGACTCCTTATCGAAAGAAAATAGCAGACAACCCTATTAACATACCAACCCTAGTCTCAGATGAAGGCCAGCAACACCAGGGTTAGCAGCATCCCACGCAGCCGTGGACCATCAGCACAAAACCTTGACCAACACATAGAAAAAGACTGTAAACCATGGTAGTTGGATAATTGAGAAAAGTCTCCCACATCCCGGAAGAAAACTCCCACTGTGTCAGGGATATTTCTCTTTTGTTTTTCAGAAACAAGCTCTCACTTTAGTAGATTGTTTCTATAACGCAAAAATAATGCAAAGCGAGCCGCCATGACATGGGGGCTGGTCATGCATTACATATTTGCAATAGGTGCTATAGTTGTTTCATTGGATACACGTTTGGCGCAAATGCCCAGCCAGGGCAGCGGGGAGCTTTTAAAATAGTGGGTGGTCTTCCTTCAATGCTGGCAGATGTGGGGCCTCCACAATGCCAAGAGTAGATGCAGTTTCGGCAAAAATGCCCTGCTAAAGAAGTAGGAAACTTTTAATATGGTGGATGGACTGACATAGGGCACAAAAAGGCCAGGCCTGCACTTCCACTGGTTGGCAGCACCTCTGCCTAACTCAAAAGGAACGCCCAACTCAAACTTATGCTCCTCCACGAGGAGAATTTTGCTAGGGTCTGATGTGGCACGGATTGAGAACTATCCCAGTCAAGATCTGATGACAACCCTTGTCATCAGATATTGACTGGGATAGTCAGGTTGGGTCAGGGTTGTGTTTTGCCTCCTGCTCTCTTCTTCCACTTTATCAACAATTGTGTCAAATTGTTGACTAATTGTGTTAATGATTCCCTCATTCTTGCAGGACAAAAGGTTTCGACTCTATTCTTTACTGATGATATCCTTTTTTTGGCAAAACCTAGAGTGGGTCTCCAAAATCTCGTGGACAAATTTAATCTGGTCTGTTCTGAGCATGGTCTTGAAAGGAATGCTTCCAAAACAAAGCAGATGATTTACTCCCGGAAGAAATGGGTGAATGGAACTGTAAACCTGGCAAGGGAAGTACTAGAAAGGGTCACAGACTTTGACTACTTGGGGATCTGGCGGGTGGATTCTGGCTCTTGGGCCCCACAGATCCTCAAAAGCTCCCATCTGTTAAATCAGAGAGCAGGGATAATCCTCAGGTTTGCTAAAAAGGCACCATGGTTTCCGATTCTTCCTGCAATGGAGATCTACAGGACCCAAGCAAGGGGTGTGTCTCTACATAGAGCTGAATGATGGGGATATTGCTGTACAGGTATTTTGGGTACCAGTAAAAACAACTATATCAGAGCCCTTATTATGTAGAGAGGGAGACAACTCTCGTGCCTTCAACACTGTACCTTAATTTTAACCCATTAGCTGAGGCCGCAATTTCGCGGCAGTGCGGCGGTTCCATGAATTGGGTGGGGCCGCATCGGTTGTTGGACGTTCGCAGCACCAGCGAGGTATTGCTCGCAATGGCCAATGGCCGACAACAGCAGGGAAGGGGTTAACCCTGTCTCTTTGTTGATTGCTCTAAGTCCATCACTCCACTGGGTGCGTATTTGGGGCACTGAAGAGCTACGCCCCTATAGAGAGGGCCTCATTGACATCATAAATCTACAATGTTCCATGAAGGTCAAGTGGCTGATCTATGTTAAAAAAAATGTGATATGAGTAAGGCCTAGCCAATTTCTGGGAAGACTCATCAACCGGACCGCTGCAAGTGCGGTAGTTAAATCTAAATACTGGGGGGCATAGATACAAGGAGCTTGCACCCGGTTGTGTACCGTTTTTGACACAGTAGCAGCACAGAGTGCGGACCCATATCTACGAGGCCACGGAAAACCACTTTATGTGACTTTTCATGATCTTGTAGATGCAGAGGAAGGCAACACAACGCAAGTCGCTGCTTTGCCTTATTCTGTGTCAAAGAGGCATTTCATGGGAGTTGTGGTAGGTGTTCCCTTGCAACACCCATGCATTTTGATGCATTTCCAGATTTACAAGGACATGTACACCTGGGAATGCATCAAAAGCCTATACCGCCCCAGCGGAGGCATACCACGGAGAAATATCTTTATTTCTCCTCGTTTTTCCTCTTTCTATGTGTGCTGCATTCTGCTGCACACATAGAAGGAGAAAAGCCCCTCAATTCATTGTTTTTGTGCAAGAAGGTGTTTCTTCCTAGACAATAACAATAATTCCGACAACACAGACACCCTTGTACCATGGTGTAAGGGTGTCTGCATTGGTGCCAGGAAGCCAATTGTGCACCAGAACAAAAGAAAGGACTTGCATGCGTCATATTGCTGCAAATACAATGCATCCCTGCATTTTCCTGATGCCGCTGAGTGGTGCTGCAAGTTGGCTTGCGGTGCCACGTTGCGTCTGTTTCTTGTAAATGTGCCCCCGCAAGTGAATTGCTGTTCAACATGAATTATCTAGCTACAGAGGGAGCCTTACAAGACATTTTTCACTGCACAGTTCTGTGACTAAGGCAGAGGAATTTCTAAACTACATCTAAACGCTGCATACTTATTCATTGTTCTTGCAGTTCAGGTATGGGACTCTCCCTATTGCTGTTTACATTTCTTCGAGGGACTCTGTAAAAAATAGGCCCACTCAGGGTAAACATCCTTTACAACGCAACTTTTACCACGCAGTGCTTTTACATCGTAACTTTTACAACGCAAACCATTACAACGCATTGCGCTGGGGGGCGCTCTACAATAGGGAATAGATTTAATTTACTATCCAACACCTTCCCTACTATCCACGGGGACTGGAGTTGGAATAGTAAATTAAACTATTCACTATCCAGCATCCCCTCAACACTATGCATTGTAAAGGCATGCGTTGTAAATGTTGCAATGTAAAAGCATGCGTGGTAAAAGCATGCGTTGTGATGTCATACATCCCCACTCAGTGCAATTATGTAGGCTTCTGAACGGTTGCTTGGCTGGTTGGACCGGGATTGAGAGTGGTACATACTTGTTTACGTCGCACACGATATATTGACTTTCCCCTAATTGTTTCTGTGCTAATGCCTGACTCTTAGTAGTCGTAAATAGAGTGGGGATAGTGTTCCTGACTGAAGAGCTGGGACGGTTTGGTTTGGCTCCTCCTCCCGCTTCCCTGGTAGTTTTTTGGGAGTCGCAGATTAGAAGGGTCTAGTCTCACTCTCTATATCTCAGAGTGTATATTTTTATTATTTTCTTCTTTTTCCTTCTTCCTTCCTTTTACTTTTACTGCATTTCGGGTTCTTTATGGGGCGACAGGCACATTGTCGGGGGGGGTAGGCCGTAGCCTCCGCATTGGTGTAGGGTGGGGGGGTAGATTTTATTTCTCTTATTTAGTTTCTATGGGCCTTTTTCTCACTTTTCTGCGCTTTCTTGTACTGTTTTCCTTTCTGGGCCTGTGATAGAGAATGGTTGGGAGTGGGTAGCACTGGGAGTGGCACGATTCTGGTTTCTGTCGTCTGCTTTGTCATTCTATTGTACTGCTACTCTGGTGCGATATTCATGCAATTGCTGCCATTATTAATGCTGCCTACTCATGTGGGAACTACTATACGGACTCGGATTTCTTTTGCCTTTATCCTTCATTGACTTTTGTTAATTCGAAAAAAAAAAAAAAACAATTAAAATTAACCTTTATTTCTCCTTCCCCCTGACGATGTGATTTTCCAATATACATGTTGTTATGTGCTATTGTATCGCCTGACATCATTGGGGGACTGTATTGTTGACACCTGCGCTCAAAAGTCTTGTGGCCGGCCGGATGGTTGTAGGCCCGTATTTGTCTTTCTGCACCATGCGCAATAAAGGTTTTCAAAAATTTAAAAAAAAAAAAAAGAAACTGAGGAACATTTGTTGTTCTTTTGTCCAAAATACACAAAACCCACAGCCAGGTGTATTGTTCCCCTATGTCGGCTTTTGAGCATAACTCATCGAATATATGCCCTTGTGACCTGCAAAAGTGATTCTCCGACTGTGATTGTGGTGGCTGTATCCAAATTCCTCTATGCAGCCTGGCTTATTAGGCAAAATCTGCTAGCTCGACTTTGAAGGTTTTATTTACAGTGTGTCCATTGTCTAGGTCTTTTAGGAAATGTTTAGTGTTTTATTCATGTAATGTTAGAATTATTGGGTTTTATTTATTTATTTTGTTTTATTGTTGTTGATTTTAATGATGTATTCTTGCTGCTTATCTTATGTGTTGATGAAATGCATATTTTCAATCTCTCAATAAATGTATGAAATTATGAACGCCCAACTCAAAATTAACATACAGGTCTTTAGGGGAAAAAACATCATGTTTGAAAACACACTTATCCATTTTCCTTATGCACCATCTGAGTCAGCTGGAGCTTCTAGCTGGTTTAATTTGCGGGTGCTTTAACTTTATTTTTTCTCACACTTTATTTTCTCTTTTCCACATACATTTACCAAAAGTTTGGGAAGGGCCTGACTTAGGGTTCTGGGACATCTGCTAAAAAGTAGCAGATGTTCCATGCACCCTATTTGAAGTGTTTATAGATACTCTAAATGGAGCAGAAAGGACATTCAGGACTTTTCGGCGAATGTTCAAGATCCGCCAAACTCTAAAGCCACTCTTAGCGTCTCATTTACTGTTGGACTGAATTACAACTGATGTCAAGTACTGGCACATGTCCCGTCCCTTCAACTCTTCAGTTCCCCATCTCAAATAGGGGTGAGTGAAGAATTCGGCTCTGCTGGAGGAGTTCGAGCAGTTTTGCCCAATCCGTGCTCTATGCACAGTGCGGATTTCCGCAAAACTCAGCGAAGTGACGCGGAGTGGAGTTTTTTCTCTCGAATGGTTCACCAACGGTTAGTTGGTGAGCGCTCGTGATAAACAATCACGCACAGGGGAATTTCTCAACGCAGATGGTCATGGCAGGTCACAACTGCTTGCTTTGAGAGAATATGCAGCTCACTTTGGGGAAGCTGCCACTCGCATTGAGGAAGCTGCTGCTCAATTAGAATGTCTACTCGAGTGGTAGAAAGCAGCAGTGCCCTCTGGCATGACACGTAGTGCCATCTGCACAGCACAGAACAAACTTGCGGCATTAAAAATTAGTGTGAGCTGCGCGACTTAGCAGACTCTTCTGCTTTTGGAACTCCACGAAGCACGGCAGAGTTTTTCCGGCTCTTTGCGGAATTCTTCAGAGTAGACCTCCGCAAACTCCGCCCAGGCCTAATGTCAAATAGTGGGTGGGAAATGCTGTGCTTCCTTTGGTGGATCCACCAGTCTTTGGAAACACAATCAAGTTAATAATTTAGTCAGCTGACATGGCTAGGCTAAAGTGGCCCTTCCAAAGCCATGCCAGCTTTTTCCTGAGAAGGTCTGCCATGCTCACCCTGGCAGCACAAAACAAGAAAAGTTTGCCAAGGACATTGGTTGTTAGTTTTCCGAAGACGGTCTTCTGGGAAAAAATGTCCTCTTCATAACTCCATGGCATGTAGTGGCTTTTCCCACTGTAATGGTTCCCACCACGAGGAAGGGTGCCGTTTTGGCAAAAATAAACTCCAGTAGGGCAGGATGCTTTCAATAGGGTGGACCAGTGCAGGTGGTACCTTCACAAGTCATTTGACGGCGGATCTCTAAAGGCTAATTGAGGCTGTCCGAATTTCGACTTTGGGATATCTCATTTGCAGACGTAATACACGTGTATTTTTATCATGCAGTGTAATTTTCCCCATGTATCTTCGCTTTTGTTCTTAGTCAATTTTAGTGTTTAGATTTATAAAGCCTGTACTTTTTTTAATTGTAGACTCTTCTATCGTTTCTTTATTGTGTTGATTTGTACTTTACGACACCTCACTTGCAATAATGATAACCGTGCATTTTATTATATTTTCTATGTATCTTGGTTTTTTTCGTTGTCAGTTGTAGTATTTAGTTGCGTTAAACGTTTTAAGTTGAAGGGTCTGGACCTTGTCCATTGTCTCATAATTGTGTTAATATGTTCTTTAGGACATCTCACTTGCAATAGCGATAAAGTGTATTTTTGTTAGGCATTGCATTTTTCTTGTGCAGCTTGTTTTTTCTTTGTCAATTATAATATTTAGACCGGTAAAACCTGTACTTTTTAACTTGAAGAGCCTGGACCTTGTCTATTGCTTCTAAATTGTATCGATATGTGCAATAGGTCATCTTACTTGCAATAGTAAAGTGCTATTTTGTTAGGTGTTGTCATTTTTCCTTCGTATCTTGTTTTTTTCTTAATCAGCTTTAATGTTTGAATTTGTAAATACTGTTTTTTTTTAATAGGCGTTTCTGGACCTTGTTTGTTCTTTCTTTATTGTGTTGAGTTGTCTTCCCAATTTAATTGTGAAACAGACATACTCGAAGGAGAGGTTCTCAGGCCTTTTTCTGCGACCAGAAGACGAGCTAGGGAGTCAGTGGGAGCCAACGTTCCCCTTTACAGGCAGAGATACGTCAGTTGAATTTGGTGGGAGGCCTGAACTAGAGCTTGTTAGGCCGAAACCAAATCCCATTCCACCAGAAGACTGGTTTAGGGCCTGATTACGATCTTGGTGGACAGGGTTACTTCCTCAGAACGTGACGGATTTCCCGTCAACCAAACTGCAACTCCGAAATAGCCTATGGAACTTGTAATATGGCCGACAGGATATCCGTCACGTTTGTTATAGAGTATTCAATCCGCCACCCACTTGTGTGCAACTTACTGTCCTGCTCTTTGAAGATACTTAACACACTGTCCTCCCAAAGTAGACCTTGGCTCTTAAAGCAGATATAACTGCTTTGGGGATCAGGTGGGACTCACTAATAGCAGCTTTATCAAAACAGTGGTATGTTCTCAATCACAAAAAGGGAAAAGCTTTAATAATAACAAAATTCAGTAAGTCATGATCAAGGCAATAGGAAGTATGCTACAACGGAGAACTAAATAATGTGGTAGTATTGACCTTGTTGTACAGCTAAGGAAGGCAGATTATTTACCAAGGAAAAGCAAATGATGTGGCAAATTATTCAATTAGGACAATTTATATGCCACGTTGTCTTACATTAATATTTTGCAATGTTTAGATTTTAACACTTCTTGATATTAAAGAACACCCAACACCTTATACATTATATAGGTCTCTTAGGAATTAAAACAATACACATTCACCAGACCCTATCCTATATTGACTCAAACTGCCATTATAATAAATTAATTCTTCAGTCTGTGCCAAAAGCTTTTCATGCCTATATTATTAGATACCCGTAAGGTCACATCTGAGCCTACATTTTGCCCCTACTAGTCTGCCTTCCTTCCTGTTGTTCCTGATGCTTTTATGGCCATTATCTTTCTCTGAAAAAATAGGCAAAACTATAAAATTAACAAAAATTGGCTAAAATATTCGACATCTAATGGAAATTAATAAAAGCACCTGGAATGGATAAATCAGCATATTTCACTTAAACATTTCCACTATATATATGGACTAGGCCCACCCTTTCTTCAGAGGCTCAGTTGCGAGGCAGATTGGAAGCTAGGACCATGTGGACCCTGAGCGGCATGGTAAGCAATGAGTTATTTATTAAGAAACATATCCAATAAATAACTTCTGTCACTAGTTTTCCCTAATTATGTGGGGTATGGCATGCAGATCTTATTATCTCCACACCAAAATCGGCTTCTATCATATTTAGTGAGCTTTTTCTCCTGGTAGATTGTGCCAAATTTGATCTGGCAAACTTTTTATGGGGGAATTGCATAGGATGCAGTAATTACCACCAAGATCGTGTTTCCGATTCCTGTTCAAACAAAAATGTGTGCAGGAAATGCACATAAAAATGGTTACTCATAATGTGGTCACTGCTCTGTCTCAGGGGAAGGACTTGCTGGCCTGTCTGGTACCTAAATCAAAAGGAAGAAGGTCATATTACAATGACCTGGCTGGACATAAGTCTGTTCTGGGTCCCCACCTATGTGTGAATCTACTCCTAGCGGTCACTTTTCTTTCTAGGGCCCAGTGCTTAATTTCAGCCAGTGGTTACAGGCGGGGCCCACCAGCACCCATTTTTAGGTAGCAGCACTTACTTTTCTTCATCACAATTTGACACAGAGCAAGATAGACAATAACACACAAGGGGAAAAGAAGGAGAAAGAGAAAGACGGAAAAACTGTCACAAGGGGAGAAAGCAGGCATGAAAGAGAACCTGCAACAGTGAATTAGAAATAGAGTGAGTGTCTGGTGGTGGATTAAAGAGACATGAAGAGGAATCAAGATACGCAGTCTTGATATTTGGTACCCCGACATTTGATTGCTCAAATATTTTTATTAGGCTTTAAATTATTCAATACAGTAATACAATACGACAAGCTGTTTTCCTCAAATACACTGAGACAATAATTCATCATCTTAAAAACATTTAGTGTTCAGTGGTTGAGTTCGTGAGCGGTGGTACTATGACTGTAACGGCGAATATTTTGGTTCTCCATCATGGAGAATGAGGACATTTATAAAGATTTTTCAAAATGTAAGTTTGCGAAGTCCAACTTAGAGAGGGTAGAACAAAGAGGAATATGCAAGCATAAAGCATGATTAGGCAAATGAGGGGATATATAGGGCCTACCTTTTAGGGGGCCATGAGTAAATAGTGTGAGGCCAGATCCACCACAATATTAGCTAGGGGGCTGTGAATAAGTAGTGTGGGGCAAGATCCACTGTATGCCCCGTTATTCCCCATCAGAAGAGGAAACAGGAGGAGTAGACTGGTGTGAGGTGTTAGAGCGCTACTCAGCTATATTCTCTTTGAATGGAATTAGCATAGTGTTCCAGGCTGCTGCTATGGGACATTTCCTTATTCTTCGGGTTCCTCCCATTGCAGCGCAGAACTTTCTGCTTCACCCCAACAGAGCAAGACTCTACACCACTGAAGATAGGATGGCGGATGTTGTGCACGCCAACACATGATTAGTATGCGCTTGGCTATAAGAAGGGTTAAATGTGCAAAGCGCACCCGCACATTAAAGCTTGTCCTCCTTGGAAAAATGCCCAGCGCTATAGTTTCTCATGAGTTGAGTGTTGTTAGCTGTGTAACTTTAGCTAAAAGGTTGTGCACCAAATGCCAGAAACTGGCAATAAATGAGCACGCCCAACGCATGTGCCAAAAGTCAGCTGACAACACTTGCATCTGGGGCAGGCACGATCAGCTGATGAGAACATACAGTTTATTTGAGAAGGTGTGAGGTGATACCTGTGAAGAATGCTATATTGACTGTTCTTGAATCGCTTATTTCTAGGGATAGCATGAGGAGATTCAAGTTCCAGCGTCCATTCAGTCTCCTGCAGGGGGTACACTGAACCCTCCTCCCATTCCTGATGGAGTTGGCTCAGAGAGATCCCAGTGGGATCCCTAATGGCTCTGTAAAACCAAGTGATTGACCTGTTCCCAAGGTGTGTAGCGCCTGCATCACTGCATGTGTTGGTGGTTCTGTGTCCATCACATCCCAAAGTGTCCTGAGGGCTCCTAATAACTGCTCATGTAATAGAAATGGGTCAGCGGAATGCTATTTTCCGGACATATCCAATCAAAAGTAAGAGAGTGGTCACCCTGAAAAAAATCCCCCACCAAATCAATGGAATGTTCATACCAGGTTGGCAACTGATCAGCAGTAAAGTGCCCCAGGGGTCATGGTAGACCCTGTAGCATTGTGGCTGGAGAGTAATGGATTGTGCACTTTGTAAGCTGAAAGACTTGTGCCAAGAACTTTCGAGCAATTCACAAATTGAGGGTCCACGACCAGTGCAGCTTAATATTAGGATAAAGAATTTGCTGTATCACATGTGGAGGGAGGGAGCCATCCGGAGTTCTGGTTTCAAAAAGATTATTACCAGATAGCCATCTGCCAACCCATTGCAGTTTTGCTGCAAGATATAAGTCTCAAAGAATGGCGTTCCCAGTCCTCCACCACCCACTGGTAACTGAAGCTCATTTAGGGCTAACCTACACCGCTCCTTGTCCCAGAGTAAATCTCCTAATGCCCGGTCTAAATCAAGAAAGAATCATCGCTTAGGAAATACTGGGATTTTAACCACATCAGAGCGGCGCGAATTTTCGCGCTGTGCTGAACGTTCTTAAGAACGGGCGTGGTCATGACGGAACGGTTCCGTCATGAGCACAGCCCAACTGACGCTCATGACGGAACCGCTCCGTCATGAGCGTCAAAGGGGTTAACAAATTAATATATTAGACAGGGAAGGACTTTCATTTTTGAGAATGTGATTCTAGCCACCAGGACCAACGGCAATTACTGCCTAAATCGCATTTGAGATTTAAGGGCTGTAAACACCCACTGTAAGTTACCAACAGATAGGTCTTGTTGAGAGTGATAAAGGTTAACCCGAAGATACCGGACTGCGTCTGTCTCCCAAGTCAATGGCTCTCCACCTAGCTGGATTACCGGAGTCAGAACATCATGATTAAGTGGGAAAACACATGATTTACCCCAGTTCACCCCCAGTCCGACCACCTGCTGAAAGTCGCGGAAGCCCACCGAAATGGGCGCCATGTTAGTTGATGCATCCCACAGAGACAGCAGCACATCATCCATGTACAGGGACACCATATGCATTACTCCATCTAGTGGGATGCCCCAGGGTCGCCTGCCCCCAAGCAAAGTTGCGGTGCCAGGGGCTCCATAGCAAATGTAATTAGGATTGGGGACAGAGGGCACCCATACCGCGTTCCGTGACCTAAGGTAAAAGGCTTTGAAATCAACCTTCCTATGAATACTCGAGAAGTAGAGTACATATACAGTAACCTTGTGTAAGCTAAGAGACGCTACCCCAATCCAATGGCCCTCAGTACATCAAAAAAGTAGTCCCAAGATAAGGGAATCCAAGGCTTTTTCAATGTCTAGTATAAGACAAGCTGATCCATAAAGTGAAAAAAACGCCTGATGTTGTTAGATGGCTCGCGCCCTGGGACAAGTCCATTCTGATCCTGATGGATCAGCGTAGGTAATAATTGCACATACCACTCTGCTAACAATTTACAGAGGATTTTATAATCTGCCCCTAATATAGCTATAGGCCTGTATGAGGAGAGCAGGGTGGCATCTCTGCCAGGCTTGAGCAAGGGAACGAGAAGAGACTCATGGAGAGAAGCTGGGAGTGAGCCTGTGGTATGGGCCTCATTGTAAATTTCAATCAATTTTGGGGCAGGAAACATAGAGAAACAATAATAATATCATAATGATAGGCTATCTAAACCAGGAGTCTTATTTCGGGCCAGATTATGTATAGCATTCTACACTCTATAGTGATCAAGTTCACACATGCGATGGCGGTAATGGCTGGTAGGCCAAGGATCAAGGAATTGCTGAATGACCTCTGGAGGAGGTGCAGGTAATGACCGATATAGCGCAGTGTAATAGGAGCTAAATGCTTGTAGTATGTCAATTTGGGTTTGTGGGGCTGGCCCACCTTCCTGCTCAGACAGTACCTCTTGATGAACCACACATGCAAGCAGTTGCCCAGGCCTGTCCCCTGTCGCATGAACTCAAGCTGTATATTCCGCATAGTAATAACTTCGGAGGTGTCCTAACAGTGAAGCATAGCGTGCCTATGCGCCACTTAGAGCACAACGAGTTATCGCTTCTGAGGGTGATGATTGTCAATGGTTTTTACTCACTCTTCAGCTGTCTTCAAGTCTCGGTAAGCTCTCTAGGAATCCCAGATATATTTTGCATGCAAAAACCCTTGCTCTCCACCTTAAAAGAGTCCAATTCTATGGCACGACTAGTAGCAGCGGCAGAATTATCCACAAAGTAGCAGGTATTATGTACATGCTGCCCTTCACAAAAGGTAGCATCAGCTAATGTGTCCTTTGAAAGTCGCAAGGTAGAGACCGGGGAATGCGGCATACCCCATCTAATATCTACGATTAGGGCAACTTAATAAACATCACCCGCTCTAGATTGTCAGAGTACGTCAATCGCGGGATAAAACCTGGGAAGCAAAGAAAAAGGTCTAGTCAATTGTATAGATCATAGGGGGCAGAGACCTGACATTTGATAATGCTGCTTACAGGCCTCTGACTAAAAATGTAGTCCCAGGCACTTATTATTTTACAAATTAAGCGCTGCTTGGGACCATTTGTGAACTTACAGCACATGCATCATTGTTGGCTTTTGCGATTTCTTAATTGCGATTTTTAATGAATTGCAATTAAGAAATCGCAAAAAGCCTATGCATGAAGAAATCGCTGAAAATTTTGCGATTTCTTAAAATTCCTTAATTGCGACTCGCAACTTGTGAAGGAAACTGAGGAGTTTACCTGACCATGGCCAGGAGGTGACATGACTAGACCTCACCATTAACCATAAAATGGGGAGAATGAGAGAGCAAGGGAGAAAGAGAGATTATATACAGAAATAGAAAGAGCATGGGGAGAGAAAGAGTGATGGATAAAAAGAGAGATAGAAAGAAAGAAAGAATGAGAAAGATGAAGAGAGATATACTACATCAGTCTTTAGTGAGTAGGGAGATCTAGGCTGAACAAGCATCAGCACACCAGGCCATGTCGCCAATCAAATCTAGAAAATCTGCGCAAATTACAAAACATGTAAAGCTACACCTAAAACATGTAAGGGAAATGAAAATAGAAAGAAAGAGGGCTCCAAAATCTAAATATTAAGCTATGCCCCCAACAGAAAGTTAAAAAAATCAGTAATGTAAAAGCACAAGAAAATCCAAGGATGATGTTTAAAACACTGTTTCCAGAATGAAGCCATGCTCTTTGAATGAAGTAAATCTGGACCCTTTAAAGATGGCTCATAAAATAGGAATGGACCCGTTCTGAAAAAGTCAATGAAAAGACTAAGTAAAAGGATTTAAATCAATGACTGCTAAAGAATCCTATTCCTCTCGATATTTAGTCTCAAGATTCTCTGTCGGGACTAAGAGGACTAAGAGGCCCAGCCAATATTAAGAGGACGCATCTCCCATGTGAGTAACTAAGCAATACATCTCAAGACAGCAACGTGGAAGTATTGCTTTGTACATTATCTTATTGCATTGTAAATTTATAGAATGCTTACTTCTCCTGACAAGCCTTTTAAGCGCTTTGCAGATGGGTAGCACAATACTCCGTGGAGCCCAGAGTTAGCTTGTAGAATTAGTTCTAAGTGTTGCAGTTATTTCTACATTACGTAGCATTATTAGAGTAGGTTTACCGATGAGTTGCATGCACTTTCTAGTTTAGAGGAAGTTAGTTGTGAATTGCTGTAAATGATGTATATGCCCTAATTTACAAGTTTGTAAGGAGGAAGTACACCTTGTAAGGAGGAAGTAATTCCTCCTTTGAAGACTTAATTGCTTCGTGCCTCCAAGGAACCAATCTTCTTGCCTTCGTCAAATGCAAACATTTCTGTACTACACTACAGACACTCCCACGCTGCATCTAGGAAGTGCAGCATTTTATTTTCTCTAAAAGGGTCTCTTTTTGTGGTCCTGCTCAGAGAACTTTGAACTGTGTAGTAATCTCACAAGGATTCGGACAGGACTGCGCAGCTCCTAAAGCAATCGGGCACAGTGTTTCTATTGCCAGACAGTCGACTTAGCACCCTGGCGCAGCAATAGAGTGGATTTCCGAAGTGACCGAAAGATGGCTCGTCTTTCAGGGCCTCCATTTGAGGCTAATGAGAGGAACACGCGTGCAGGGCCATGGTGGACAATGTCTGCAAGGGTCACTCCAGAGTTGCTTGGACCCGACGTCTCCTTCCCTCTCACAACTGTGCCAAGAGAAACTCCTGGATATAATACCAGGACATACGCCTGGAACCGAGAGTGTAGTGTGGCAGGCATCACATCAGATGACATTGGCATCTCCGATGCATGCCCAAGATCCAGCTTCAAGCATGCCTGATGGGCGTGGTGGGTGCAGCACTCTCCTTGCATAGGAACTCAACCACCAGAGAGCACCCCTCCCCACCTTCCACCTACATGCTAATGTACGGAAAATGTGAGGTTGCCTAAAAGTCTAGCAGGAGGAAACAGTCCAGGTACCCATTCTTACTTTACCTAGGGCGTGCGCCTTTACTCTTCACACCCAGGGTGTGTTACAGCTTCAACACCCCCCCCCCCCCCTCCGCGCATTACCATTCTTCTGACCCTGCACTGATGGAACGAAGTAATGGCCTAGAGGTGAGGTAGTCCCACCTCTGTACCTCGGTTCCCCTTCTACTGACAAATGGTAGACCCAGATTCAACAAACACCATTCTACGAACAAACAGCTGCCTTGGCTCCTCTTGAGGATGACTGGTATGCCTGGGTACCTAAAACAGGTTCTACTGACCCGTTAGTTCTTGTATGCTAATGGGTGAACTTCCGGTTTCAGCTGTGCCCACTATTTGGGGAACAAACACAGACACATAAAAAGATAACAGGGTACCACAGGACCCTATTCACACATGTGTGACATTTTAAAGAGTGCAGGCTAGGTTCTCCTAACAAGTACCTATTTTCCACCTTTATCAATAGCTGACATCTATCAGATTCATGACAAGGCTGTGCTTCACACTCTATTCTACTGCGCACGGACATCTGGTGGGTGGAAGATAAGCTCTGGAAGTAGGCGCAAGGACAGTGTGGTGGTGAGTACGTGGGACTGGGTGCCTATCGTCAGGAGGTGCTTTGGAGGTGCACACAAGACTTTAGTTGCCCCACCTTTTTGTTTAGAAAGTCTGTACTTTCCACTCAGTGTAGGCGACGAAGAAAGACAGGGCCCTCCTTGTGCAACACCATTTGCTCCAAAGAAGGTATATCCTGGGATACGCACTGATCGCTGCTATACCCATCACCGCACCCCTGGATGCGTCAACTTCTCCAACTGGCGAAAAGTTGAATGAAGCGCATTGAAAAAACAAGGGAAAGAGATGCTAAGAATGCAGGCAATGTGATAACTCCACCGAGAGTGAGCGATGTCAAAAGAATAGGGAAGAGAGACGAGGAGAGGCCACCACAGGTTGAGCCATGAAGCGACAGTATAGGATGGGAGGTATCACTGAGCGACAAGAAGAGTCACAGTGAGAGACAGGAGACAAAAAGAGGCTAAAGAGACCTATGTAGACTATGTATATGTTTGTATGCAAAGGATGAGTCCAAGAGCGAAATTGGGAAAGCCAGTCCGGACCATGGGCAATGCGTCCCATGTTCTGGAAAATACTTTCCCTAATGTTTCTGTACTGAGAGAACAAGCCATGATTAGTCCTGGGCGAGCAATTTAACAGGTGCAGTGAAAATATCTCCTATTCTAGGTTTTTCTCTTGGAAATGAGGCATAACATACAGAATCGGTATTTAAAGCGCCAGACTTTCGTATGGGTTGACTTTTTCAGGGCCCTTTCCTCAGATAAATGTCGTCATGTATGACCTGCCAAAATCTGCTGGGCTGTGATAATTAGCATTTAACTCCGTGTGCAAATTCCTGTTAGTAGAGGGATCGGCATCTAACCCCTAGCTTGTCATCTGGCTCTAAATCTTTTCAAAATATCTATATTTCTAATGGTCTCCGATAAAACTGAATTTGAGATTTATCTGTTTTCCATAAATTCCCTACAATTGTACAGGGATGAAAATATTTTATAAGTAAACTGTTATTTACGTGCTTAAATGAAATGTTGTGAGTGCATATACGTATTGAATAACAGTGAACTATTAAGAGCACATACTTTTAAAGGAACTTGTGTTTTGAAGTGAAGTTTTATAGAGCAGAGTAGTGAATGCACATACATGAAATAACTTGTGTTTTGATCAAGTGTTTGCAAGAGTAGACAAGCGAGGTAAAATAAACTATTACCCTGCTCCATAGTACTCAATTTATCAGCCTCAGAAAGCTACAGTGAGCTATCCCCACAGCAATTCAAACTTGTGACTATAAGGTTATATGTATTTCTCTGCATTCGTCCCCTTCTCTATCTTATCAGCTCGAAGAAGAAAAACATTGCCAAAACCCATCTTTTCTGTTCATGAACATTAAGAGGCCCTCATTTAGGTCTTCTCCAGAAATGTTCTTCTCCAACATCAACTTGGTTTCCCACTCCCTCCTCTTCTGAAGACCCTTAAAAAGCCATTCATAAGACAGTGGACCAAGGTGCTACCATCCAAAAGGTTATTACTCTTGTAGACAGCAACAATTTGTCTCAGAAAGTTCCCAAAAAGGTTACTGGAGAAAAGACACAGCAAGGCCAAAATACCCAAACTCAACTAATATTAATGATACCATACACACACGCACAACTTATGTAAAGGCATTCGCAAAGCTAAAAAATCCTTCTCAAGCCACGAACAACTCCAGAGTATTTATTTGAGGTGTGTCACAAGTAGTCTCCCCCGACAAAGCTCTTTGACTATCAAATCAGACAACCAGAACCTTTGTAAACAAACCAGAATGATTCATCTTAGATAAAAGTGAAAAAATAATCAGAGTTGACAACACTCTTTTTTTTTTTTTTAAGTTCTTTTTATTGTTGCATCATAAGGATCACAGACACAAAATAGAGTCCTCGCGGAAGAGCGTCAACATTCCGCTCTCGCCGCCACATGCACAACTTTTTACATTGGAAAGGAACATCGTAGTCATCATAGCGAACTTATTGGCACATTTTCCTTATTTTCCCCTTCCCCCCCTTAACATAAATAAAACACATTAACCATGAAACACAATTGAAACCCCCCCCCCCTCCACCCCCAGCAGCGTGTCGCCCACCCCGGTCTCCTTCCTCCCCCCGAGATCACCTCATCCTCCCAACTGCTGTGATACAACCAGCGCAGAGTTGACAACACTCTTATTCACCAGTTACCTCCATACCTCATACTTCACTACTGCAGCAACACAAATGCATCCCATTGCCGCTCTCAGGCCCCCAGGAAATCGCAACATTTCTGTGTTAACTCAGATGCTACGAAGGCCCGTGGACCCATGTATCGCTGTAATCACTGCTGTCCATGCAATACGCCTGTCTCAACTGTGGCAGGATTCCTCAACGGCTCCTCAAAATATGGCTTTACCCACTTAAAACCTTTGGGCACGATTCACAAAGGTAAACCTACACTTTTGTGTACATTTACTCTTTCTCAGTATTCACAAAGAAACAATGTTATAGAAACTTTATGACTGCAGAGTCTCTGCAGACTGGGCAGAGAACTCCGCACATAAAAAGATAGGCTATATCGTCACAGTATGTAGATGTGGAGTGAAGAATAATAAATATATACTTACTATCTGCACTTACCGTCTCGATATTTTGGTCCTCAATATTTAGGCCTAAATTTCTTCACCCCACAATATTTTTGTCCTCAATATTCTGCCATACAACCATTCTTGAGGATAGGGATTATGACAGATACCCAAAAGTAAGGCCTATATTTTTTATGTGCGGGGATCTTCGCCCCAACTACAAAGTCTCTGTAGTTGTAAAGTTATTTTAACTAATTTGTTTGAGAATACCGAAAAAGAGTAAACTTACACAAATGTGTAAGCTTACCTTTGTAAATCCGGTCTTTTGTAATGATTGATTTCCTCAAGAAGGCTTGTATGACAGAATATTGAGGACAAAAATATTGAGGGGCAAAAGTATTGCGGCCTAAATATTGAGGAGCAAAATATTGAGACGGTAAGTGCAGATAGATAAGTATATATTTATTATTCTTCACTCCACATCTACGTCCCATAAAGATATTTTTATCATCAAGGTACATGTATGTGAAATTAAGTATAGTAATTCTAGGCTTACCTTTATAAACGTATATTTTAATGATATTTTGGCTCATCATATTTTTGCCACACTATTTTATCCCTGTGGTATTCTATAGTTGATATTGTGGTGGAATACCTTCAGGAAAGCGTCCTTCGAGCCATCTAGCAGCACCAATGTAGTCTCAGTGCTGGACTCTGAAAATATTTGCAAACGTGGTTATGGCTCATCTTCAGGCCCATGAAGAAAACAACTGCATATGTAGCGATAACCTCCTTGAAACAGCTGACCAGAGCGCACTGAGCATGCTCATTCTCTCTGACCAGTCAACCAATTCAACACCTTAGACCATGCAATCCTTCCATACAGCAAATTAGTAGTGCTTGTCTCGGCGGAAGCCTTTAAATGGTTTATCTCTTTTCTATTCAACTGCAGCCAAATAGCCAGAATTGGAAATCTCTGGCCGGCAACTAGCCCATCCGACTTTCCCAGAGGATTCAACCCTGTACACTTTAGTATTCAATACATAGGTCAAACTTCTTATGCACATACTCCCCAACCATCAACTTCACTTCTATTTCAATCAATTTACCTAAAGTTCCTCCCACAATCTTTTGTCACAAACTCCTCATCCATTCAAAAGTAAGAAAAATAACAATCAGCTGACGTATGCCTCAATTCCCAGATTGGAACATTATTAAAAGTCACATTTTTCAATTAAAGCTACTAAAAAAAAACTTCAGTGGCAGGTGATTACGAATATTTGTTGCAAACAGACAACACAACTCAATTGAATCTTAACATTGCTAACATTAACAATAGACATGGTTTTACATGATCAACATATTGCAATGACACGTGGTAAACTTCATGATACTGTACCTTGCCTTCAAATTCATTGAAGGAGCTGTAGACTGTACCTAAAAGACAAGGTAAAGAAACAGCAACCACCCTGCCCTCTTCACTCCACTCATGAAAACCTTTAAGTCCTCCCAGTATCCAGAAACAAGAGTTGACGCGACGGGAGGTTTGCAGTACTGGCACCATGCATCTAGAACAATCTTCCCAAGACAATCACACAGGAGCGGCTGGTGACCTTTCAAAGTAGTGAGGCAAGCGACATGCCCCACCACCTACAAAAAACACAAAAACACATTTCCCTCCCTAGGTCATTGTAAAAACAAAAAACTCCCTCATAAGCCCAAATAAAAAAAAACCTCCCTCCAAAATAAAACAAACAGTAAAGCATTACAAATTATATGAATTAAATAAAAATAAATTGTACTTACCACGAGCTCTGTGTCCTCCACGCTGAATTTCCTAAGTCTGTGGAATGAAGAAGCCCCCTAACCAGGCTAGATGCTGCTCTCATGTTGCATGAGAGCAGCACCAGGATTGGATGGAGCGGGTTGGCCTAACACTCCCTCAGGCCCTAGAGGCCTGTTCTTTGTCACCAGCCAGCTGTCTAAGACAGCTGAATGGAGACCTTCAAAGTGCGCCTGTCACTTGTGACATGCGCACTTTGAAGTACATGGCCACCACTACTCCAGGCCTCCTGCTGCCAATCGACAGCAGAGGACAATCAGGACACGCCCTCCAGGCACGGAGGCAGGCAGGAGGCTGCGGCACACCTT
This sequence comes from Lissotriton vulgaris, assembly GCF_964263255.1. NCBI lineage: Eukaryota > Metazoa > Chordata > Amphibia > Caudata > Salamandridae > Lissotriton > Lissotriton vulgaris. Next base: position 588,637,132 of record NC_141699.1, read on the forward strand.
GGTTAAAATTAAAATGGCAATGAAATAATTTTATTGCCATTTTATTTTTATCATTGCGTGGCTTGCAGCGGGTGGGGGCGACGCTCCCCGGCCCTCATAAAGAAACTTCTGCTGCAATCACAATATCCCTTCCCTCCTTTTCTTCAAACACAAACTCAAAAAACGCCATTTCCAAACACAATGCTCTTTGTCTCTCTGTATAAATGTATAGATGTTTATTTTAATGACTTACCTCTGAAGATCTTTATTTTACTCTTATTTTCGTCACACTATTGTGTATCTCAAAACACCTCTAAAATATTTTTTTTTCAGTGAACTACCTCATTTTCTAATGCCATGGTTTAATTTCTCTTTATATAATAACAACAAGAGAGAGGGGGAGATACAGGGGTCACTCTTGGTCCCCCTAATCAATATAAAAAAACGAAAGAGCGAGGCCAATCATTGGAAAAAGAGAGAGAGAGCCAACACGAGGAGTCACTCTTCTTTAAAGGAACCCTCACTCACCAACCTAGTTGGTGACATGCTTAATCATTGGGTCCCCACCAGAGAGGCCGATTGCCTCTTGGTGTGCTACAACGCCTGGTTACAGCAGAGCAGGTTTTTGTGTGGTGTGAGTGCAATTGGGAAAAAGTGTGTTTTAAAAGATACCTTGGTTTATTCCCAAAAAATGTAATGGTGGAAAACCAAGCACCAATAAAAACAGGTAAGTTGGATGTTTTCTATCTGGCTAAATTGACCAGACACATCCTATTTATCTAAGTGTGCAAAAATTGGTCAACATGTTTCTGCTTCAAAATGCTATTGGCGAAGCATTCATCAGGACCAACCCTCCACGGCGGTATGCGCAAGTTAAGGCGCACCCTAACCTGTGAGGGATGTATCGAACAAACTCACAGTTTATCGGATCAAGCCTTCAGGATTTCTGAAAGCCGATAGAATGTGAATTGGGAATAAACCAAGGTATATTTTCCATTGATTGGCCTCACTCTTTAGTTGTTTTTAATTTCTCTTTACCCATATATGAAACTATCATTGATTATTGATTTTTTCCTTATAACCCTGAAACAATTTAGTTGCTCAGTATGCTCTATACATCTATATAAACATAAAGATAAAGAAATGCAGGGTCCACACACATCTACATGAAAAGAATGGGAATTGGACATACATCCCTGACATAACATTTATTATTTTGGGGGATGATAGGATGTACCATATTTTTTTCTCGCAATATTTAGTTTAGACTTAGTTTAATTTACTTTCTATGTAGTACTAAATACTATAGGTTGCCTCCAAAGTCCTAAGCAAATAGTGACCAAACACTTCTCAAATATGTAGTTTTGATACAGGCTTCTGCATTTTACTTATTTTAGGAACTCACTTTCCTTTTTAGAAAACTTGAGGAAGAGTGTTGTTTTGTCATATCTCTGCATCTGTTTCTTAGTCAGATCTTTACAGCCCACAAACAGATGTGCAATAATCTGATATGTATTGCATCACTATAAAATTGCCGCCACCCAGGGTTAACTGGCCCTCTGTGCCAAGTCACTGCAGTGCACTGCACACACAGAATTATAACCTCTGTCAGCTGCTGGATCAGCAAATGATTCGGCTTCCACGGCATTCACAGAAAAGTGTTCTGCTAAAGCCGACTACCTCAATGCCAGCCAAATATCAGTCGAAACTGGGGCACAATACTTTATCATCCCCGCGTGGACGGCACTCAGTCCCCAATGGGCCGTGTGACTCAGTAAATCAAGCTCCAGATCTGTGGTGTAAGTTTTGGGCAGGTACTGGACCTCTGTACAACCTGGAGTGACCACCTCCCTTCAGGCCATTACAGACACGGTTTGAATGTTTGGACTATTATGTGATAGCCTGATGCATTCTGGGTAGTGTAGCCTCGTTTTTGCTTCCACTGGGCTAGTTAGACTAACACACCTGAAATCAATGATTTGCTGCTGAAAAGTTCAGGACAGAAGACAGTGTCTGGTGTGACCCGGTGAAATATTGGCACTCATTCAATCAGTTTAGTTTGCATCTTCACTCCCTTTCTCCTGCTCTTGAGGTGTCAGGACTGGCTTGGGTGGATATGTTGCATTTTTCAAGGCACAAGCCAGACAAAAGATAACTGCTCTAAATATGAAGTTTGAGTCTGCTGGGAAGATGTCTGGGCTTCTTCACTGGCTACTCTGAAGTTGCTGCCATTTTATGAAGAATGTAATGAAGACATTGACGTTCTTGTTGGATCACGGCTTCCATTTGGGGGAAAAAGGCATTTGGCCTTATTACGAGTCTAGCAGTCCATGGACCGCCAGGCATGTGTGGGCGCGGTGGTGGCGGTCCAGACACTGCCGCACTGGCAGTCCAACCGCCGTTATTATAAGTTTGGCAGTCAAACTGTCATTTGATCACCGCAACCGCCAGGGAACCGTGTTCCCTGGTGGGGGTGCAGCAGTTAGGGGCTCAGAATTTGCTGGCGGTGCTGCTGCGGCGCCGCTATGCATATTTTGAGTTTCCCCACTGCCAATCCTACATGGCTGTCTGAACCGCTATTTAAAAGCTGGCTTCGGGGAAACAAAAGGGGCCCTATAGGGCCACCCTTGCCCCATGCAGGTAGGTGCATGCAGGGGGCACATGTTGTACCCCTTGTGAGCAAGCACCCCCCCCCCCTCCAACTCCAGAACAGCATGGACTTTACAGCTGATGCCGTGCTGGAATGCGCTGTGGCAGTCCCACAGCGGGGCAGTATTAAAGGCTCATTGAGGCTTTTTACTGCACCACTGTGGGACCGCCCTCCAGACAACGATTTGTATCACCAACGACCTGTTGGTAGTGGTCTGCCCAACATCGTTTTGATCCCCTAACTCTACCAAAGCAGAGTTCATTGTCCAATACTCTTCTATGACTCTGCTCATGAAGTGATTGGTCTAGGGAAGTTCTTGAGCATCTAGGGTGTCACGGACCACTTCCCATCCACACTGGGATACTTAATGCTCATGCCCCTTGAGAGAGTTGTGGGGCAATGCCCAGTGCGGCTGACTCCGGAGCGCAGGACTCACCATTTAATCCCCAGCGGCAGCTCAGCACCATGTGACTCTGGGCAATAGCTCACTTAATCTCCCTGACGGCCCCCAGCACCTCGGTTCACACTTTACAAATACCGGATTTAGATTTAGATTTACCCCTCAGTCAGTTATGGACCATCATCTGCTTCTAGGCTATTGGCTAATACGCCAACTGCTTGAAACACTTGGTCACTCGGAACAAGAAACCTCACCTAAACAAACACAAAGCAGAATTCAAAGAGGATAGAGATTGATTCACCAAAACGCCAGTGGTCGCAAAAGTGACATTTTATACCCTTTCCCCCCCAGATGACATCACCAGGTTGATTTTTGCTCCAGGTTTAACCCCACAACAGCCCCCGCTTGCCGCCGATTGCCTAAGGGAATGGCAAACAGTGAAAACGTCAGAAAGTACATTTGGATCTAAAAGTGCTCTTTGCTTTCTGTTTCTGCCCCAGAGTTTATGAACACTGACACCAGGGGTAGGAAGACCAGTGTCAGCGGTACCAAACTGGAAAGCAGGAATAGCAATTGCTACCATGGAAACCCCTAATTGCTCACCATGTATATGCCTTCTAGAGTAAGCATGTGAGGCAAACAACCTAACTGGCATGGCAACAGCAAAGACGGACTCGACGGACTAGCAGTGGTGGTGCTCCGTTATCTTTCTCATTATTATTCTACATTATTATTCTACTATGAAAAATTCAGTTCTCAGACATTCTGCAAGAGGGTTGTAAACTAAGGGCGCACGCGCTGCTGGGCATAGCTTTTACTGCCCCAGGATGTGGGTTTTAATGTGCGGTTCAGTTCGGAGCCAGAAGAACGTTGCCATTTACCATGCATGTCCTAAAAAGAGGCCAAAAGAGGTGTGTGGCTTGGCAGCGGGCTATGGGGTACATTTCATGCAGAGGCCTCATACCACTCTGAAAACTACCACTCCCAGGATTCCTGAGCACCTTCCGGCTAGGCACAGACATCACTGCCTTGTTCGTGTTCCTCATAGCAACCTTTGGTTTCTGGGGCCAGATTTACACATTTTTCACACACGGTAGGAACAAAGGGGCTCATTATGATGGCGGGCGACATCAGCCCGCCCGCCCACCATCATAACGGTGATGAGACCACCAGGGTTGGATTGGGAATGAAAATCGGCCCGGGCACACACACAAAAAACAAGCATTGGAAATGCAATAGGTCTCGGATTTATTTGAGTTAGAGCTAATGGCATTGTAAATGGCAATGTCTTTTAGCCATGTGTTATGGAGTGTATGCATGTGGTGTGTAGTGGAATTATGTGGGTTGGATTGGAATTGTAGCAATGGTGGCATGCTGCGCTTTAGATGAATATGTTTAAAAGTAAAGTGCATCATACTGCGATTGCTACAATAGTTAATTGTGGATGCGTTAACAATTGATGTGTGCACTGATGGCTGGTGGTGTGTGTGCCTGTAGAAATTGTCCACTGATGGCTGGTGGTGTGTGTGCTTGGTGGAAGCGTGCACTGCCGGCTGGAGGTGTGTGTGCCTGGTGGAAGGGTGCACTGACGGCTGGTGGTGTGTGTGCCTGGCAAAAGCGTGCACAGACGGCTGGTGGTGTGTGTGCCTGGTGAAAGCGTGCACTGACGGCTGGTGGTGAGTGCGCCTAGTGAAAGCATGCACTGACGGCTGGTGTTGTGTGTGCTTGGTGAAAGTGTGCACTGATGGCTGGTGGTGTGTGTGTGTTTGGTGAAAGCGTGCACTGACGTCTGGTGTTGTGTGCCTGGTGGAAGCCTGCACTGACGACTGGTGGTGTTTGTGCCCGGTGAAAGCGTGCACTGACGGCTGGTGGTGTTTGCGCCCGGTGAAAGCGTGCACTGACGGCTGGTGGTGTGTGTGTGTGTGGTTGTGTGTGTGGTTGTGTGTGTGGTGGTGAGTGTGTGGTGGTGTGTGTGGTGGTGAGAGTGTGGTGGTGAGTGTGGTGGTGACAGTGTGGTGTGTGTGTGGTGTGTGTGGTGTGTGTGTGGTCTTATGTGTGTGGTCTTCTGTGTGTGGTCTTATGTGTGTGGTTTTATGTGTGTGGTCTTATGTGTGTGGTCTTATGTGTGTGGTCTTATGTGTGTGGTCTTATGTGTGTGTATGTGGTGGACTTAGTTCGAGTGTTCGTACCCTGCACACTCACACACTGCCCCTACACACTCACACACTGCTCACCCTACACACTCACACAATGTTTACCCTGCACACACACACACTGCTCACCCTGCACACTCACACACTGTTCACCCTGCACACTCACACACTGTTCACCCTGCAAACTCACACACTGTTCACACTGCACACTCACACACTGCAGTCACTATCACTCTGCAGTCACTCTGCAGCCACTCTCACTCTGCAGTCACTCTGCCGTCACTCTCACTCTGCAGTTACTCTGCAGTCACTCACTCTGCAGTCACTCTGCAGTCACACTCACTCTGCAGTCACACTCACTATGCAGTCACACTCACTCTGCACTCACTCTGCACTCACTCTGCACCCACTCTGCACCCACTCTGCACCCACTCTGCACCCACTCTGCACCCACTCTCACTCTGCACCCACTCTCACTCTGCACCCACACTCACTCTGCACCCACACTCACTCTGCACCCACTCTCACTCTGCACCCACTCTCACTCTGCACCCACTCTGCACTCACACTCACGCTGCACTCACACTCACACTCACTCTGCACTCACTCTGCACCCACTCTCACTCTGCACCCACTCTCACTCTGCACTCACGCTGCACTCACTCTCACTCTGCACACACTATCACTCTGCACTCACTCTCACTCTGCACTCACTCACTCTGCACCTGCACTCACTCTGCTCCCACTCTGCACCCACTCTCACTCTGCACCCACTCTGCACTCACACTTACGCTGCACTCAGACTGCACTCACTCTGCACTCACTCTACACTCACTCTCACTCTGCACTCACTCTGCACTCACTCTCACTCTGCACTCACTCTGCACTCACTCTACACTCACTCTCACTCTGCACTCACTCTGCACTCACTCTGCACTCACTCTCACTCTGCTCTCACTCTGCTCTCACTCTGCACCCTTTCTCACTCTGTACCCACTCTCACTCTGCACTCACTCTCACTCTGTACTCACTCTGCACTCACTCTCACTCTGCACTCACTCTCACTCTGCACTCACGCTGCACTCTGCACTCACGCTGCACTCTGCACTCACTCTGCACTCACTCTGCACTCTCTTTGCACTCACTCTGCACTCACTCTCACACTGCTCTCACTCTGCTCTCACTCTAACTCTGCACCCACTCTCACTCTGCACCCACTCTCACTCTGCATCCACTCTCATTCTGCACTCACTCTGCACTCACTCTCACTCTGCACTCACTCTCACTCTGCACTCACTCTCACTCTGCACTCACTCTCACTCTGCACTCACACTGCACTCTGCACTCATGCTGCACTCTGCACTCACGCTGCACTCACTCTCACTCTGCACTCACTCTCACTCTGCACTCACTCTCACTCTGCACTCTGCACTCACTCTGCACTCACTCTGCACTCACCACACTGCAGTCACACTGCAGTCACACTCACTCTCACTCTCACTCTGTACTCACTCTACACTCACTCTGCACCCACTCTGCACCCACTCTCACTCTGCACCCACTCTCACTCTGCACCCACTCTGACTCTGCACCCACTCTGACTCTGCACCCACTATCACTCTGCACTCACTCTGCACTCACACTCACTCTGCACTCACTCTGCACTCACACTCACGCTGCACTCACTCTGCACTCACTCTGCACTCACTCTGCACTCACTCTGCACCCACTATGCACCACTCTGCACCCACTCTGCACCCACTCTCACTCTGCACCCACTCTCACTCTGCACCCACTCTGCACTCACTCTGCACTCACTCTGCACTCACTCTGCACCCACACTCACTCTGCACTCACTCTCACTCTGCACCCACTCTCACTCTGCACTCACGCTGCTCTCACGCTGCTCTCACTCTGCACCCACTCTGCACCCACTCTCACTCTGCACCCACTCTTACTCTGCACCCACTCTCACTCACCACCCACTCTCACTCTGCACTCACTCTGCACTCACTTACTCTGCACTCACTCTGCACTCACTCTGCACTCACTCTGCACTCACTCTCACTCTGCACTCACTCTCACTCTGCAATCACTCTCACTCTGCACTCACTCTCACTCTGCACTCACACTCACTCTGCACTCACACTCACTCTGCACTCACTCTGCACTCTGCACCCACTCTCACTCTGCACTCACTCTCACTCTGCACTCACTCTGCACTCACTCTCACTCTGCACTCACTCTGCACTCACTCTGCACTTGCACTCACTCTCACTCTGCACTCACTCTGCACTCACTCTCACTCTGCACTCGCTCTCACTCTGCACTCGCTCTCACTCTGCACTCACTCTCACTCTGCACTCACTCTGCACTCACTCTGCACCCACACTCACTCTGCACTCACTCTCACTCTGCACCCACTCTCACTCTGCACTCACGCTGCTCTCACTCTGCACCCACTCTGCACCCACTCTGCACCCACTCTCACTCTGCACCCACTCTTACTCTGCACCCACTCTCACTCACCACCCACTCTCACTCTGCACTCACTCTGCACTCACTTACTCTGCACTCACTCTGCACTCACTCTGCACTCACTCTCACTCTGCACTCACTCTGCACTCACTCTGCACTCACTCTCACTCTGCACTCAGTCTCACTCTGCACTCACTCTCACTCTGCACTCACACTCATCCTGCACTCACACTCACTCTGCACTCACTCTGCACTCACTCTGCACTCTGCACCCACTCTCACTCTGCACTCACTCTCACTCTGCACTCACTCTAACTCTGCACTCACTCTCACTCTGCACTCACTCTGCACTTGCACTCACTCTCACTCTGCACTCACTCTGCACTCACTCTGCACTCACTCTGCACTCACTCTCACTCTGCACTCGCTCTCACTCTGCACTCGCTCTCACTCTGCACTCACTCTGCACTCACTCTGCACTCACTCTCACTCTGCACTCACTCTCACTCTGCACTCACTCTCACTCTCTGCACTCACTCTCACTCTGCACTCTGCACTCACTCTGCACTCACACTGCACTCCCACTCACTCTGCACTCACACTCACTCTGCACTCACACTCACTCTGCACTCACTCTCACTCTGCACTCGCTCTCACTCTGCACTCGCTCTCACTCTGCACTCACTCTGCACTCTGCACTCACTCTGTACTCACTCCGCACTCACTCTGCACTCACTCTACACTCACTCTCACTCTGCACTCACTCTCACTCTCTGCACTCACTCTCACTCTGCACTCACTTTGCACTCTGCACTCACTCTGCACTCACACTGCACTCACACTGCACTCACACTCACTCTGCACTCACACTCACACTGCATTCACACTGCACTCACTCTCACTCTGCACTCACAGTCACTCTGCACTCACACTCACTCTGCACTCGTGGCTGGTGACATAGTGGTTCCGTCACCAGCAAAGCCAATAGCTCTCACCTATGCGAGCCCTATTGGCTTTGCCAATACTTGTTGCCCTGGCAGCTGACTTCATCAGGCACTATGGGCCTTAGCAATCAACGCATTTCCCCACAAAGAATGTGAAAAATCATGAGTAGCAGACTTTCCATTGCTGTCAAGCTTCTCGTATTTGCTGTGCAGTTTTCAGACATCTCTGACAGAGAGCAGGTGGAGGTTAGCATTGTTCGCACTCGACCAGCCTACAGGGCCCTGCGGGTGGGTGACTCGGCTCAGTCTCCCCTGGGTGGGCTTCTCGAGTGTGTATTGGGCCGCTATTGTTCTCTGATCGAGGGAAGTCGAGGTGTTCGATAGTCCGCTGATGGCATTCGGTGCGGTGGGCGAAGGCCTGTGGGGGGTGGCTGTTTCCGGCCAAGGAGAACATAGTGCTCGCGAGCCCCCGTCTGACTAAAACTGGGTAACTCCCACATAATCGTTGTGCAGGGGTTCCTTGGTATAGTGTTTGAGTGTGAGTTGGGGCAGTCTGTTAGTCGAGTGCTAACACTCAAATACAGTGACATGAGCATGTATGGAACGTTACGCAAGCCACAAAAGGGCGTCGCCTCTGCGCCCTCTGGTGCAAGGATGTTGTAATGCAACCCTTTTGCAGCTGGGTGCTGATCTGTGATTCCTCTAACAGAGAGGGACGGGTAGATAGTGTAGATAGTGCAATTAGAGAGGTATTAAGGATGCACGCGGAGGAGGGGCGCAGGGTCTTCGCAATACACGTGTTCTCGTCGGGGGCGCCAACCCCTAATCTATGTGCATTATCCTGGTCTTTAGAAGCTTGTGTCTAATTAAATAATTAAATTCTCCAGTTACGCCCTCAACCCCTGCTGTTCTCCAAACTCAGACACTTGCATTGATCACAAGGCCTCTCATTTCCGAAGGATTCGCCTAACGCCGAGGCGCTAATTCAACACTGATTAGTGCCTGTAAATAGCATAGGATTAAAACTGGGGGTGCCCCTGTCTCTTAAAACATGATGTGCTTGGAAGTGTCGGCCACGTGGTGCTCCGTGTGTGACTGGCTCTCCCCAGCCCTGAAAGCCCTGTTGAATAACGCATCTGCCATGTGACGTTCTCTGCTCCAACCCTTCCGACATTATTTACAGAGGTACTTGTCTGGCATGTGACTGAATCTTCCCCAGACGCATTCGCTTGGCATGGGACTGACTACTCAACTACCCAAAGCCACCACTTTTCAAAGAGACGGTCTCACGTGCTACTGCCCCGGGTTCACTGGCATTTAAGTCACTGCCAAGCACGCGACCGACTCTACCAAAGCCGCATGTGTCTTCCATATCTCGTCAGAAGTTTTGAGGCACTACATTAACAACTGGCTGACATGTCTCCAGTCCTCTGAGCCGTTCAGAGGGCCTCGTACAAATAGTGACTGACTCTACCCCTTTCGAACAGCCTTCCAGCAGAACTAACCTTATACGTATACTGCCTCTCCAAAACCCCGATGATTTTCTTAAAGCAACTCCTCATTATCGGAATAGTCAATCACCGTTGGACAGTAGCAAAATAACGTTTATGTGTCAATGTGTTTTTATAGTGCTTTATGTAGTCCTCACTATCTCGTGGCCCTGCAAACCAGGCAGAGACAAAGTGACATATCAATGTTTGACCTTACAGGAACCCGCTACGACAAAGCGCTTTGGGACGGGTTGCCTTTCTGGTATTCTTCTATTTATAGATTAAGCTGGGCCCCACGAAGTGCAATGCACAGGCCACATCACTCTGTGCTTAGAAGACGGCAGTGAGGGAGGGCCGCGCCCGGGGAGATGCTAGTGACCGGGGCGTAAACCTTGGCGTCCGTTCCTTGTACTCATGCAATGTTGGACAGGCCCCAGAAGGGGGCTCGCTCCCTCCCCGCATGACAGAGCCAGGACCCCGACTCTCCAGAAGCCCCTCCCAGAAGTGACCCATAACCCGTCCCTTGCGGGACGCCTAACCCCGAACATCTCCGTAACTCCGACCTGGGCCTCCACCGGCAACATCGCCCGGGCCCAGCCACCATCTTGGACACTGTGCCACGAGGCCGCGTGGCCTCAGCTCGACCCTAACCCTGGGCCTGGCCAGGCCCCGACATCCCGGCACCACCATCCACCCAGGAGGTGAACGGACCACTTGGCAGGTCAATGGGAGAGAGAGGTGTCGATGGCTCTCCCCCGCCAGGTGCCGATCGCCCCCAGCCACCCCGGGCGCTGGCTCCACCCCCCTGCTGGGTGTCTGGACTCCCTCATCCCGGACCTCCCGACCTCCAAGTGCGAGGGTCCGGACATCAAAGGGCTCCAGACCTATAACTAGGGCAGCTCCAGAGCAGGAAGGCAGTTGTATCCTGGAGTCGAGAGACACCGTGAAGAACTCATCCTTGACGGACTGCTGGCGCTGCCGCAGCCCTGCCTTGTGAACTGTCGTCCTGCCCGCTGGCGCTGCCGCGGCCCTCTGCAACCTTCATCCTCGTCGGGACCTGCTGGCGCTGCCGCGGCCCGTTGTAACTACCATCTTCGTCGGGACCTGCTGGCACTGCCGCGGACCGTTGCCACCTACGATCTTCTCGGGACCTGCTGGCGCTGCCGCGGCCCGTCCTCCTAGAACGCCGAGCTCGAGGATTGTGAGCTACCCATCATTTCATCGCAACTGCCAGATTGGTAACAAGACTGTCCCGCTACCCCCTTTTTCCCTTCCAAGAAACTAAAATCGAGGGGACCCATGAGTCCTGACCTCCTTGTACCATTCTACCGTACGTCAAGATTGCTTATAAAGAACGTTAAACCTTATCTCTGTGTGGTGTCCATCTGTGGGGGGGGGGAAGTTACTTGTCTGTACGATCGCTGGAGACGGCTCTCCCCGGAGACCTCTCCCCTTGTCCTCGGCCGACCCTTCAGGTCCCGTCTAACATTGGTGGCCAGCGGCGCGATCCGAATCAACGCGTACGTACAGAGAGTAACTCACCCCACGACTAAACCACAATGCCAACCAAAGAGAGCGGATCCACCGAAAAATTCCAGATGGAGAAATTGGAAGAGTACAGCCATCGTGAGTTAAAACAATTTTGCATCGAACTAGGCATTGCTACCACCGGTCTAAGTACAAAAGACGATTTCAAGCACGCCATCGAGTCTTGGGCGGAAACCGGGGCCGACAGACCCCCGGACCAAAACGTCGCAGCATCAGAGACCAACACCGCTTCTCCCGAAGAACGGAGAACGGGTCTCTCACAGGAAGAGATTCAGGAAAGAGAAAGGAACAGACTACACGAATTAGAGATGGCCCGGCTCAAGATGGACGGTGAGCTAAAACTAGCGGAACAAAAACTGAACTTAGAACACCTACGGCTCCGAGAGGAGCGGGAAGAAAAACAAAGACAAAGAGAACTCGAAGAAAAGAGACTGGCATACGAACACGAGCGCAAGCTAGCTGAAATAGAACTACGAAAACAAAACAAAGAACTAGGGGTGCCCGAGCAACCGCGCACCCCGGGCGCTACGGAACAAAAAGTCCACATCCCCAAAGACGTCGTCCGAGAATACTATCGGAACGACGACATGCAACAGTGGTTCAAGGCCTATGAGATCGCCATGACCTCCCACCGGATCGATCGAAGTGACTGGGGAGCCGGCCTATGGGGTAGGTTCGTCAACGAAGGCCGCGATGCCCTGCTACAGCTCCCGGACCATCAGATGACGTCCTATGATCACATGAAGGCCGCCCTCCTCACTCGATATGGACTCACACCCGAGATGTACCGACAGAGGTTCCGCGACTGCACCCGGATCCCGGGTACAACTTGGGTGGAATATGTGAACTATTTTAGCCGAGCCTTCGAAGGGTGGATCAAAGGTAGCAGAGTCACCACCTACGAGCAACTCTTCAATCTCATTGTATGGGAGCACCTCTCCAACAACTGCTTTGTCGAGCTCAGGCAGCACCTCCTCGACAGCAAATTGACTGACCCTCGGCAGCTCGCCGCTGAGGCTGACCGGTGGGAGAGCACCCGAGTGGCCCGGAGTGGGCCAACCGAGCAGAACCGACACAACCAAGGCCCTCATCGTCCCCGAGGAGGAGGAGGAGGCCAGGGCCGGGGCCGAGATGCCGCCCCGGCAGCTCCCGTCAACAACACCCCACCGCCGGCGGGGCGGGGGAACCCCCCGATGCGCCCAGGGTTCCGAGCCAATGTCACGTGCCATCGGTGCCAGCGGGTCGGACACTATGCCAACGACCCGAACTGTCCCAAGAACCAGACTCCCGGGCCCGCCAGGTCGCGGCCGCCGCCCTAGGAGAAGAACAAACGTACGAAGAGCATGAAGAATATGAACAGGAACAGCCCGAGTTGGAACCTGCCGCCATGGTCCTGGCATGCCTAGGGGGAAGAGACATGGTCCCGCGGGTCCCCCTACCCGCAAACACCCGAAAATACAGCCAGTGGGTGAACATCAACGGGCGCAAGGCCGAAGCCCTGCGTGACACCGGAGCCAGTGTGATGGCCGTCCGCTGTCACCTGGTGACCCCGGAACAAATCTTGCCAAACGTCCTTTGCCCGGTCCGTTCAGCTGACAATTCTGAGAGCCTATGTCGAATGGCCTGTGTCCCTTTTGAATGGGGAGGAGTGTCCAGCATGCTGAAGGTGACTGTCCGCGATGATGCCCCCGTGGACTGCCTCCTGGGAAACGATCTCGAGAGTTCCCCGTGGGCGGCCGTTGAGAGAAGAGAACACCTGGGGATGCTGGGCCTCCCAGACTGGGCGTGCGTAACAACCCGGTCTATGGCCGCCCGTGCCGTCCCCAGACCCGAAGAGCCCGAATGGCCAGCACATCCTCCCCCGATCACTCCAGAGGAAGACGCCGGCCGCCCTGACCCCCCGGAACAAGCCCCGGAAGGGCCCGCTCAGCCTCAGGACCTTCCCGACCTGGCTCAGTGGCGTCAAGAGGGGGGGCCCACTCAAGAACAATTTCGGCAGGAGCAAAAAACCTGTCCCTCCCTCGAGGGACTCCGACAGCAAGCCCTCGCCCAGAGCGCAGGAGACACCGCAGGGGCGCACTGGATCTACTGGGACAACGATTTACTATACAGTGAGTAAAGAAATGCAGAATTGGGGGCCAGTAGGGTGCTGGTGGTACCCCTCCGTTTTAGAGACTTCCTTTTAAACTTGGCCCACGATGTCCCCCTGGCCGGGCACTTGGGGCAAGATAAAACCTACAACCGCCTGGTGACACACTTTTACTGGCCCAAGATTCGAAATGATGTTTCCAACCACTGCCGGGCCTGCCCCACCTGCCAAGCCAGCGGCAAGAGCGGCCGAAAACTCAAGGCGCCCCTACAACCATTCCCTGTTGTCACCACCCCGTTCGAACGAGTGGGAATAGACATTGTGGGGCCCCTGGACCCCCGAACAGCACAAGGGCACCGATTCATCCTGGTCCTGGTGGATCACGCCACCCGTTACCCAGAGGCCATCCCCCTTCGAACAGTGACAGCACCAGTGGTAGGCCGAGCCTTGATGGGGATCTTCTCGAGAGTGGGCTTCCCCCGGGAGGTCGTCAGTGACCGGGGCACGAACTTTATTTCGAAGTATATGAAATCCCTCTGGCAGCAGTGCGGGGTCACCTACCGTTTCACAACCCCCTATCACCCGCAAGGAAAGTCGAGCGGTTCAACCGCACCCTCAAGGGAATGATTATGGGACTGGAGGAGCCCCTACGCCGCCAGTGGGACGTGCTACTACCGTGCCTCCTCTTCGCCTACCGAGAAGTCCCCCAGAAATCCCTCGGCTTCAGCCCTTTCGAGCTCCTGTACGGGCACCCTGTCCGAGGGCCCCTCAGTCTAGTGAAGGAAGGATGGGAGATGGCCCCCCTGAAAACCCCTCCGGATGTCTACAAGTACCTCCTGACCCTCCGCAACCAGACCAGGCGATTCAGGGAAATCGCTAAAGCCAACCTTGAGGCCAGTCAGGAGGACATGAAGAAATGGTATGACCAACATGCCTCCTACATTGAATTTGAACCTGGTCAGCAAGTGTGGGTGATGTCCCCCACCGAACCTTGTGCCTTGCAAGACAAATGGACAGGACCCTTCAAGGTGGTCGAACGCAAGGGCCCCGTCACCTATCTCATCGACATGGAGTCCCCCCCAAACCCCCTCCGGGTCCTCCACGCCAACAGACTCAAACCACATTTTGTGCGCTCAGAGCTTAGCCTCCTGATGGCTACAGACAGTGGAGTAGAAGAAGACTCCGAGCCACTTCCGGACCTGCTGAGAACCCGTGAGAGAGATGGTTCCGTGGATGGGGTCCGCCTCTCCGATGCCCTGACCCCGGAGCAGCGCCAAGACTGTCGGACCCTCCTGTTGCAATTTGCAGACCTGTTTTCCCTCACCCCGGGGTCACCCCCTGGTGCCTTCACGACGTGGACACTGGGGACAGTCCCCCTATTCGACACCGAGCCTACCGAGTCCCGGACCGGGTGCGCGCTTGCATCCAAGAAGAGGTCACCAAGATGCTCGCACTCGGGGTCATCGAGCCCTCAGACAGCCCCTGGGCCAGCCCAGTCGTACTGGTATCCAAAGCGGCCGCCCCGGGCACCACCCCCGAGCTCCGGTTCTGCGTCGACTATCGAGGTCTGAACGCCGTCACCAGAACCGACGCTCATCCTATCCCCCGAGCAGATGAGCTGGTCGACCGCATGGGGGCTGCCCGCTACCTAAGCATCTTCGACCTGACAGCGGGCTACTGGCAGATCGGCCTCACCCCCAGGGCTCAAGAACGATCCGCTTTCTCCACCCCGGATGGGCACTACCAGTTCACCGTGATGCCCTTCGGTATGAAAAACGCTCCAGCCACTTTTCAGAGACTTGTGAACCAGGTATTGGCGGGCCTCGAAGACTTCAGCGTCGCCTACCTGGACGATATCGCGGTGTACAGCCGCCACTGGACAGACCACCTCCGCCACCTCCGAGAGGTCCTGCAGGCCCTTCAGCGAGCTGGCCTCACCATCAAGGCCAGCAAATGCCAAATCGGCCAAGGGTCCGTGACCTACCTTGGACACCAAGTGGGGAGCGGTCTGGTGGCACCTCTCCAGCTCAAGATCGCTGCCATCCAGTCCTGGCAGCCCCCCGTCACCCAAACCGAGGTACGAGCCTTCTTGGGGCTCACCGGATACTATCGGAGGTTCGTGAAGGAATATGGCAGCATTGTGGGGCCCCTCACGGAACTCACATCCAAAAAGCATCCCAAAACGGTCAACTGGACCCCAGACTGTCAAGCGGCCTTCGAGAAACTGAAGGCCGCCATGTGCGCCGCCCCTGTGCTCCAGGCCCCCGACTACAGCCGAGAGTTCATAGTCCAGACCGATGCCTCGGACCATGGTATTGGGGCCGTCCTCTCGCAACTCAACTCCGAGGGGGTCGATCAGCCAGTGGCCTTCATCAGCCGACGCCTACTGGCCCGAGAACAACGCTGGAGTACCATCGAGCAGGAGGCCTTCGCAGTGGTGTGGGCCCTCAAGGAACTCCGGCCCTACCTCTTCGGTACCCACTTCAGGGTACAAACAGACCACCGGCCCCTGCAATGGTTAATGCAGATGCGGGGGGAGAATCCCAAACTGCTGCGATGGTCCATCTCCCTGCAAGGGATGGACTTCACTGTGGAGCATCGCCCTGGTCAAGATCACGCAAATGCGGATGGCCTGTCCCGCTTTTTCCGCCTTGACGGAGAGAGTCCCCAAGAGGATGGGTGACTCTCCCCGCCTTCAGCTGGGGGGGACGCATGTTGGACAGGCCCCAGAAGGGGGCTCGCTCCCTCCCCGCATGACAGAGCCAGGACCCCGACTCTCCAGAAGCCCCTCCCAGAAGTGACCCATAACCCGTCCCTTGCGGGACGCCTAACCCCAAACATCTCCGTAACTCCGGCCTGGGCCTCCACCGGCACCATCGCCCGGGCCCAGCCACCATCTTGGACACTGTGCCACGAGGCCGCGTGGCCTCAGCTCGACCCTAACCCTGGGCCTGGCCAGGCCCCGACATCCCGGCACCACCATCCACCCAGGAGGTGAACGGACCACTTGGCAGGTCAATGGGAGAGAGAGGTGTCGATGGCTCTCCCCCGCCAGTGCCGATCGCCCCCAGCCTCCCCGGGCGCTGGCTCCACCCCCCTGCTGGGTGTCTGGACTCCCTCATCCCGGACCTCCCGACCTCCAAGTGCGAGGGTCCGGACATCAAAGGGCTCCAGACCTATAACTAGGGCAGCTCCAGAGCAGGAAGGCAGTTGTATCCTGGAGTCGAGAGACACCGTGAAGAACTCATCCTTGACGGACTGCTGGCGCTGCCGCAGCCCTGCCTTGTGAACTGTCGTCCTGCCCGCTGGCGCTGCCGCGGCCCTCTGCAACCTTCATCCTCGTCGGGACCTGCTGGCGCTGCCGCGGCCCGTTGTAACTACCATCTTCGTCGGGACCTGCTGGCACTGCCGCGGCCCGTCCTCCTAGAACGCCGAGCTCGAGGATTGTGAGCTACCCATCATTTCATCGCAACTGCCAGATTGGTAACAAGACTGTCCCGCTACCCCCTTTTTCCCTTCCAAGAGACTAAAATCGAGGGGACCCCTGAGTCCTGACCTCCTTGTACCATTCTACCGTATGTCAAGATTGCTTATAAAGAACGTTAAACCTTATCTCTGTGTGGTGTCCGTCTGTGGGGGGGGGAAGTTACTTGTCTGTACGATCGCTGGAGACGGCTCTCCCCGGAGACCTCTCCCCTTGTCCTCGGCCGACCCTCCAGGTCCCGTCTAACATGCAACAACCGCTTGAGTAACTTCAGTAGTCGCCGCTGTGCCCGTCTCACTGGCAGTGCCCACGACGTGCTCAAAGGTGATTGTTTTATTTAACTACAGTGTGGACGAGCATGTATGAGTCATCTTCTGTGAGCCTCGCCTGCTGCCTCTTGTCATTTTACATTGAACGCGCTCACCGCTGTGCACTCGCATCATCTGGATTGCATTACACGGGCACTCTGACAGCTCCTAATTACGATTAATCACTCTCCCGTGCTCGTTCGCGCACAGAAAATGCCAACTCGGGCACGCGTACATTGCATACAGCCTATCACGTCAACGCTACTGAATACACAGCACAGCGAAGACGAATCACTAGGCAGATGCCATAAAAATCTAAGGACTGTCCCAGCCGGAGTCCTTTCTGAAACTTTTTTTTTCTAAATACTAAAGAGCTCGCAAGCTCCGCCTACACTTCGTGTAGGGGAGGCCCGAGCCCTAAAAATCGGCCCACATTTGCATAAACACTCGTCATATCACTGCGTTGGTGTAATCTTATAAAAATAACTTTAGGGGGAGGTAAAAAAATGCACGCGTTAGTTTACACTGGTGAAACAAGTGAGGCCCCCTGCCCCTGCTCAGTATGTGCAGACATTAATGGTCAGGCCCGAGAGACAAAGGGAGTGATACCTGTGCTAAACGGAGGTAATGAGCCCCCATCCGCCTCTAGAAAGGCCACTCAGACTCCCACTGGGCCGCTGACTGTATCAGAAGAACAGAGACAGCGCCCAAATACTCCCCCAGACTGCTCAAAAAAGCAGCCCACAGCAGCCCTCAGACACCGGCCCCTCGCGCATTTCCCGAATGCCCGCGTTACCAATCCGATGCTGGAGACCGCCCACCAGACGTGCGGCGGTACCATCAGCCCAATAAGAATGCACCCACCATACTGGCGGGTGCATCCTGGCCTTTTACCATTGTAGACAGTGCTGCTGGCTGCAGTACCGTCCACAATGGTAAAAGAGCAGGCAATGCATTTCACTGCACCACGTGTCAGGCATCATGCAGTTCCTGCCATGTGGTGCAGAGAACTGCAGGGGGTACCATGGGTACCCCCCAGTGCACCCCCAATCACCTCCCCCCCAGAGGGGGCCCACAACGGGCCCCCAAAGCCAATCCCTACCAGCCTCTCCATGGCGGAGGCCTATACATCACCCACATCCTAATATGGCGGACGGTGCCTGCTAGGCACTGCCACCATATTAGTGGCCCAGGTCCGCCCAGCAGGCAATCATAACGATTGACACCAACGGAAAAGCGTTGGGCGGCCTTTGCGTCCGCCCCGATACCCACTGCCATCCTAATATGGCGGTGGGAAATTATCATCACAATGGCGTAACAATTGCCATCGCCGGTCTGGTTGTGGCGATTGTTACGCCATCGTAATGAGCCCCAAAGTTTGCTGTGCTGGCTTCATTTCTCAAGGGGGAAACAAAGGGCGGCTTCAAATCTCCCTAGACTGGCCAGCTGCTGGTGCCATCCTCTGCACTGGCGCTCAGATAGGGTGCCTTGTGCGTTGCACAGACTCAGCCTATGTTGTAGAGGTGAGTCTGTCCTGATTAGCACAGGATTTGAACAGGAAGCAGACCCTCTCAGCAAGAATTCCTATGCCTAGACAAGCTTAGAAGAATCTTACACTCTGGGCGTGTGTTCTGCACTGCAGCACATATGAAGTGTTTGGATTTTTTGATAAATAAGTACATATTTCCTTTTTTACGCTTGCTTCAAGGAGGCATTAGTTTTTGACAAAAGAGCCCAGCCTGGCTGAGTAAGTAGATTGGGGTTTGCACCAAAACAAATGGGTATTTGAGCTGATACACCCCCAGTAACACCATATTGACGCATTGTAACACAAAGCAGTGATACAGTGTTTTTTCACAGAGAAATGGCCACCTTTTTGCACGCAATAGTAAATATTATTAAGAGACTTTGACTTCATCCATTCAAACACACACATACACACAGGTGTGCAAGGACACACTCAGGAGGAATTCAAGGATATTGATATATGTACCAATGTCCAGATCACAAGTTTTTTTTAAAAATCAAAACGTAATGTTTTAACAAAAAAAGAATGTCTGTTGGGGTTGAGACTGCATGGACATTCAAACAACCGGTGAGTGAGACAGTCTGTGCTCCAAAAAGTTAGACTCTCATTGCCAGAGTACCCAATGACCTCTCCCTGGACAACATGTCCGTTGACAGACCGGATGCAGATTCCCAGTCATGTGACGTCACCGTTTCCACACGTGGATTGCACAGAGCAGCTGGTCGTGGCCTCGGAGAGAGGCCATAATGGAAGGTGGTGTGAGGTAAACACAGAGACAATTAGAACAGCCTCGGCCAATGGGAGACCGCCAGAGCAGCGCAGCACTCAGCAGCACGCATGGCCACGTGCATTAAGCTTCCTGCTTCAGACTAAGCCTCTAATGGCTTGTTGAAACGCAATGGGGGGAGTGAGAAAGACCCAGACAGCCAGGGCTGCGGAAAGTCAGTGAGTGCTGCGACCATGTAGCTATCGCTCACTTCTACTGGATTGCTTCTTGGCACGCACCACGTATATTCAGCATTTTCTATTGCCGGTGCTTTATTTTTGTTACATTTTGATGTGCCATATTTACAATTCAGTGCGATACAATATGTATTTAATGGCCTATATGGAATGCTCTTACTGCACTACTGGCTTATAAAGTGGTATCAGACCGAAGGGGGGTGTCCCTTTCGCACTACTTTTTATTCTGTGAAAGCAATGCTCTTTCTCTCATTGCTTACCTATATCTGAGGGAAAGCGAGATGTTTTAGGAAATTTCTGGAGATATTTTCTTTTTTTTAGTTCTAGCTACAGACTGCTTTAGTGTTTGACAGACCTATTGTTACCAACTGTGAAATATACATGTACAATGGGCTTTTAATTAGCACCTGCTCATAGGTCTTTAGTTTTTCTGCCTCTTGCTTTTTTTTTTGGGCTTTTGTGTCCAATTTTGTGTCGCCTACAGGAGTATTTTAGTCTGTATTTTGATTTGTTGAGAGTAGTGTCTTTCCACATATGACGCCCAGAGCTGTTTTAATTTATATGTTGCTGGAGCTCTTTCTTTTTATGGCTGAACAGCTCGCTGGAGAGAGTAAGGTTTGTTGCATATGTGGATGTTTTTATGTCTGTAGTTTGACAGCGCAGCTGATAGCAATATACATAGAGTGGACGTTCAGCTTGCCCCTTTCAACAATTGACTTTCTTTGACTGCCCACTTTCAGCCATTGGCTGGAAACATTGTCAATCATGTATTATCTTAGCCAAGTTGAGTATTTGTCTTTCCCCCAATGCTATTGGCTGATTGGGTGTATCCTTCTGCCTCCCTGCCAGTGCTCGTATGGAACTGCTTGAGGGACTACTTTCCAGCTATAGCCCTCTCTTTCTGCTCTTGTTGGCCCCGCTCAAATGTCTCACTCTGATGTGCTATTGGTGCATGTGTTAGTAAAATGAAGGGCCAATCATGGCAGACAAAAAAGGAGTTCTCCAACCCCAGCCGTACATCTGTAACAATCTCCAACAACAGGCATTCCAGAAAGCTACCTTGATGGATGATGCCTGCTTGAGCTTTGAGAAGTATTGTGGCATCATTCACCTCATGGCTCCTTCTAAACCCATTAAATACACCAAAGTTGATGGAAGGATTGCTTGCAATAAGTCTAACTAGTGACAATTGCTCAGGGTAGCATTCCAAGCCATCGTTCTTTCGCTCACCATGCCACTTCAGTTTTGGCCCAGCCATATGCAATTTAGTCTTGCCCTTCTCTACTTGGAACCACTCCTGCCCAAACTGCCATTTCTTAACCGAAACACAAGCCACTCAAGACTGGTTTCACCCTGATAGGGGAAATTCAGTCGGGTACAGCTTGGTTCCAATGCCACAGAGCGCATAGGAATACCCATGGCCACTTGGAGTGTTACATCAAACACACAAAAGATGATGGGAGGAATGCTTACAACAAACCTAACTACTAGCAATCGCTTGGGGTATCATTCCAACCCTTTTAAACCCGAATCTCTTGGCTTTGCCAGTGCTTGTTTTTTTAACTTTCATGCATAGCAGGATAGCCTCCTTGAATACTGCTCCCCACCATCAGCCCCCCTTCACAATGGATGTTCTTGCGACAGAGGGATAACTACTGTTTGGGATCTAGAGCTTGGCACAGCTGTCAGTGGCTCTGTGACAGCACGGATGGGTCCAACATCACAGTGGAAAGGATCACAGCAGGCTCAAGGCACTTGGTTAAGGCACTTCTGTACCACAAAGTACTTCTAGAATCAGCCTTCAAAATAAGTTGTGTTTTTCATATAGCTGTGTAGAAAGCACTTCTAGCGCATATCACTGTTACATAACACACGTTCATCCAGCCATTCATACAGTGCCACCTAATTCGTTTTTTCTGGATTTTGTATGCTTTTGTATCAAACTTATTACAAAACAAAGACCGTTTATTAAAAGCCAATGAAACATTTACCTAATGTATTTTTTCTGGATACTACCAACAATAAAATAAATTGTGTATTTTTTATAACATTATCACAACACCTTTCTGAGGCTTCTGCCTGTAGAAGTTTTGGAGCCTGTTGGCATCCATGCAAGCACTCCCTCACCAGTTTATGCATTCATCCATTTATATTTTCAGATATGAACTCTTTTATTCAACAGTTCATCCATGCACTTTTCCATTCACCCATTAAACCATACTCCAACTCATCTTAATTATCCATGATTAATTCACCAAAATGGTGACTCATATTCACCCATTCATCAATCCACGTAACCACACTCATAAACTCACCAGTGTATAAAGACATAATTTTTAAAATAGCCAGAGCTACTGCCTTTGACATAATTGTTAGTATTTTGCAGTCCCAGGATGATTTTAAATTTGTTAAAGGATAGTGGCCATAATGGTATTGAGACTTGGAGTATGAATACCGGAGATGGTTATCCAATAGGAGAGCCTCCACCATGCTACAACTAGGTTGAAGTAGTCTTGAGTGGTCTTAGAAACTGCACATTTCTGGTACTCCAGGCTGGTGTGAGGTCGAGGACATCAACGGACAGTGCATAGCCCTCTATTACACACCACAGCACAGGATCGGTAGTACTGCCGGCACTACACTTTTTTTTGGTAATTTATTTTCTTAGAGTTTTATATAGCGCGAACTAGACCTGAAGATATTGAGTATCAGAGCGCTTTACCTAGCACCAGTTTTGTTACACAAGGACACATTAAATTTTTTTAGGCACGGGTAGATTACATGATTTGCCCAGAATGACAGGATGTTGAGCGTCGTTGCCGAGTCTCGAACCCGGTTCCCCAGCTTTGATGTTGACCGCTCTAGCCGTAAGACTACATATCTAAGTGTTACTATGTATTACTGTGACCCATCCCAAGCATACTCATTTCATTGACCTTGATCTCAGTTTGCCTTGAAAAAGATGATCCTATCTTTATTGTTTTCCTTAATGGAGTGATGAGTGTTTGTCAGAGATCGGTTTTTGATTGTTGAGGAGGTGAACTTTGTTTCTTGAGTAGGTGACCTGTGAACTAAGTGTTGGAGGTCATTTATAGGTACCATAAGGAGGTTCCTGTGTCTGAGGAGTAGGCAAATCAAATCAAATCAAAGTACTTTATTCGGTTATTAACCAAAAAGTTCAACACAAACTTATTCAACAAATATAAAGAAAAAGGCATGAAAACAACACAAAAACATTTAAAGTTTTAGAAAATCGGATTTCCTTCATAAATCGCACAGGGAGGTTAAATAATCCCTGTTTAAAACCAACAATCTCTGGAATTATGGGCAAATACAGCAATGAACAGTAAACTCATCAAGTGCAATACATACAAACTATAGCATTATATAAAAAATCTAAAAACGTGGATTATTAAACTACTAAGTAATACCTATTGCTTCTTTGGGGGAAATATAATGGAATAGCCTAACTATTATCCAAGCATAAAACAAGTAAGTATAAATCAGTACATTAAGAGGTGGCAGTCTGAAGTACAATCTTTGCCCGCTTACGCCATATGTTAGTCTGGTGGCGGCTCACAGCAAATACCACAGAAGTGGAAGCATCCCTTCTTAAGGTCCTTAGGGCAATTACATGTCGGGAGACCCCATATTTATACAAAATGGCCTAATCCATTTCCTACATAATCCCATATACTCTCTGCTAAGAAACAGCACATGTTCAATAGTTTCATCAACCTGGCCACATGCAGGGCACAAAATATCAGCCCAGTCATTATTGCCACCGGCTTGTGATGGATTTCAGTGGTAATGTTCCAAGCCGAAATTGCACATACAAGCTTTTAGACTGCTGTGGTACAATAGTATCAAGAAACAATTCAAAGCTTGGTGAAATCTTGAAGTCCAGTAACTTGCTGTTCAAGTGCCCTTTGGAACCAGTCTTAACATACTGAGGAGTAGTCTGTTTTAATTCAGGGAAGGGAAGCATGTTTGGGGACGCTTTGTGCGTGCTCGGGATGGACAAAGCAATGGAAGGGGCTGCTGGACAGGAACAGGAAGTTGGAGACTCTGGGACACTTCCTTCCTCTTAAAAAAAAAGTTAAAAAGGAAAAAGGGCTCCTTGCCCAAAAAAAGTACAGCCAAATGTCAACCTGAGGAGGTTTTTTAATCCAAATCATCATTTCGAGAAGGTTTTGATGCTGCTCGAGAGATATTCTTCTCCAGATTGCAAATTCTGCGTGTTCGGCATCGCGGTAGTCACAAAACTTCGACCGGAAGTCTGATGGTGCGCCTGAATGACCTGTTCGCGATCGCACACTCTCGCGGGACTGTGCGGATGGCTACCAAATCTTGTGGCACTCACGAATGGATAGGAAATCTCGTTAGCAAGCACAGGCATCCCCGTAAGTCGTTCTGCGCACACGAAAACAAATTTGAGCGTGCAAAATCACAAAACAAACTCCGCTCTGTTGCAGAGCATGCGGTTTTTCGGTAACTCCGCATTCTACGCGGAACACGGAGTTGCCAAAAATCCGCAAACTCCATAAACGAAGCAGATTTTACGCCCAGGGTTACATTTAAGAACACTGGTTATGTGCTTCTCTGAATTTGAGCTCACCCATGCTATCATGTGATTAAGAAGGCATTTTGCAAAATGGGTGTTTCTTGCACACTAGCCTACATTTGAAAGTAAAAATGTGGAGAAGTCCAATGGTAATAACAAATGTTTTACTGCATTCCTACCCATTTTCTGATAAAAATGGTACCACACTCATGTGGCTAGGCCTAGCGCCTGTGACATAAAATGACCAAAAACCAGAGGTGGAGACATTAAACAATCTGAAAGAAAAATTACCCGGTTTAGCAGTGGAATTTGGCCCAGGCTTTGCTGTCATCCAGGGAACCCTAACAATCTCAGACATTTCTAAAAACTAGATACCCAGGGGACTCCGGGTTGATCTGAATTGAGTGAATCCCCCTACCTTCTAATACCCAAAAAACTCTTCAGATCTCAAACTTTGCCAAAAAAACACTCATTTTCCTCACATTTCTGTGAGAGAAAGTTCTGAAACCTATGGGAATCCACAAACTT
The DNA here is from genome assembly GCF_964263255.1 of Lissotriton vulgaris. Classification (NCBI taxonomy): domain Eukaryota; kingdom Metazoa; phylum Chordata; class Amphibia; order Caudata; family Salamandridae; genus Lissotriton; species Lissotriton vulgaris. Next base: position 588,662,238 of record NC_141699.1, read on the forward strand.
GCTACCACCCGGTGTTCCCACACTTGTCTTGATAAAAATGATCACCCACTTGTGTGACAGGGCCTTGTGCTTGTGATATGAACAGAACTAAGGATCCTTAGAAACAGGATGTCAATGTCACAGAAGTGATAGAAAAATATGTCATTTTATGCAAAGTGTAATGTTTGCAGGGCATCGTGGAAAGAAAACGTTGTGAGGTCCATACAAGGCAGACCACCTGGACTCTGTTGGATGTCTAGTTTTCAAAAACATCTGGCTTTGGTAGGCTTCAATGGGTGGTGGCCCCACCCAGGCTCATATACCACAACTATCCCTCTTGCTGATGTCTAGACATTGCACTTTAGTGTATTTTGTGTCACAGGTACTAGTCCCGAGCCACACAAGTGGGGTAGCCTTTTTAAAGGGAGAAATGTGAAAATGCTGGGTGGAAGGAATTTTGTGGATTCCAATATATTCCTCAAGGTCACAGACAAGTGAGGAAAATTAGAAAATTTAGAAAATGTTTGAAGTCTGCAGGACATTGTGGGTAAGAAAACAGCATGGGATACTTGCAAAGCATGCCACCCTACACTGCCCTGGGGGTCTGGTTTTCAGACATTTCTGAATTTAGTAGGATTCCATGGGTGGTGCCAGAGCACAGGCATTCAACATGGCAGGTAAGGGAGGACTTTAATTTACCCCCACACTTAAGGTCCATATGTCAAAACTACGTCAAAAAAAATCAAAGTTTCCTCTTGCTTGCCACAGGGATAGGGATGCTCTGCACCCTAGGTAGCATTTAATCATCAAAGGGGAATGGATCACTTGTCCTGCTCAACCATTAGGTATGCAGGAATGAGGATGTCCCAGTGAAAAAAGACCCTCATGCACGTGATGGTTTCCGGATCAGTAAGGGCAGAGCAGCGCACTCACGAAGCAATCTGAGGATCGGGCGCAACAGCCCCTTCCAAGAGCTCTACGATCCGACAGGAGCGTGTTAAGCAAATGCACGAGGTACCTTAAGACCTCCAGTCCAGAGAAACAGGTCAACACCTTTTTCTTTCACCTTTGAGCACTTAATTTTTAAAATCCTCACGTTTTCCCACCACCGGTCCTGATGAATGCCCGTAAGTCCTAAACCCAGGCAGATGGAGGCAGAAACATGTCGACCTTTTTTTAAGAACACCCCCACAACTCCCCCCTTTTTTATCACTCTGAGTGCATCCAGTACTCGTAACTCAGTCCAAGTGATGCACTCCCATAGAGTTTACCAGACCAACAACCAGGTATAATAAAGAAACAGAACTCCTGGCTTTTGTGTCTTTTTAACAGAACCCTTATCACTGGCTCACTACTGCGTCAACCATGGGTAAGAACCTCCTGGTGGAGGCTGCATAAAACCGAAAATAGACCTAATGATTATGCACACACGTGATCCATAAGCGGAGAATCAAGATATACCGCTTCAGATACCACCATACCCATCACGTGCATGAGGGTCTTTTTTCACTGGGACATCCTCATTCCTGCATACCTAATGGTTGAGCAGGACAAGTGATCCATTCCCCTTTGATGATTAAATGCTAACTTGGAAAGTGAATGGATCCACAATCCATCTCCCTCACCCTTGATTAGAAGAGAGCTGCACCCTAGGTAGGCAGAAAGAATGTTTGAGCTTAGAGGTTGGGGATAGGTTGTATACATTGACGGCTTGTTCACACCCCATGTTTTTTTCCTAAAACACAAAAATAATTTCCCATGCCTAGTGGAATTCCACCCCCAAATTAGGGGGAAACTACCAATCAGGAGAAACCTTCTACCTGCCCTGAGGGGAGTCCAAAGATTCTATTGCCTCTTTTGTTGTGTGGGTAAGGCCTAATGCCAGAGAGGTCGGCTCCATCTTTTTATGGCACCATTTTGAAGTGCCAGAGTCTACTGTGCTTTCTCCTCCTTCGTGGGGCAAATTTGGGGCAACCCCCCCATCTGGTCCAAGGGATGGTAGAAAGACTGCATTGCCCTATTTGTGGTGTTACTTGACCTGATGCCCTCATAGGGCTATTCCCAAGGAGGGACCCACTAAAGAGATGATGTGGAGGGAAGGGGAAATTGCCCCCCTTCCATCGCTGTCTCTCCTGTCCTGATCGGTGCAGGGGAGGCAGATTTATGCCCCCTAACAGGGATAAGGAAATGAAACCAGTGACCACTAATAGTGCCCACTGGTTTGACTTTCTATCTTTGACATCAGTGTATGGTACAGTATGGTGGAGTCACAGGTGGGTCGGTAAGAGTCTGAAGCAGATGCGATTCCACTTCAGCCGTGACCATAACAAAAAATGAAGAAAGCCTCAGGTGCTCGAATTGGACGTTCCTTTTCAGCCTCCCCAGTGTCGGGCACTTGCCCGACGGATGCACTGTGGATGTACTGCAGGCGCTGGTCATTGCCTCACCCGTTGACTGCACTGAAAGGGTTAAAAAGTAATTCTGTGGAATGTTGGAAGGCATCTTTCTAGGTCTTGTCTACCATACAGTGCAAGCTATCTGGTTGTCAAAGACCTATTGTGGACTTACCATTAATCTACAGAGACTAAAGTCCACCCATTATTTACCATTGGTTGGCTTTCTTGTCACTCTCATTTGCTTGCTTCTTATTTGATGGTTTTCCTTGTTCCATCTTCTCCGTCTAATGTTTGTCCCTCGCTCGGAGCACAGCATTTCTACCATCCGTTTGGTTGACTTGCCATATTACTTTCTCCCTCATGTTCTGCTTTTCCTATACTCCCACTACACTGTTACCCCCCCCACCAACCCCCTGCGGTCTATTTATTTTTTATTTTGCACTTTCACTTTAAAAATTCTTTACTTATTTTCAGGGCTGGACTGGCCGTAGCGGGCATCGGGCAATCCCCGGTGCACTGCACGGGTGGGGGGCCGGTTTGGGGCCCCTGGGGGCCGTTTTTGTTACAGGGCTGTTTTTGCAGCATAGCCGACCCTGTAACAAAATCAGCCGAAAACCGGCCCCGGCAAAGAGCTTGGACGCACCCTCCTCCCCCGGGTGGGGGACCGGCCGAGCACTTTGCCAGGGCCGGTTTTTGTTCCCAGTCCGGCCCTGCTTATTTTACTGATCCCAGTGGCAAACTTCATCTCGGCTTAGTAAATAACAAGGCAAAGCAAATGTCACCTTATTTATTCCACTGATGCACGCATTGCTTGTGATGCATGCGTACATTATCACACATGTACGTGCCAGCAGAATAACGTGACCATCAGCAGCAGTCGCTTCATTTTATTTTTTGATGCTTCATAGCACTGCCAAAGGGCATTGGCAAAGGCAAAAGATCCCAAAGGTAAAACCTGTTACGTTTGCCAGCACTTGATCCTTTTTTTGGTGAGTCAAGCAGAGGGGAAGCAGGAGAGCGCCTTAAATATCCAGCGGCTTCCAGAGACGTCCCTCCCATACCCAGAAGCTGCTGCCATTTCGACAATTGTGGGAAGGGGGGATTTTACATCGATTATCTGATCACTCTTGATCTAAGTTCCCACCTAAATTCGACTGGATCGATTGTTGCCTGTCATAGAGTAAAAAGCAATCCAGTACCAAGTCAAAACCCCCAAGATTGACACGACTCTGAAGAACCACTTACCACTAATCAGTTTTAAAGTTTTATTATAAAGCCAAGGTTAACTGAAGGTACAAGCATCTCAATATAAGGTTCAAAAGGTATACTGGTACTAAAACAAACATAAATTCTCTGAACGATCTTAGTCGACAGAAAAATACCACTAAAGCCAATTCAAAGATTAACAGGTTAACAAGAATTGACACAAGATGTAACTTAAGCGTCATTTACAGAAAGGAGAAAAGAATCAGGTTAGACTGTCCCTACCCTAGACTAAGTGACATCCCTACTTAACAGAATCTTAAGCTAAAAAGGTGTCAGCCGTGGTGACTTCCAAAGAAGTTCACTCACTCTTCTTAGTCTTTGGTGAAAAATCTGTGCATTGCAGTCATGCCCTCTCTGCCTACCCATCCGCTCTCTAAGGGTCCTCAGGCCATCTGCTCTAACTCCTCCCCAGGGTGCTGTCCCTAATACAAAATCACAATTGTGGTTGGAACGCCCCTCTGAGACGCCCCTCACGTACACATCTCACGTGGTCTCGGTTCTGGCTTTTTCCATGATGATACTCCTTTGGGCCTCTTGTTAGCGTTGACCTTGCTTCCCAGGCTTCTTCTCCGGCTCGCTGGTACCCCCCAGAACATTCCTGAACCCTCCTCCAGGCCTGTGCCTTTCTCCCCGGACAGAGCTCTATTCATCACGCTCTTGATTGGAACCCCCTCACACCTGCAGACAGACACCCACAACTTGGGCCCCAAATTCCAGGCTTCACTTATCTGTTCAGGCCATAAAACTTCGAACAGAATTGGCAATTTATTCTTAACGAGACTCGACTTTAACTAACACGTGCAGATCAAAGAAGCCACTTTATCTTTCCAGGCCTACTAAATTTCCTGCAATGGCTTACACTCAGTGAACCCTTTTCTCAATCTAAAATAATATGCTAACACATTACACTCTGATTATATGAAACACTTCTATAAAACATAGCTCTAACATGTGAGCAGAAATTATTGAATAATAGTAAATCCATGTCATGTGGAAGATGCAAATGCACGTTTTCGTTCCTTATACATTGCCATGAGGCCTGCACATTTCTACGTTTTGCAGCATTACATTTTCTTCAGTAGCAGCTACATAACATGGAATCTGATTAACACTTCTAACATTTCCACACATTTCTACACTAATTCGACACTCTATATATGTTTTCTATATTAACTAAACACTCATGAGTATATGCGGTTATATATTTTCAACACTTTTAGATACTTTAACTGAATTCATGCAACTGGGTTGTACATATGGTGCACTTATACATTTTACTCAAATTGCGCTCTCTCAGTCCCCCCCTTTGATGACCTCTAGGGGTCATCACCATTAGTACACCAATTTGGATTTGTCAAACAGAACTTGTTGCAAGGCTCCCTCTCTTGATCGTTTCCAGAGCCCTTAGACTCCTGTATTGATTATCTTGCATGGCAGCTAACCTCTGCTCCTGCTCTCTCATGGATCTCTGCAACCTATTTGACCTATACCATTGGTACAACCTCACTAATCCCCACAGTATGATTATGCAGATCACTATTATGAAGATAGGCTTTAATATATACCATATGATACTCTTTCCTAGATTGGAGAACCAACCTCCAACTTTACCCATTCCGTGACCCACTTTTTCCCAAACATTCACCCTTGTTAGGTCTTCAATCTCTTGGTGTATCTCGGTTATATTCTGTATGCCCTTCTCAAGAGGTTTTGAATTGTCTGGAATGTAAGTGCAACATTCCTGGACCTTCAAAGCCTTACAGACTCCGCCCTCCTTGGCTAACAGAACGTCTAAAGCAAGACGATTCTGAAGAACCATTGCCCTTATCGATTGCATCTCTCCTTCCACCAGCATCAATGATCTTGCAGTACTGGCAGACAACCTATCTACAACTGTTGCCAGTCTCCTGATTTTGACATCATTCAATATTATCCCTAAAAGAGGGAACATAGCACCAAATACGTCACCAACTATCTCAGCATCTCCTAGATCACGTCTCTCTCTCGCTGGTGTTTTTCCCTCTATGATTTCTAAATCTTTAGCATGGTATATTTTGGGGAAGACAATCGCCAAATAACATGAGCCATACCAATTATCAGGTAGCTTCACGTAGGCATTTCTTCCACATACAAAATATACATTAGGAATCACTTGCATTCCCTTTAAGAAATCCTTCGTGTAGTATTCTAATTGGAAAGCATGTTCACAACTGACTTCACCTACAAACACATTTTCATAGTAAGTTTGACTCCTGTGAATGCATAATTTCCCTTTCTGTGTTCGATCTAAAGATATTGGACCATTACTACCCTTCCTTTTGTGTGCCTTCTCCTCCTCGGTCCAATCTGTTTTCCATTGTCCTGACAGTTTCAGAATCTTTTGCCTCCTGTAATGGTCATCCACTTGCCCTATAAACTTCTTCTCAATTTCTGACACTTTGCAAGTCAGATTATTTCTACGAGCGTGTGAAGTATCTAGGGTATTCAAAGGAATGAAGAATTTCGCCAATCTATCTTCACTCTTGTAATAGTCCCATTTATTCATCTGTTTGTAGTTCGGGACTTCTGGTAACACTGAATCGTAATTTGAAAAATAGTACTCAAAGCTATCTCGTCCATAGAATATGCTAAGCAGTAGACTACATGAAATTCCATAAGTCAATGGAAGGTGATGATACCTGATACCTTCGTCTACAGAAGCTGGCAATTTCATGCAGACGTAACAATCCTTAGCCTCCATGACATCAATGTATTCATATAACAATTTGGCATATGCATTCGTCTTGAAGTTTCCCTGCGACTCATCCATGTGTAACCTGCGAGCTTCTGCTGCTAGCAAAGCATTGTCTTTCCCTTCATTGTTCCCCTCTTTACCAGCAGTAGCAGGTTTCGATGTCACTACAGCCTTTACATCTGTTGCTTTTGTTACACTCTCATGTCCCACTATATATGATACGGTAACTACTATAACTATAAGAAAAATCACTCCTGCTAAAAGTGTGCCTACTATGCATTTTGCCTTGCGGTTCGGGTTACCGGCCTCCATGTTCTCAAATAGTGTAGTTTCCTTCTGAAAAGTCTCTTTCTTTGTTTCTTCAATCAATTTCTCTTTGCTTACTCAGTCTGTTAACCACACCTGGAAGCTGATAAACCTCTTTTGCAAGTTCAGTCTCTCAAATTTCAACAACAGACAACCCTAGCCCTTCTCCGTCCACTAAATGAAAGTCCCTAATTTTCTTCTTCTTCCACTTGGCGCTAGGTTATCTCTCAAATGTTGATTACTTAAAAGTCTTTAGGCATCCACTATGATACGCGTTCCAGCAGCTCTAATAGCGTATTCCAGTATTTCCATGCGAAGTATGAACTCCTCGCGTTCTGTTACTGTTGTGCCAAAAGTTGGAAATTCCACTCCGTTCAAGACCATGTCCTTTATTCTGCTTAGGTAGGGAGGATTGGGGATATTGAGTGTCAGTAACCCTTCAGCTTCGACTCCAGGCACCAACAACTGCACTTCCACTTTGATGATGGGGTCAGTGCTGGCCACTATCACTGCCCTCACCCTCCCGGATCTCTGTCCCCAAGACATCTGCCGCCAGGTAGGTCCACTCAGGAGTAGCGTACCTTCTGCAGGGCACACGCACCCTCCTTGACCTTCTTGGACCCTCCGCTTCTGAGTCCTGTGCACCTTCCTCCAAGTCTGAGTCTTCGGATATCGAAGCAAGGGTTCTCTCTGGAGTCGATCTTAGGCTCGGCCTCCTTCTTCCTTCGGGCCAACTAGCCTCTCCATGCCTTGTCCTCCTGCTCCTTGTCCTTGCACTTGACTCTTGACCACTTGCAGCTGGATCAGTGTCTGATTCGTACTCACAGCTACTTTCTCCTTCTGTGGCAACGTCAGTTTCGCTGGTGTACTGATCGTCCTCGGCCTGGTCGGACACGCTTCCAGCCTCCTCTGGCACCCCTACAGCTTGACTGGTCCCCTCTGTTGCTTCTTCGTCCACAGCTGGATTCTCATCCGAGAGAGGAGCTGTTTCTTCCAAGGGTGCTGGAACTCTTCGAGTGTGCGATGCGTGTATCCAGTTGGGCAGACCTCCACACTTGACTGCCGTATTCGTTACCAATATGATCTGGTAGGGTCCACGCCAGCGCACGTCTAAGCAATTCTTCCTGACATGCTTCTTCACCACGACCCAATCACCAGGGCACAGGTCATGGCACAAGTCTTGTGACGATGGAATTTCAGCAGCCTGCACCTGAAGAGACACAGAATGAATGGCGTCAGAGAGTCCCTTACAATAGTCCAGGATCAGATCATCTGTGATATTCAACAGTGCTGCAGTAGGAACTGATGGCAGTCTCATTGCCCTCCCCATTAACACCTCATGTGGAGAGAGTCCTGTTCTTCTGTCTGGTGTGCTACGTATGCTCATAAGTACTAGTGGCAGGGCGTCAGGCCAACTTAAGGATGTCGATGAACAAACTTTAGCAATCCGGGACTTTATTGTGCCGTTGATCTGCTCCACAATTCCCGAAGCTTCTGGTCGATAACTACAGTGCAACTTCTGGTCTATATTCAGGGCTGAGCAGAGCATCTTCACAATTTCGCTGTTGAAATGTGTTCCCCTATCTGATTCCAAAGAGGCCGGCACCCCGAAGCGCGGTATTAACTTCCTAAGCAACAACTTTGCTACTGTGAGTGTGTCACACCTGCGTGTAGGGTAAGCCTCGACCCATCTGGAAAAAATGCAGACAACCACCAGGACGTATCTGAGGCGGTTACACCTTGGCATTTCAATAAAATCTAACTGCATCCTATTAAAAGGGCCACCAGACCTCCCTATGTGACTCAATGTGACTGGTGTTCTCTTTCCTACATTCAGTTGCTGGCAGGTCACACAACATTGACACACTGCTTCTGCGGCTACTCTAAACTTGGGGTTGTACCAGGTTTGCCTGAATACCCGCAACATAGCGCCTCTGCCTAAATGCACTGGACCATGTATTCGCCTTGCCATTGGACTGATTAATTCATTTGGTAACACTGCCCTCCCATCGGCGGAAACCCAGAAGTCCATTTCACTTTTCACACAGCCTGCGGTTTCCCATGTCTTTTTCTCAAAGTCGGGTGCGTTCTCTTGTATACATTTTAACTCATCCCAGGTGTCTACAGTTTCCAACAGCATAGTTAATTCTGTCTTTTCCTGAATCCCACTCACTTCCACTTCTGTGAAGGAATATCCTTGCTCTGCACAGTAGCGTGCAACCTCGTCTGCATATCTATTACCTTGTGACACAAAATCAGTATTTTTGGTGTGTGCTGTACATTTAACAACGGCAATTGCTGCCGGACCTTGTAATGCTTCCAACAATAGGCGTACAAATTCCCCATTTCGGATAGGTGAGCCTGAAGAGGTCATGTAACCTCTTTGAGACCACAATTGCCCGTAGTCATGAACTACCCCGAAACCATATTGGCTATCGGTGTAAATGGTGACTCGAATTTTGTTACCTGCCAAACAGGCACGTGTCAATGCAATGATTTCAGCTACCTGGGCGGAGTGTACTCCTTCCAGGCATGCGGCTTCTACAACTCCAGTAATGGTACAAACAGCATAAGCTGCTCTCAACTGACCAATATTGTCTCTTACACATGAGCCATCGACAAAGAAAACTTCATCAGGGTCAGTCAACGGCTCATCTACAATATCTGGTCTCGGTTTGGTGCATAGTTCAGTCACATCAAGGCAATCGTGATCTTCACATTCACCATCTTCTATATCATTTGGAAGTGGCATCAAAGTGGCAGGATTCAAAACAGAGCATCTCTTAAGGGTCACGTTCTCTGCAGCAAGAATGACTTGCTCATAGCGCGTGAGCCTGCTATTTGTCAGATGCTGTGTCTTGGTCCTGGTCATTAACAGTTCCACAGAATGAGGTACATACACCACTAACTGGTGTCCCATAACGATATTCTCGCACCTTTCAATGCTGACACCCGTTGCAGCAACGGATTTGAGACATCCGGGCAACGCTGCGGCTACTGGATCTAAAGTAGCCGAGAAATAGGCAACTGGTCTACGGGCATTTCCATGGATTTGGGCCAAGACCGATAAAGCACAACCTTCTCTTTCACAGCAGTAAAGCAAGAATGGTTTTTCATAGTCCGGCATTCCTAGAGCAGGGGCACGACACAAGTCCTCTCTCAGCTGCAAGAATGCCATCAAACAGTCTTTGTCCCATGGTACCGGATCACTCACCTCCTTGTGCGTCAGTTTTTGTAAGGGTTTTGCTTTCAGGGAAAAGTTAGCTATCCACTGTCGGCAATACCCGACCATCCCTAAAAACATCCTGACTTCCCTTTGTGTCGTTGGCGAATTCATTTTCATGATCGCCTCTATCCTGTCTGGTGACACTTTCTGTTTCCCCTTTTCAATCCTGTGACCCAAGTACTGTACTTCTGTCAAACAGTACTGTAACTTGCTCGGGGACACCTTGTGTCCGTTCTCAGCTAAGTGATTCAGCAAGGTGATGGTGTCTATTTTGCAAGCTTCCTCAGTCTCTGACGCAACAAGTAGGTCGTCTATGTACTGGACTAGAACCGAGTTCTGTGGCAGTACTAGACTTTCAAGATTTTTCTTCAGCAGCTGGTTAAAAATCGATGGGCTTTCTGTATACCCCTGTGGGATACGACACCATGTTAATACGCGATTTTCCAGCTTAAAAGCGAAAAGAAATTGGCTCTCCTCATCTAATGGGATTGAAAAGAAGGCCTGGCAAAGGTCTATCACTGTGAACCACTCAGCTTGGAATGGTATCTGAAACAATATCACTGATGGATTCGGTACCACTGGACAACATGAAACAACTATGTTATTAATCTTCCGAAGATCCTGCACTATTCTGAATTTCCCACTCGGCTTCTGCAAACCCATAATCGGGGAGTTACAAGGACTACCCACGATTTCCTTCAGTATTCCCTGCTTAATCATGGATTCGATCACGGGCTTTATTCCTGCAATCGTCTCTGGGGTCAATTTATACTGAGGCGTTCTTCGATATTCAACATTTGGTTTTACCATTATTTTCACTGGTTCCACCCCTTTGATCAGTCCTATCTCTTCCCCAGTGAAATCCCACACTTCAGATGACACCACACCTCTTAAGTCCCATGGAAGCTCTTCCACTGTCAAGGTAGGATATAGCTCCACGCATACCTGTGAATTTGCAACCTTAAAATCGGCATCATCATCGTTAGTCTGTACTTCCACTCCCTGAGGCGTGCAATATATTGTACAATTTAGTTTGCATAACAAGTCTCTTCCCAACAGACACACAGGGCTGGAGTCACAGACCACAAACTGGTGCTCATAACTGTATTTCCCTATTTTCACTAATACTGGCTCCGTCAAAGAACTGGTTATTCTTCTGTTTGCGACTCCTACCACTTGAATGGTTTCCCCTGACATGGGCAGGTCCGGAACTACTGCTGATCCTATAGTGGATCGAGTGGCTCCTGTGTCCACCAAGAAGGTTGGAGGACACCCTGCTACTTCAGCCTCTACATACGGTCCCCTTTGGTCCACCTCTAGAACTGCCCCGAGGGTACAGTCCTCCATGTTACTCACACGCTGTCCAGTCAGTGGATCAACGTAATAGCATTCCTCTCCTCCTACGAAAAGTGGCATTTGTCTATAGATCTTTTACCCTGTCGCTATACTAGGTGGTTGAGGGAACTGGGCTCGAGGAGCCGGGGTCCCCCCTTTGACCACCTTTCCCTTGTGTATCGTTGTCCCCTTTACCAGACTGCTCTGGACTTCTTCCTCCTCTGGTTCTAGTTCTCCAATTTCAATATTATAGGGACATTCGCGTTTCCAATGCCCCACCTCGTTACACTGGTGACATCTGGTCGTCTTTTTCAATGTCGCAATGTCTACCCTAGGTCTCTGCTTTTCCTCATCGTCCTTACTCTGGCTATTTTGTCTCCTTCCTATGGTCCCTGTTCCCTGTTGCCGCTGTCCACCCTTTCCAGCCGACTGCATCTGCACCATCATCAGCTTCTCCTTAAGTTTCTTTGCTTTGGAATCTATCTCATCACTGCAGTACCTTGCATATCTCAAAATTTCATCTAATGGTTTGTTCTGCCAACAGATCAAATGTTGCTGAATCATCAAACAAATATCCGGTCTCAAACCCAAAACAAATTTTGACACGAACTGTCCTATGTCTTTAGGGTCCATTACATCGAGTCCACTGTATTGTTTGAACGCCTTCAACAATCTCTCATAATACTCATGGACAGTCTCCTTCGGTTCTTGCCTAGTCCGATCTATTTTGACCCAATCTATATCCTGCAGTGGCACCTTATCTTTCAGCCAAGTCATCACCCTTTCATATTTTGCCATTACTGTCTCTGACAGTCCATTAGTCTGAGCATCCCTCTCCGGTTCAGATGTGGGCCATTCAACACTAACCTTACATGCTGTCCACAAGTCTCCTGGGACTATAATATCGAACAGTGTGTTCAGGTCAACCCATAGTACTTTAGAGATTTTTACGAACCTCTCTACCTGCTTATATCACTCCACGGGGTTCTCCCTCAGCTTAGGAAAAGAATTGGTAAATGCCGCTAAGTCCCCCCTACTCCAGGGCACATGCACATAGCTCCCATTTGCGATTTCTCGCAAAGGCTAAACAGACAAAATATCGAGTTTTAAATATCGATATACAATAATATCGAAGTTTAAATATCGATGGGACAAAATATCGAAGGTAAGTAATATCGACAGTCTTAATATCGATATTAGTATGATATCAGTAATATCGAAGTTTTAAATATCGATGTCAATAATATCGAAATAAATAACTTCGATGTTACTAATATCAATTTTTAAATACATTTTGTGTATATTATATTGTATTTATTATGTTTTAATATTTATTTTTAATGTAATTTAATTAAATATTGTCTTTTACTACTGTAGCGGGTTGTGGGTTTATAGGGGAATAGGGTGGGAAGTAATTTAATTATGTGAAATTAATTATTAATTAGAAGGAATTATTGATTAATTAATTGAGAATTATTTTTTAATTAATTTTAATTAATTGATTAATTGATAAATATGTTCTGTAGCGGGTTATGGGTTTATAGGGGAATAGGGTGGGAAGTAATTTAATAATAATTAATTAATTATTATGAGTTTGTACATATTTTAATTAATAATTAATTGGTAATTAATTTATATTAATTAGTTAATTAATTATTATAATTTTGTGCATATTTTTATTTATTAATTAGTTGGTAATTAATTAATATTAATTAGTTAATTACATTAATTATAGTAATTGTTTTAATATATAATTTTTTTGTTATTCTTAATTAATTAATTGGGAAAAATAATATTAATTATTAAATTAAATTAATTACAGCTAATGTGCTAATATATTTACTTTATTGTTATTGTTAATTATTAATTAATTGGTAATTAAATAATATTAATTAATTTTGGGTAAAGGAGTATTTTTAGGGTTCAGGGTCAGTTTTCAGTTTTTGGGTAAAGGGGTATTTTTAGGGTTCAGGGTCAGTTTTCAGTTCTTGGGTAAAGGGGTATTTTTAGGGTTCTGGGTCAGTTTTCAGTTTTTGGGTAAAGGGGTATTTTTAGGGTTCAGGGTCAGTTTTCAGTTTTTGGGTAAAGGGGTATGTTTAGGGTTCAGGGGCAGTTTTCAGTTCTTGGGTAAAGGGGTATTTTTAGGGTTCAGGGTCAGTTTTCAGTTTTTGGGTAAAGGGGTATTTTTAGGGTTCAGGGTCAGTTTTCAGTTTTTGGGTAAAGGGGTATTTTTAGGGATAAGGGTCAGTTTTCAGTTCTTGGGTAAAGGGGTATTTTTAGGGTTCAGGGTCAGTTTTCAGTTTTTGGGTAAAGGGGTATTTTTAGGGTTCAGGGTCAGTTTTCAGTTTTTGGGTAAAGGGGTATTTTTAGGGTTCTGGGTCAGTTTTGGGTTTTTGGGGTACAGGGATATTTTTAGGGTTCAGGGTCAGTTTTGGGTTTTTGGGGTACAGGCGTACAGGGTAAAAACAAAAAAAATTACATTAAATCAATTAAATAACATTAAAAAAAATAAAATTACATTAAATTATTAAGTTTTTTATTTACTTTAAATGTATATGTATTAGTTTTAATTTTGTTTTAATATTTTTATTTAATATTTGTAAAATTATATGTATTTTAATATTATTTTTACATTATTATTATTATTATTATTTTTTTTTTATTCCTCATTTGCCGTCTTGCCGCCCATAACTTTGTACTAATCCACCTCTGGGCTGTTATTGTCTCTTAGGCTGGTCTAGAGTAATGGGGCGTAGACAACACATATTTTTGAGTCTGGTCTCCTCTCAACTGTCTTTCTTGACCACCTGACCCAAGATGTGTGTCCTCCACCATCTCTATTCCTCGTCCTCGGATGATCCATATACCAGCGAGACAGGCACGGGCTTAATCATCGGACTTTTAACATAAATATAACTTTAACCAAAATTTAGCAGGAAGGGTATCCAAAAACCTCTATTTCTTTTAGAGCGATCTAACATATCTAGCTTGGCCATGTATCTCATGGCTAAGATCCAATCCAATAAAGTAGGACTGAGTGGTGAGACCCATAATTTACATATCTCTCGGCGTGCTAACAACATAGCATAAAAAATAAGTCTAACATTATTACCCAAAACTCTATTTTGTAAATCATGTCTCCCAGAAATAATTAGTTCAGGGCTTACCTCGATGGGTTGGTTCAATGATTTGGAAAGGGAGTTACTCACGTCAATCCAAAATTGTTAGATATTCGGACACGATACGAACATGTGTAAATCATCGACATTTGGAGCTTTACATTTTGGACATTCGACAATTCCTCCATCCTTAAATTTAGAAAGCCTGTACGGGGACCAGTATGCCCTGTGAATGGTAAATAAAACATTTCGCCTTAGGTTTGCAGGTTTGACAATTCTATATAGCATGCTCATAGTTACTTGCCATTGGTCTTCTGTAGCGATCCTTGGCAAGCTTTTCTTCCACAGGGTCTCTGGTAAATCAAATATTCCATCCTCCATTTCCAATATTCGCCAGTACCAGCAAGCAACTTCCTTCTTAAAAACCATTGACTCCAACTTTAGTTCAAAATCATTTTCCCGTCCAATCCCTGATTCTGCATGATTTGCCCAACTTTGGATCTGTAAGTACTTGTATTTTGAAAAAACTGGGCCCCACTTTTGTTGGCAAGAACTCCAAGAAATTAAATTTCCGTCTTGAAATAAATCTCTCCATCTTTGCAAGCCGGGCTCCTTTATCAAATTTAAAGCTAACGCATCTCTTGTCCAGGTAGGAGCTCCCGGTGATTCCCATATCGGAGCCACATAACTAAGATAAGGGATCTTAGATATTTTTCTTATTTTATACCAAATCTCGGCCAAGTCCCTCAGAGTCTTGAGTTTCACTTTTTTTAAAAACTTGGGATCTCCAAACTTATATAAGTAACCAAACTCGTGATAACCTGATATCTTCAGCATTATCCCAAAAAGTCCGCCGATCTGAGAATGAACAAGGGTACCCAATAACATCCTGCAATTTTTTAAACAAAAAGCCCATGCATATATTTGTAGATCTGGAGCCGCCAACCCTCCTTTATTTACACTTCTTCTTATTTTTCTCCATGAAATTCGAGAGGTTTTTGACGCCCAAATAAATGAAGGTATCATACTTTGTATTTTCGCCAACCATTCCTTTTTAAAGCACAACGGAATAGTCTCAAACAAAAAAGTAATTTTTGGTATAATCACCATCTTTACAAGGTTAGATCTCCCATATATTGACAAAGGTATGTTCATCCAGCCTTTTAGCGTATCACCAACCTCTTTTTTTACTCTGTCAAAATTAGTTTTAGCCAAGTCCTCAATCTTCTGTGTAATCCTAACACCAAGATATCTCATTTCTGCTGTAGTTTTTACCCCTCTCGTGTTAAGATTCCAAATCATTATCTCGGTCTTTTCTTGGTTTAACTGGTAACCGGAAATCCTACCAAAATCTTTTGTTATTTTTACTAAATTTTCCAAAGAACTAACTAAATTAGTAGAATAAACAATAATATCGTCCGCATATAGACCTAGTTTCCTTGACCAGTCCATCACAGCAAAAGGGGGTATCTCTTCTGAAGCTCTAATTTTACAAGCAAGAGGTTCTATGTATATATTAAAAAGTAAAGGTGATAAGGGACATCCTTGCCGGGTGCCCCGCATTACCCTAATAGGAGGTGTAAGAGTACCATTTATAAGTACTCGTGAAGTCGGAGCACAGTATAATGAAAAAATGGATTGCGTAAATTTATCTCCTAAGTTGAGATATTGCAGGAGAGTTTTTAAATATACAAAATTAACTCGGTCAAAGGCCTTGGCAGCGTCTAATGCTATCACTGCCAAGGGATATTCATACTTAGAGGCTAAATCTATCATGCCTATCAAAGAGTAGGTAAGGTCTTTTAAGTACCTCATCTTAATGAAACCTCTTTGGTCTTCATGTATCAATTTATGGATGATTTTACCAAGTCTGTCGGCCAAAATTTTTGAAAAAAATTTATACTCACAATTTAAAAGTGAAATCGGCCTATAGGCATCCATATTTTTTGGAGATTTCCCTGGTTTGAGTATTAGAACAATATTTGCCTCATTCCAAGAGCTTGGAATTTTCGCTTCCCCCCTAAAAATTTTATTATACAAGTGGCACAGAGTGGGGGCCAACGTATTTCCTAGGGCTTTGTAGACTTCTGCGGGTAGACCGTCTGGTCCAGGGGCTTTCCCTCTTTTGCTGTCCTTAATCACTTTCATCAGCTCTTCTTGAGTAATTTCCTTATTAAGCCCAAGCATATCCTCATCTGACAATGGTTTTATTAAAGGTAGCCAGGTCTCAATCTCATCCTTATCTGGACAAAGGTCTTCTGCATAAACATAAACATTTGCGAAGTATTCCTGAAATGCTTCTACAATCTGTTTATTTTCTGTTATAGTTTGATCTGTGCCCGGTTTCTTAATCTCTTTAATATGATTCCGTACGACATCTTTCTTGGCTTTCCAGGCTAGTAACTTGCCACATCCCTCTCCATATGAAAAATGTGCCAACTGACTAGCTTCCCATCTCTCTTTGACTCGTCGTGTAAGTATCGCAGTAAGTTGAACCTTTAAGTCTAAAAGATTTTTCTCCCATGGGCCATCTAAAGTAGTCGCATCCTGGGGGATCCGATTAATTTCGCCCTCTCGAATCTCTTTTTCTAACTTTGAGACCTGACTATAATACAGTCTACGTCTCTTTGCACCCTGAGCTCCCATCATACCTCTCATAAACGCCTTACACGCTTCCCATACTGTATCTTCCTTAGCTGAGCCCACATTTACTTCTAGAAAAACTTGTATCTCTTCTTTGAGAGTTTCTAGGACTTCTGCATCAGCTAAAATTGTCCGATCTAATCTCCAAACTGAAATGATTTCTTCTGCTTCCAAACTCAAATTTAAACTCACACCTGAATGATCTGATAGATGTGCCCCTATGTGATCTACACCTGTAACTCTCTCTTTCAATCTATTATCAATCAAAAAAAAAATCTATCCGTGAGTTGTGTTTATACTTTTTATTATAGAAAGTAAACCCTAACTGTTGTGCAAATTTACATCTCCAAATATCACAGAGTCCAAGTTGCCCCATCATTGACTTAACTTTGGCAGTCATTTTACTATTCATTATTGCTCTGGCGTTACCCGCTCTATCCAGCTTCCCGTCTAATACTGTATTAAAATCCCCTGCCATAATGACTTTGCCAGGGAAATCCAATAACTCCAATTCAACTTTCTCTAAAACTATGGGATCATCTATATTCGGACCATAATAGCCTACAACTGTCAGCACTTCACTCGAGAGTCGTATTCTACAAATCACCCATCTTCCTCTACTATCTACTACACTATTTTCGACTACTATGTCGGATCCTTTTCTAATCAAAATAGCTACCCCCTTTGTAACCAAGTCTTGAGATGTAAAGATAGCATTTGCAATCCATTTTTGAGTACTAAATATCTCTTTGCTTTCCTTTTGTGTTAAATGTGTTTCTTGCAAGATGATGACCTGTGCTGGTGAATCTTCTAAATATTTCAAAATCAGCAATCTCCTAGATTTAACTCGGAGCCCATTGACATTCCATGTAAGGAACCTTAACTCCTTATCTCTAGCCCTGCTCATCATACTTGTCATACTTGTCATATGCTGCCCATTTTTTCTTTCTGATTAAGTCACAGCAAGACTGCTCATGAGGATTTTTTTTTTAATTTTCTCCCTTACCCCTATCCCTCCCCTCTCCCTACACTCACTTCCCTCCCTGGAAAACCCAACCATTACTCCCATGGCCTAGGCCTGTGGATGTCTCAGTGGTAGTGTCTCTTTCTATTATTTTACAAAGTATTATGGCCGATAATCTATTTCTTTACATTATGAATAACATCCAAAAAAGCATTTACCTCGTCCACAGTACGGAATGTATACATTTTATTGTGCCACATGACTTTTAGAAAGGCGGGAAATTTTAATTGAGCCGTAGCTCCTATCTCCCTTAAAGGTGTCAATCGCTTTCCCATCTCCCATTGCCTGTTTGCTGTAACTGGTGACAAGTCCGACCTAATGTCAACTGATACTCCGTCTATCACAATAGATTTTTTCTTTAAAGCAAGTGACAGAATTTTTTCTTTTAATGAGTACGTCGCAAAATTAATCAAAATTTTCCTTGGCTTAGCCCGGTCTGGATTCAACTTAAAAGGATCTCGATGTATTCGTTGAATATCACGGGCCAAATTTTCCTCAGTTTCTTCTAGTGCTAACTCTTTCTTCAGCAACTGCACTACAAAAGTCTTTATATCTGTCCCCTCTTTTCCTTCTGGAAGTTTGAGAATTTTTAGGTTGTTGCGCCTTTGCATATTTTCCAGCCTTTCTAACCTTTCATCCATTTGCCTATCTTTAGAATATAAAGTCTCTATCTCCTTACGGTTATCCAGAACTCTTCCCTGCACAACTTTCATTGCGGATTCCATCTCTCCTGCATGTGTCGTTAATTTATCTATCTTATCCTCTAACAGCGCACATGTAGCACTAATACGCTCTTGATTCTTTCTAGAGGCTTCAAAACCTAAATGGATATCCTGTTCCAGTTTTCTTAAGAGTTCCATGACAGACACATCTGTTGAGGCAGATCTCTCTTGCTGTCCTGAGGCCAACTCGACTATGGAAAACATCGTCTTTTCATTACTAAGGGTTTCCTCTCTCCTTGTAAATATATCTTGTTCCGCCTTCTCTTCCAAGTCAGCAGAGACAGTAAGTGAGCTTTCAGCTAACATATTTAATGTGGCTGATGTCGTAGATTGAAATATCTGCTCCATAGATGCCTCTGCATCACAGCTAGCCCCCTTATCCGCCTCCATCTCTGTGTCCAAAACCTGAAATGGGTTTGGTGTTGAAAGAGTTGACCAATCCTGTTCGCGTTCTTCTTCTTCCATAGATTTTGATGTATATTCAATTTTTTCCTCAAGCTCTACTGCCTCGCCAGCCCTAGCTTGAAGCTGAGAGACAGAGTCAGGTATCAACACCAGCACCTTTGGGACTGGCTTAAAATAGAGGTTAAGTGAAGGAGCTATCGGGGTCTTAAACCCAGCCTTTTCTTTCTTTTGTCTTTTTTTCTTTTCTCTCTTTGAAGGTGAGACCTTGGATTTATATGCTGTAGGCTTAGGGAAGGCTCTTTCCTCTGTCTCAGCGTTTTTTTCCTCCCCTTGTGTACTGTCACTTTTATTTAACCCCACAAGAATTTCTTTACCCAACCTCTTACTCCTTAACTGATATCTTGTAGAATTACCTCCCTCGCTCACCCCCTTGCTTACTTGCCCCGCACAGGTCCTTTGCGGTACACTTTTAGGGTTAGAATTGGTCGTGACAGCTTCCAGCCCTCGACCCCTTCCTCCGCTTGTTGGAGTGCCGATTTTTGCAAGCACTCGGCGACCTCTGCAGACACCCTGCGCCGCTCGCTCCCAGCTCCCGGCCGGCAAGTAACGCGACTCCGCCCCCTCACTCTCAGTCTCGGCGGGTTGCTGTGCTGGGTCCTCCGCCATCCGCCGCTGCCGCTGCTGCTGGTCTCCCGTACCCAGCCGGCAAACGGCCTCCAAAATCTGCCGGTAGCTCGCCGTGACTTCCAGCAGGTAAGCCCTCAAAAAAACAAACGCCGACAATCGACCTTTCTCGCAAACTGACACCACCACTATCCTGACATCCGCGACCCGCTGATTAGCCGGCTGCCATGTTTTCCAGCCGACTTCGATTGTTCTTTTTGTATGACACACTGTTCTTTTTTTACATTATTATTAATACATTTTAAAAAACGATATTTTTAATTCCGATATTTTTGTACTACGATATTATTTTTTCGATATTTTTGTACTTACCTTTATGAAGATATGATTCCGATATTTTTGATGTCGATATTTTTGTTCCGATATTTTTGTAGTTCGATATTCTGTCTGTCGATAATATGTCAGACATTCCTCGCAAAGGGTATGCTTCCATCCTCTGTAGCCCTCCCTCTGGGGACATCCCAATTGTGCTCCGCCTGACGGTCCCTTTCTTGGACCACCTTTCCTCCCATTTATCCAAATCTCTCCATGTTCTTATTCCTGTGATCAGTTCTCTTATGTGTGTTTTTAGCCCGATTGTCCTTCTCTCATCCAGGTCCTGATCTGTATAATGCAACCTATGGTTACCCTGTAATGCTTTTGTTCTTCTCGATAAATCCACCATGTATCTGTCTGCCAATTCAGATAATCTTTCATGTACTGCTCTCGCCTTCCGAGTAATATCCTTTGCTATAAACAGTACCTCATCTTGTTCGTACATGTCAATCCTCTCTAATGGCAGAGTACCATCTATTATTTCATCTAAATCCGATTTTAGACTGGTTACATCAAGTCTCCTTGCCTTTATCTCAGCTCTCAATGCGTCATTCTTAGAGGGTCCATTGACATCTCTCCCGTCCCAACTCCGAGTCCTACGCCTAGGCTCGGGTGAGTTATGGGGAGTCCTCCCATGTTCCCATCTTTCTAGGTCCCATGCTCTTCCGTCTTCTCTCGGTGTGTGGTGAAACAATGCTCCATTTCCCACCGTCTCATTCTGTCTATTCTGTTTGGTTTCTCTAGACACATGATAGGGTCCTTCACCGTTCCCCATGCTTTCACAGTTCCCTTGCTGTCTAGTGTCGCTCAGCACATGATAAGATCCCTCACAGCTCCCCATATTCCCGCGATCCCGTTCCTGTCCGTGATCACTGGACGCATGGCGAGACCCCTCGCGGTTCTCCATGCTCCCGCGACTCCAATGTTGCCTACTGTCCCCAGGTGCATGGTGGGTGCACTTAAAACTATCCCTGTACTCCTGCGTTCGTCGATCTCCTTCGCTGTGAATGGGGCGAGGCACCCCTCCACACCCTATACTCCTATCCTCATGCACTTGTCTACCTCCACCACTGGTATGGCGGGTATCTCCTTTACTTTCCTGACTCTTCCCGTCCCACTCTGGACCGCTTTTGCCAGCCCCGCAGTGAGACAAGGTCCTGTTGTCTTGGCTTCCCCATTCGGCTTCCGCTCCTATCCTGTTATTCTGAGTCTCTACGGCAGCATCCCATTCCTTCAAGTACTCCCTTAACTCCTTAAAGGATTTCGGCCGTGGTCCCCTTAGATCCATCAGCCCTCTCTGACCCCCTTGATCTATTATGGGATCCACTGCTGAATTCAATGGGGTGCTCCGATCTCTTGGTCCTAGCAGCTGCTTTTGGGAATTAATCGTATTGTTCCTACTTTCCATTTCTGCTCTCTCCCTGTCCAAGCGTACCTGTTCCTCTTCCCGTGCTTTCTCTGGGTCATAAATCAACACTATAGGACCTATAGTAACAGGTACTTGGAGAGCGTCTGGCAATTGGTAGGACTTAGCATGCTCCATTTCTGGCACCTTTTGTACCACAAACCTTCCGACTACCCTCTGTACTGAACTAGGCTGAGATATCTCCTCACCTTTAGTACATTCTCTATCTGTTATAGGAGGTGATCTATACCCCCCTGTACCAGCCCCGTTCCCCCTTTGGAGCTCGGGACCTTCCATCTCTCTATTGTACGGAGGTGGTCTGTCCATCAATAACCTATTTATCAGGCTGTCTTCTGTCTCGCTCTCATCATCCTCCACTAGTGGTTTCTTTTCTCCTGTGACTTCTATCACTGGGTACAGTTTATCTACTTCTATTCTCTGTACTCTCCACTTTTTAGCTTCTTCATCCCATTTGGCATCCTGCACTGCTCTTACCGATCGATTCACTCTTTCTTGATGCCTGTTCAAGCTCCGGTCGTACGCCGCCCTAAACCACGCATTGAGGGCTTCAAACTGTGTTGGTCTGGGTAGAGGTCTCGTCGCGAGCATTACTGCTTTCAACTGGTTCAATGCTTCTAACCTAAACGTTCCGTATTTCGGGAACGTCAATTCCTCATTCCCCTCTGTCATCTTACTCCACTCAGAGATCCACAGTATAGTATGCAACCCAACATTCGTAGCCATGTAATGGGCTGGTGTGCCCTCCGGCGGGGCCTCTTCCCCGTCTACCGATTCTCTATTTTCTCTCTTAAAGATCGTTCTCAAGCGCCTAAAGCATTTCATGATCAAATTCACAATTTTCTACTTCGTTACGTTTATTTACTTCCTGATGACAATCCACCAATCCTAGCGCGGTTCTTGCTAGCTGACCTATTACCGCACGGCTCTTGACAACCGGCCTATCCCAGCGCGGTCTAACACCAACCAGCCTATCACAGCGCGGCTCTCTCTGACGTCATTCGTCTCCCTTTCGCAGCGGTTCCCCTCCTTTCTCAGCTCGTCTCCCGGTCATGCATGCGTCCCATTCATACTCTGAAAAATGATTACTTCCGACCAAGCGATCACTTTCCTTGACTGTACGCCCACAGTCTAACTGTAATTGTCACCTCAACTGACGAAACGTCTTCCGTAAAACGTCTTAGACGATCGCCTCAACTGATAGGTTACTTACACACAGTAACTTCCGACCAGCGTCCGTTACTCACACACTCACTCTTTCATTCCCCCTATCACGGTCCTGCGGGGCAATCAATGGTACCTCATGACCCCCTTCACAATGATTGACAATTACTCTGGATGTCCGATAGACACGAACCACTTAAGCTCTTCTTCTGAACTTAAGATTTTCACCAGGTTGCGCCCGCTCACAACCGTCTCAGTCACACTACAGGCATTCAACTCCGCATGACATTACAACACAAATACAACACAAAACACCGCAATCTGACAACGCATGACCCTTTATACTCACTCTCGACCAATACTGCTGCTTTTCTCTCTCACACCGTCAGCTCCTTCTTCGGCCGGCGATTCTTCTTCTGGTCATCGATCTCTAGGGGCCTTGGGGTAATCTTAACCTAGCCTAGATCACCTTCCTCAAGAAGGCAACCATCTTTCTCTGCTACCAACTGGGAAGGTGGGATTTTACATCGATTATCTGATCACTCTTGATCTAAGTTCCCACCTAAATTCGACTGGATCGATTGTTGCCTGTCATAGAGTAAAAAACAATCCAGTACCAAGTCAAAACCCCCAAGATTGACACGACTCTGAAGAACCACTTACCACTAATCAGTTTTAAAGTTTTATTATAAAGCCAAGGTTAACTGAAGGTACAAGAATCTCAATATAAGGTTCAAAAGGTATACTGGTACTAAAACAAACATAAATTCTCTGAACGATCTTAGTCGATAGAAAAATACCACTAAAGCCAATTCAAAGATTAACAGGTTAACAAGAATTGACACAAGATGTAACTTAAGCGTCATTTACAGAAAGGAGAAAAGAATCAGTTTAGACTGTCCCTACCCTAGACTAAGTGACATCCCTACTTAACAGAATCTTAAGCTAAAAAGGTGTCAGCCGTGGTGACTTCCAAAGAAGTTCACTCACTCTTCTTAGTCTTTGGTGAAAAATCTGTGCATTGCAGTCATGCCCTCTCTGCCTACCCATCCGCTCTCTAAGGGTCCTCAGGCCATCTGCTCTAACTCCTCCCCAGGGTGCTGTCCCTAATACAAAATCACAATTGTGGTTGGAACGCCCCTCTGAGACGCCCCTCACGTACACATCTCACGTGGTCTCGGTTCTGGCTTTTTCCATGATGATACTCCTTTGGGCCTCTTGTTAGCGTTGACCTTGCTTCCCAGGCTTCTTCTCCGGCTCGCTGGTACCCCCCAGAACATTCCTGAACCCTCCTCCAGGCCTGTGCCTGTCTCCCCGGACAGAGCTCTATTCATCACGCTCTTGATTGGAACCCCCTCACACCTGCAGACAGACACCCACAACTTGGGCCCCAAATTCCAGGCTTCACTTATCTGTTCAGGCCATAAAACTTCGAACAGAATTGGCAATTTATTCTTAACGAGACTCGACTTTAACTAACACGTGCAGATCAAAGAAGCCACTTTATCTTTCCAGGCCTACTAAATTTCCTGCAATGGCTTACACTCAGTGAACCCTTTTCTTAATCTAAAATAATATGCTAACACATTACACTCTGATTATATGAAACACTTCTATAAAACATAGCTCTAACATGTGAGCAGAAATTATTGAATAATAGTAAATCCATGTCATGTGGAAGATGCAAATGCACGTTTTCGTTCTTCATACATTGCCATGAGGCCTGCACATTTCTACGTTTTGCAGCATTACATTTTCTTCAGAAGCAGCTGCATAACATGGAATCTGATTAACACTTCTAACATTTCCACACATTTCTACACTAATTCCACACTCTATATATGTTTTCTATATTAACTAAACACTCATGAGTATATGCGGTTATATATTTTCAACACTTTTAGATACTTTAACTGAATTCGTGCAACTGGGTTGCACATATGGTGCACTTATACATTTTACTCAAATTGCGCTCTCTCAGTCGCATTCATTTGTTGATCAAAGAAAGCTGAGAAGATGACTCATTTTTTTGTAAAATGCACGTCGGAGAGCTTGGCGCACAGACATACATTTACACAACAGTCAGGTACATAATGACAAGAGGGGTATAAAAAATTAAGAGGAGTCACATTAGGAACAGTATAATTGGATGTTCTATTCAGCCTTTGTGGGATGTACAGGTGAGACATCCTTGCGTCATATGTTAATGTTAATGTTAATGTTAATGTTAACAATTTGTTGAAGCGCAAAACAGCTGCCCCAGCAACGGAGCGTCCCGGCGCTGAACCTAAACAGTACCTGAGGGGAGGGGGAAAGTCGCAGAAGAATTAGATGACGGAGAAAAGGTGGGTTTTTAGTTCCTTTCGAAAGGTAGTCAGGTTGGTCAGGGTGCGGATATGCAGAGGCAGGGAGTTCCAAAGTTTTGCCCCTAAAACTTTGAAGGAGCGGCCGCCCATTCTGCAAAGCTTGGTTCGAGGAACCGTCACCAGGTGCTGACCCAGCGAGCGCAGGGTGCGCTGGGGAGTGTAGGGTACTAGAAGCGTGCGCAGGAGTTCAGGACCGTCTGAATTAAGAATTTTGAATGCAGTGGTGAGAGTTTTGAATTGAATGTGAGATTCAATTGGCAGCCAGTGTAATTTCCTGATGGTGGCTCTGGCAGAGCACCTGCGCGGAAGGCCAACCACAGCCCTGGCGGCCGAGTTCTGAACTCGTTGCAGGCGTGCTAGTTCTGTTTTATTCGCCCCTAGGAATAGGACGTTGGCATAGTCCAGCCGAGCAAGGATAATGGATTGGATGATAAGTTGGCGGGTTCTGGAGTCGAAGAAACCGAGTATCGGACTGAGACTTCTCAGTAGACCCACACACGTAGCTGCCACTTTCTTTGTGTGGGACTGGAAGTTGAGTGAGGAGTCCAGCCAGACGCCTAGGTTCTACACAACATTTTTAGTAGGCATGGGAGTGGGGCCAAGCAGAGAGGGCCACCAATGATCGCTCCAGTGACCGGGGTTTTTACCGAGGAGAAGCACCTCAGTTTTCCCAGCGTTCAGTTGAAGGCAGTTGCACGTCATCCACTGCGCAACTGCTGCTAAGCCATCCCTGAATTTAGCAGCCGAAGTAGATGGGCCCTCAGAAAGAGTGATGACCAGCTGTGTGTCGTCGGCGTACGACACCAGCGTGAGGTCCCACTCTTTTGCCACTACTGCAAGAGGCTGGACGTAAAGGTTAAAAAGGGATGGACTTAGCGCTGAGCCCTGAGGGACTCCCTGTTCGATGGAATGGGGTTGGGAGATGTATGGCGGGGCTGAAACTCGAAAGGACCTGTCCTTCAGGAAGGACCGGAACCACTCGAGGGCAAGCTCATCGATCCCTATGGCCTCAAGTCGTTTCAGCAGGATATTGTGTGAGACCGTGTCAAAGGCCGCGCTGAGATCCAGCAGGATCAGCGCGGCACTTTGACCGGCGTCCAGAACGCCCCGGAGGTGTTCAGTGGTGGTCAGCAGGGCCGACTCAGTGCTGTGACCTGGCCTGAAACCATTTTGGGATGGGTCCAGGACGTTATTTTGCACCATGTGTTGGGATAGTACTTTGTTCACATGGGCTTCTGCCAGTTTAGACGCCCATGGGAGCAGCGAGATGGGTCTGAAGTTTTCTGGCTTTGTGGGATCCAGTGTGGGTTTTTTAATGATAGGGGAGACCCATGCTAGTTTCCAACAGGTGGGAACCACAGCTGAGGAAAAAGAAAGATTGAGTAGGCTGGCAAGGGGGGGGAGAAAGAAATCAAGTGAGTCCAAGAATTTGGCTGGTCTCATGGGATCTGTGGGGGAGCCAGACTTAACCTGTCTGCACAGTGTGGCAAGGTCGTCGAGGGATATGTCAGGTATTCTTGTCAGTCTAGACATGCCAACCGCAGGGTTGAGAGTGTTTAATGAAGCAGGCTCATCTTGTGGGAAAGTGAAGTAGATCTTCCTCACTTTTTCAATGAAAAAGGTGGCAAGGTCTTCGCACTGTGTGGAAGAGGTGATACAGGAGACTGGGTTGGAAGCATTTTGGAGGTTTTGAGCGAGTTTGAAGATCGTTTTAGTGGGGTTAGGGCTTAATTTGATTTCCTTTGCATAAAAGGAGGCGCGGGTGGTGCGAATCGCTTTGTGATACATTCGTAGTTTTGATAGGTAGAGAACTTTATCGCTATCTAGATAGTTTTTTCTCCATCCGCGTTCAGCTTTTTTGCATTCCTTCCGCATGGATTTGAGCGTCTCATTGTACCATGGGTTAGTAGGGGAGCTGCGGGTTTTGGTCCATGTAGCCGGGATTAAGGTGTCAAGCCCTGTGACGATCCAGTCGTGGAAAGCAGCATAGGCTGTATTAATGTCACCGTTCTCGTCAGGGGGGTGGAACTTTCCTAGGTTTTTAATTAGGTCCTCTGATGAGAGTTTGTGCCATGGCCTTTTGTAGCAGGGATTAGCAGCAGGTTTAGTGGGCGGTTTTTTCGCCGTAAGGATGAGTCTGATAAGGAAATGGTCGGTCCAACCCATTGGTTCAGGGGGATCGGCCGTAGCTTCTAAGATGTTGGTAAAAACAGGGTCTAGTATATGCCCAGCAATGTGAGTGGAGGAATGGACGAGAGAGTTTAGCTGAAGGGCCGTAAGATCGGCCAACAGGCTTTTAATGGTGGGGTCAGTAGTGGAATCAAAATGGAGATTAAGATCGCCCAATATGGTGAAGTTGGGAGAGGAGACTACCAGAGTGTGGGATATTTCTAGGAGTTCCTCAATGAACCTAGCAGAGGGACCAGGCGGCCGGTAGATATAGAGCCCAGAAAGGGCAAATTGAGGGCATATAGAGATCTTAAAACGTGCGCATTCGCATCCCCAAATTGCTTCTTCCGTAAAGGAGCAATTATATACAGTTCGGTATATAACAGCTATCCCGCCGCCCCTAGAGTCTCTGTTTATCAATTTTATGGAGCCAGGTTTCGCATAGAAACAGAATGTCTGGGTTTTCGTCCGTT
This sequence comes from Lissotriton vulgaris, assembly GCF_964263255.1. Lineage (NCBI taxonomy): Eukaryota > Metazoa > Chordata > Amphibia > Caudata > Salamandridae > Lissotriton > Lissotriton vulgaris. Next base: position 588,689,987 of record NC_141699.1, read on the forward strand.
AAAAGAGTGTGGACTTCCGCATGGTGTTTAGCAAGGGATCTGACATTCAGTTGGAGGACCAGAAGGGGAGAAAGATTAGACGCCGTCGTTATACAGCTAGATAAGCTAGGCTTAGGTGTAGTGAATTTACAGGACTCACAGTGAAGTGCTGTTTGCCCGAGGCAGCCTCCGAGCTTGTCGCATCTGGTGCTGGGATTCAATGTGAGGAGACATTCTCTGTCATAGCAGATTTTCAGCTGAGGATTTTGTGCAGGGGGACTGGCGAGAGGCGATGTCTTGGCGATGACGGGCGCAGACGGGCTTGCCTTAGGCGCTCCCGCTGCGCTCGTCCGCTGCGCTTCCTCCAGATGCACATGTTTTATAGGGGAGAGATGGGAGGGGGTCGTGGCCTCGAGGGGACGTGGCCTCAGTAACTGCCAGGTAATGGCGTCAGCTGTTTTGAAGGCGAGTGAAACGCGTCTGCGCTAAGCTCCGCAGCGCGAAAGAAAGTTAAAACACAAATCAATTAGGTGACACTCAAGTGGTTTTAAAAAGAGCAACAAATACAAGCAGTAACGCTCCCGGCTTCCGCCTCAGGAGTAAAGGTGTAGGCAGGTCGCTAGTGGTCAGCGCCTACTTATACCATGGGAGGGGGGCGTGGCCTCGAGGGGGCGTGGCCTCAGTAACTGCCAGGTAATGGCGTCAGCTGTTTTGAAGGCGAGTGAAACACGTCTGCGCTAAGCTCCGCAGCGAGAAAGAAAGTTAAAACACAAATCAATTAGGTGACACTCAAGTGGTTTTAAAAAGAGCAACAAATACAAGCAGTAACGCTCCCGGCTTCCGCCTCAGGAGTAAAGGTGTAGGCAGGTCGCTAGTGGTCAGCGCCTACTTATACCATGGGAGGGGGGCGTGGCCTCGAGGGGGCGTGGCCTCAGTAACTGTCAGGTAATGGCGTCAGCTGTTTTGAAGGCGAGTGAAACGCGTCTGCGCTAAGCTCCGCAGCGCGAAAGAAAGTTAAAACACAAATCAATTAGGTGACACTCAAGTGGTTTTAAAAAGAGCAACAAATACAAGCAGTAACGCTCCCGGCTTCCGCCTCAGGAGTAAAGGTATAGGTCTAGATTTACAGGGCTGAGAAACAGCAGTGGATTTATTTAAAGAAGCTTTATCCAGTTTTTAGAAATTAGTTCTACGCAATATATATCCATATATATCCATGGCAGCATGGATTTTTAAATACATTTTAAGTGTACAGACTTTACAGGACTATTGTTTGGCTGCAGATTTTATTTGTCTTTAGTATTCCCACTGTGACGTAATCCTATGCAAAAGTGTTATTCAAATTGTCTGCTCTAATATGATAATCTATCAGTCAAGTGTACATATTTCGTGAGTTTTATCATTACGTTATGTTTGACCAGGTATCTTGCAGACATCTAGCTGTATTGTATAGTCACACACACATGCATTTGTTGGGCTATGGGACGATTGGTTACACCAGAATGTGTTTTCTATGTCCTTTGCGAGGTCCAGTGGGAAGGGCTATTTAATGTGCTTAATTAATGGCGCCAAATTAGATTGAGAAAGGCCTCTGTGTAGGCTGAAACGTTTCTTGTACCTGGGATTGAGGGCGACATGATCCAATAAATTGATGCCGAATCCTGAAACCACTTTGTGCCTGTGCCTTCTTCCACTGAGTTCTTCTTTGTGGGAGCTGGATGTTCTGTACATATATATATATATATATATATATATATATATATATATATATATATATATATATATATATATATATATATATATATATATACCTCAGAGGACAGACGAGCAAGGTGAAGAAGCAGGGGGGTAAAGATAACATGGATCAAACATGAAGAAATAGAGGATAACAACCATTACCATCATGGAAGAGCTATCTTCTCTACAGTACCCTGAGATCTTGGCAACATAACCGTTGCCTCCTGACACCACAGGTTCCAGATTCTGGGAGCAATTCTTGAGAATGAATGGGCTAAGACATGGACATTCCTTTTGGGAAGAACACTATGTATTCCTTTAGGGGCATAAATTATGCTTTCCTTGGTGGAGTCATGGACTTTAAGTTCTGTTGAGGGCAATGCAGTGTCCTTTTGGGTATGCCGTCTAAATCGTTTATCTGCTGTGATGAAGAACCTACCTAGAATGAGATTCTGTTGTCTTTTGAAATATGAACCACAAATGTTGGAATATAATCTATTACTTGTGTAAAAACCTTTACGTGGTTTCGAATGAGATTAGGTAACAAAACAAAGTATAAATCTCACTGCACATTGTTGAGATGCGCATACATGGAACACTATACAGTGTTGTTTCTTTCTAGTGCTTACATTCTCAGATTGCTGGCAATCGCAGCAAGTCTTCTCCTGCAATATTCCTAAAGCCATGCATGAAAAAGTGACCTTGATTTACTCCTGCTTGATTCCTCTCCTTTCTTCTTCAGAGTGGCCCTCTACCTATCTTCCATTCTCTGCATGCCTTCTATTTCTGAGTACAGCCTCCTATCAGTCTCATTCTTGTCTGCCTTAAGCTCTCTTACTGTGATTCTGAAAATGGCTTGCACGTTATTTCATCGATCACAACCTATCCTTCTTTAAAACCCAGTCACTGTAACCTAACACTGCCTAATCCCTTCTAGCCTTTCTCTGTCACCAACCATTTACCTGAAAGCATATACCCCCCACTCATGATCACACCTAACAGGTATTCATGTGATCTTTCACAAAGTAACTGGAGAAAATCCATACAATGTTTTCTAAAGAGCACATGAATAATCGTGATAACCAACAATAACCACTGGATTAACCACTAACCTTGAGTTACGAAGTAGCATGCTACTTGCCTTAAAACCCCTCGTCAGGGGTAGTAAATTCTATATATATGCAATTACAATCTTTCTTTGAGATCCATGATCTGTAGATCTTATTTTGCTTGGATGCAGTTGGTACATTCCTTTGTGGAAGGGGGAACTTTCCATATATTGGAAGATCAAAAGAGTTTCCTAATGTGGTGGTAGACTGACAAAAGGAAAGAATGTATCCTTTTGTTAAAAACCCCTCACTCACCAGCCTAGTGGTGACATGCTTCATCATCGGGGTCCATCCTGGCGGCCTAGCGTCACCAGGGTGTGCTACAACACCTGGAATACAGTGGAGCAGGTTGTGAGTGTAAGTGCAGAAAAAAAAGAGTGTTGAAAATTGTCCTGGTTTAACTTAATGGGAAGATAGATTTTATTTATAAGTAACTGGACAATATTAAAAAAGGTGGGACGAGATACTGTGAGGGTAAATTAAGTCCAAAAGTATCTCTATGTGTGTACTCCAGTACACACATAGAGATACTTTTTTGTCACTAGACACTAGATACTAGAGATATTTTTTGTCACCACTAGGCTGGTGAGTGAGGGGTTTTTAACAAAAGGATAAATTCTTTCCTTTTGTCAGTCTACCACCACATTAGGAAACTCTTTTGATCTTCCAATGATGGTACTCCTTTCTTTGTTTATTTAGTCCTTCCACAGGGGAACAGGAGTACTCTCCGTTCACTTTCGGTGAACACGATCCCTTGCTCTCCCTTTTGTTAGCATATAACTTTCCATATATGCCTTTGAGAATCGTCGGCTGTATATCCCCTGAAGAGCACTAGTTGTATGTTGTGCTGAGGGGCAAGGCCTAAATGTCCCTCTGGGGATATGATCAGTATGTTGTTTCGGGGAGGGGGACAGTTTCTGTATGCCCTTTTGGGGACATGGTATGGGCATTTCTTTGGGGGTATGGCATTTCTGTCTGTCTGCTGGGTAGGGACTCTGTGTTCAAGTGGGGAGCATGATCATTTTGTTCGTGTAGTGGGGTGGGAGACATTGTCGGTATGTTATGGTATATTGTGTGCAATTGTAGGTACATACCCTCCATGCGCACAAAGGACCATTGAATTCTAGGCGCCCATTTCTGGTTCTGGGAGTCTAAGGGATCTGTTGATATTGTATTTGGATGTATTTCCTGTTGTTCCGATGGAAGTCATTTTGGTTAGGGACAGCAAGGTTTGTATGGACTGATGTATTATTTAGAGATAGAGTATATCACTTCACCCGCACTGAGTCACTTCAGGAAGGCATTCAAGACCTGGCTCTTCAACTGACACCGCAGCACAGCGCCTGGATACCTTCTCGGGTGATATGTAGCGCTATATAAGTGCCACTTGACTGAATGAAGATTGATTGAGTATATTGGACATTTTACCATTAGATGTGGTTATGGATCAGTGCGGGCTTTATGGGTACAGATGAATGTGCCAAAGGGCATTATCTGTTGCTTTCATGTGTGGTGTTTAGTTGTCCACTGCGCAACTGCAGATGGTTATGTTTCGAGACGTCTTTCCAAATCATGTGGTGTTGGTGAAATTCTATGTGTATGAGGGCATGGATATATGTGAATGAAGGCATCATTGAGGAGGCAAACGCTTAACAAGTTGGTGGCGTCGAACTGTGAGGTGCGCACAACAGTGCTGAGAGTTGTGCCTAATGTGTTCTGTACGTTGCTTTGGGGACACAGTCTCTTCTTTGTCGGCTGGGGTGCAGGTGAGAAGAGGGCGGCGTGGGTTACACCATTCTTTTAGGAGCGAACGATCTCAGTACAAATATTATAGCACAACAGAAGGTATACAACTAAGTATACCCTTCACGCTTGCTTGCACGTTCATTTGGTGGGAATATTATGTTAAGTATTTTGGGTCACTGTCTATATACCCCATTGGGTATGGGTTTTATACCCCCTGGGGACTCGGTTTATATGTTCTTCTTAGAGCCATGTAGGCAGGGCTTCAAGTGGGCTGGGTCTCACCGGTGCTGAGCACCGGCCGTTTTTTAAACTAGGCTTCGAAACGGGTCTCTATCGGGCTCTGTTTTGTGCCCTGACACAGGCGGTCCGTTTTCACCCCGAACTGCAGTGACAGCAGGCACATCGATATGTGCGCGTGATCACGCTGCTCACTTCTCACTAGTGGAGAAGTTACTGCATAATGTCATGCCAGGTGAGCATTGTAGGGGAAGGGAAATCCGGTAAAGAGAGTCATTGTTTCTCTGGATTTCTCTTCTCTTTTTGAAACTAAGGAGCAGCAACATTGTTGTGGTGTCACCAGGGCTTTAAGTGGAACCTTTTTCAATATTATATACAAGCCATAGTGGTGCTTATTTATCTTATGCATCTAACAACCATTGACAAAGCCAATAGTCCTGAATTGTTGTAGGTATGATGTTACTTGTTGTATCATATATCTGAATGCAATGACAGAAACAGCAACATACAAGTCGGGCAGCACACTATAGTAAGCACAGATTTTTAGCTTAGGTGTGTTAAGCCACGCCCCTTTAAGAGACCCCCCCCCAGTTTTTTCATCCCACTTAAAGCCCTGCATGTAGGTAGTGTGGTCCATTGGAACTTGTAAGTCTCTTTTGGGGGATGCAAAGTTTGTACTGCTCTGTTTGAAAGGGGTCGATTTTCCCGCTTCTTTGAGGCATGCTGGGTCCTTTGGGCGAAGGGGTCCGCACGTTTCTTTGAGGGGCAAACATGTCTCTTTCCATGCGCAGGGCACAATGATTGGGTCCCTTCATGGAATATGGCACATACAATTGGTTGAGAGGCACGGCCTGTACTTTCCTTTGGGGTGGGCGACCTCTGCATTCCTTGGCAGCCTGTCCTTCCTCGTGAGTCCGAACTGCCAAGGTGAAAGCTTAATTCTGCCAGAGTCGTGCCAGCGTGACTTAAGTGGGCAGTGCTGCCGCTTTGTCTCGGGACGCAAATGTCACTTTTTTTCTGAAGGAAAATGTGAAGAAGGGTTTAACACAAATGCCGGGCGCGGCACTGCGTTTACTGGGAGTTTTCATCTTGAAATCTAGTAACTATTCATAGGAGTGCCCTAGACTGGAAATTCAGGAGTGTCCGTGTCCCAGTGGAGTGCACTAAGCAGGGTTTGTCCGGAGAAAGGACAGGAATGAAAGAAAATGCCACGCCGCTCCCCGGCCCCGTGAAACAGGCCTTGGCCGCTGTCCGGCCTGGCCCCGGGCCTCGGCTCTGTCTCGGGAACTTGTGACCCGTGGTGAGCTCAGAGCCGCCCTTCCATGGAAACTGGGCCGGGGAGGTCAGAAAACAGCGCAGTGACGGGGGATATGATGCCGGAGACCGGGGCAAGAGGGATGGGGAGAGAGACTGGAAGGAGAGAGGGGCAGAGTGAAGAGAGAGAGAGAGAGAGAGAGAGAGACTATGAAAAGAGAGACAAGGGGAGAGGGAGTCTGGAGAAAGGAGGGAAGGGAGACCCTGAGGGAGGGAGAAGGGGAGGTGAAGGGCATCAGAGAGAGGCCGGTGAGAGGGGTAAAGAGAGAGAGAGAGACTATGAAAAGCGCCCATGAGGGGGTGAGAAGAGAACAGAGACTGGGGAAAAGGGGGAAGAGAGACCATGAGGAAAATGAGGGGGGGGGGGGGTAACATTTGGTAACAGAAGGAGACCGAGGAAAGAGGAAATTAAGAACCTGAGGAGAGAGACCGGGACAGAGTGAGACGGGAAGGATGGGGGAGTGAGACCATGTGGCGGAGAAAGAGGTGGAAAGAGAGGCCAAGTCAAGGGACCGGGGAAAAAGAGGCTAGGAGAAGAAACAGCGACAAGGAGGGCCTGCAGATAGTAGGAAGGAGAGACCATGATGTGAGGCCGGAAGAAGAGAGGCGCAGAAGAAAGGATGGGACAACAATGAGAAGGAACAAGGCAGGAAGAGGAGAGAACGGGCAAGAGAGACTTAGAGAAGAGAGAATGAGATGAGAGAAATGGTGGACAGTGACAGGGTCACAGGGGAGGAGCCTGAGGGGGGATTGGCAAAGAGACTGGAAAGACAGAACAGACAGGGAGAGGAGAGAAGTGACGGAGGGAGATGAGAAACAGAGAGACAGGGAGGTGGGGAGGCGTGGAGGCGGGAGAGATTGGAGCTGGGACCTCCAGGGCTCTGTTGGACAATGCCCGGTGCAGTGGACACATGTCAAGGGTGGTGTAATATGCCACCTGAACACCTGGTGTAGGAAATGACTGTTCAGGAAAAGGGACTACTGGTGCTTAAGTTGGACTCCCACCCATAGTCCACCCCATGGAGGTACCAAACTTTATGGGTCGTCATCCCAACATTTCCACTCAAAATTGAATTTTTGATTGGTGGAAAAGACCCAAGGTATCCACTGGAAACACCGATAGACCAGCTGGAACTGGCAGATCTGGTACATTTATTTTCAAGGTTCGTTTGTGACTTCAAACAGCGATATTTCTGCAACCCTAAGAGAGGTACAACTATTTCAAACCGTTCTGGAACAGCACAACTGGCTCTAGCATCCAGAATACCACATCAAGGTCAGGGCTGAAGCAGAAACCCCCTGTCTTCCTCTCCTGCAAGCAAAGGAGAGATTCAGATTTCCATAACCACAGGTATGTAAGAGGGGCCAGTTGCATTATGTAAAATAATGACCCCCAATTCAGAATGTTATGAGGGGCCAATGAGTTTCCCATGTCTCTTTAGATATCCATTGACTTTGGGTTGAATGGGTCCCCTGGAAGAGATGGGGGCCTTTGAAGGTAGTGGCCCCTGCACCGCAGTGGCTGTAGGGGCCTGTGTTACGCCCCTGTAGAGGGCAGGGCACTGACATCAGTTTCACTACTCTCACAGGTCAGCTTGATGTTGTAGAAGTAGCCACACTGGTTCTAATCACCTGTCTCTCCTGGGTGACTCATTACTTCCAAATGGACTATCAAGCAGGCTTCAGTCCGATGACCTTTCGGTTTGTCCTTTCCAAGGGCCTAATCCTTTCCACAACAAGAGCTTCAGCTTCGATCTTCTAGAGAGAGTTCACAACTGCAAGCCTTCTTCTTGATCCCTGGTCCTGGGTAGACTTGTTTCTTGACGGTGAGGCACAACAGATTATATTTTGAATCCAAGCACAGCATTACTTACTGGCATTAGGAGGCCAATAGTTATCGGTGTGGATCCTCAATATCAAGAAAGGAATATTGTTGTACCTTAATCTTGTAGACAAGATGTATTCCAGGTAGAGGTCAGCCACACACCCCATGCCTGGTGTCTCTACTCCAGGGCCAAGGGGGGACAGGGAGCTCAGAAATATATTTGGCCTAGCTAAACAAGTGATGTTTATTTTAAAGTTCACATACACACTTGTGGAGTCTCTGAGCCAACACTCCAGGGCAGCTGCGTGGTGAATGTTGTGTCCACACAAAGGACAATAACAACTTGAGAGGTGCCACCATTTCGTGCTGTGGTTGCCTTATCCACCACAGGACATCATTCTTACTACACATGATTTCAAAGTCACACACACAACACATAAATGTACCATACCACGCACACAAACACATTTATGTATTTAATTTTTAGGGGCATGTGCACCCACAAGAGATTGTTGGTGCTAACATATACAAGAAGTCAAAAAGACAGTGATGTGGATTGGCAACTTACAAAACATTTTTTTTTTAACGATCTATAGAATGAGAGGTGGATCTGTATTGCACGTAGATTAATGGGGCGCGCATTACATAATTTGGGTCCACGCAGAAGGCACAGTACACTCCCACACAAGAAACAGTGTACACACACGACACAGCACAGACACACACAAGTCAGTTCGCACACGCATATATACACACAACTACATATCACATAGTACATACAGGCACACAAAGACAAGACAGTACACATTCATGCATAACACAATACACACACTCGACATAGGCGTGGAGCTTAAGCTTAGGAGACTGAACAAGTTTTACTATTGAATGTCAGTGGGCCTCCTCCCCACAATGGTGTAGACTGAAAGGACTGAGCCCTGATTTTTATATCAGCTGTGTATAATCATAAGTCTCCTCATAGGCTTGTACGAAGGCACAGTATCTACTTAAATATGTGTGAGGTACACTTTTGGGCATCACTTGTCAGCAGAGACTGGTGCTCCGCCATGGAATGTCCTCAAAACACAGACTCAGGGCCGGCTTTAGCGCTGGTGTCGCCCAGTGCGAGAATGTTTTTTGGCGCCCCCCCAATGATCACCTCCGCCATATATGCCCTCCCTACCCCCCTTTAACAGTCTCCATAACCACTCCCTCTCAGATGCATTTAATTAATTTTATAGCGTCACTCATAAAAGTGAAGGGTGTCAGAGCACTTTATATAACACACACATTACACAGAGACTAGCAATCATAATTAATCCTAGGTGTGTGAATCAGTGTGGAGGAAATGTTACATAAGACATATGACAACAAGGGGTGGATTTACATGTCATCCATACAGGTAGTTACAAAAGTTGAAGAGTACTTGGTCTGGAGAACCACAAACTCTGAATTTAAAATGTAACACAACGTATTGGGGCACTCTTAAATAACAAGAACTGATGTGCACCCAAATGAACCCTTTCCGAATATTAGAATAATGAAAGTCTGGGGAAAAAAGCCATACGCTCTAATGTATACCTTGAAGTTTGCACATAGTTCTTTGATGACAGTTAATAGCTCATTGTAAACTGAAACTAACAAAAGGAAATCTCTGACAAAAGCAGTAACCCCCTGACCTGTTTACATTACATTCACTTTGTGATCTGCATGGTACAAGTTCTTTGCAGCAGGCATATTAACCCTCTGTGCTTACCTTACCATGAATCAAAACTTCCACGAGTCTCTATTAGACAAAACTCGGATTTCGCCTTCTTGACATTTTAATTGTTGACTGAAAATTGCTGGAGGCCAGGAACGTTGCAGCAGGTGCTTTTAAGCACAATATAAACTAGCAAACAGGCGCCCTCATGCGAGGTCAATCAATCAATCAAATAAGCTTTATTTCGGTTTTTGAGTTTAAAACCATAAAAGCAGCAAAAAGAAATACATACATGTATACAAAAATCAACGGTTCATTGCAATATTGAGAAAAGACCGGATATTAAAAACAAAAGTAAAACCAATCTAGTGCAAATTAAGAACGCATGGTAAACAGAAACCCCTTTCACCAGGTGTTATAGTTCGAAACCCTTGGGCCAGGGTAAAAATCAAACAAGTCCCAGATAGAAATAGGGCCATCTCCAATTTTGGGCTGGGAAAATCTTAAAAATGGGACAATGTTCCTATGTTTGAATTTAATTAGTATCAGGTCTCCCGGAATGTCTTTGGGCATCATCCCTAGCCATCTCACCCTCCTGACGCTCAGGATTCCGCCATCTAGTTCGGGTGGTAGCGGTCTATTGTTCTTGAGCCAAAAGATGGCTTTATTCAGCAGGTCCTGGCTTGTTTCACGTTTATCCTGACTAAGTTCGGGGACCCCGGAGAGAACAGTCACGTAGGGGGCGGCTTCAGGGGGTAAGTTCATTTGGTGTCTTCTTTCTTGGGGGGGCCTCGAGGCTTTGCGTGGGAGGCGGGTGGGCTTAGGAGTAACTTTCCTGCCGCTTTGAATGGATGTGCTAAGAGAGGGATCTTTCCTGAGTTCGATGGACACGGGGTTTACAAGATCAGGAGAGAACGTAGGGCGAGAGAGAGTAACAGTATTTACAGGTAAAGGTGCAATCCTTTGTACTATTTTTTCGACATCAGACAACCTGTTTCCCAGATCTGTAATTTTTGAGAGCAGGGGTGTTAAGGCCACATTCAACAGTCGCTCAATATGGGCCAATAGGGTCGAATGGAGGGGGGAAACAGAGTCATTTGAGGTGGTCCCCGCTTTGGATGGCGTTAATACGCTTGGGTTGACGAGGGAATAAGAGGGGCTACAGCACATACGGGTGGCATTTGGTGGAGTACCCTCGTTTTTCCTTTTGCTGATTGGTTTCTGAAACAGTGTATCAGATTGAGGCGGGAATATTTCAAGGGTCTGTGGGGTGCAGTTTGTGAGAAGCATATCTCTGTCCATTGTAGGGGAAGTAAGAATATCGGGGACATAGTTTGTGCCACACAGGGCATTAAGTTCGTCCCAGACAGACATGGTGGTTGATTTACAAAAGGGGGTCCCAGGCGTCAATAGGCAAATCACAACGCAAAAGAAAAACAAAAGAGTAGAATGTCTCTATACCTCGTCCTTTTGATAGGGCCAAGTGGGGTGGCCCATCCCGTCCTCCTCAGGTCCTCTGAGGGTCACAGAGGGCCCGCCCTTTGCCCGGGCTTAGCCCGCACGCGGTCCCGCGACGCGGGGGCTCGCGCTGGCCTTAAGTGCACCTCCGGGGGCGGGTCTGTAACCAGGATGCGCGCCTTTCTGGGCGCAGGGGGTGCAGGGAATTGTAGTTCCCGATCTACCGGCTCGCCGCGGTGATCGGGATACAGGCAGGCTTCAATGTCCGGTGGCAGGAAGAAAGCAGCGCTCGGGCTGCTGCACACAGGAATCCCCCAGTTGACCTCCCTGGTCTGTGTTTGTGAAGGGTCATGCGAGGTCATCACCCGGTGTGGTGGCACAGTTTGTAAACCCCGAGAGCCGGTCCTGCACAGACTAATACTTTGCTAACTCTACTGGGGAATACCACAACGCAGGTCTGAAACTGTCAAATAGTGGCATGATGGTGCAGTTTCCTTTGCCTTGCAAGGACTTTTGCTCCTACAACCATTTCCAAATGTTTTCTATTAGGTCTGGAGGCTGCCCTGTGAGGTTTTAGAACTCTAACAAACTGCCATCGATATTATTCCAATTAATTGTAGTTGGAGCTAGGTATTGGTATCCAATTATTTATAAGCTTTACTTTGGTATTTGAATTCTTTCAACAAAATAGGCGTTACATACATACTTAGTGTCCAAATATCTATATATTAGGTTTAGATACTTTGGAAACCATTTAAGACTTGTGAAGTGGTAGTCCTACCTGAGAGAGCAGCAGTGAAGAAGGAGGGAAACAACCTTTACAACACAACTTTTACAACGCACTACCATTACAATGAAACTTTTACAACGTAACATCCATTACAACGCATGCCATCACAACGCAGCCATTACAACGCATGGCACTACATGCATACCACTACAACGCATGTCATTACAACGCAGTCATTACAACGCATACCATTACAACGCTAAGTACCCTTACACAATCAAACACTTGCCCTCCTGTTGCACCCCCTGGAGTTAGAATAATAATTTTTACCCCTACACTATCCAACACTTACCCTACTGTTGCACCCCCTGGAGTTAGAATAGTAATTTTTACCCATACACTGTCCAACACTTACCCTACTGTTGCACCCCCTGGAGTTAGAATAGTAATTTTTACCCCTACACTATCCAACACTTACCCTACTGTTGCACCCCCCTGGAGTTAGAATAGTAATTTTTACCCCTACACTATCCAATACTTACCATATATGCAATGTAATAGTATGCGTTGTAATGGTATGCGTTGTAAAGGTAGTATGCGTTGTAATGGTATGCGTTGTAAAGGTAGTATGCGTTGTAATGGAATGCGTTGTAAAGGTAGTTTTTTAAATTTTGTTGTAATGGCATGCGTTGTAATGGAATGCGTTGTAATGGATGTTGCATTGTAAAAAATGTGTTGTAATGTTATGCACTGTAAAAGTATGCGTTGTAACGTCATACATCCAAGAAGGATGGGGATAACTGGGATGTGGGGGCATAATGAGAAGAAAAAGGAAGCACACAGATAAGAGATCAGGGAATACACTACCATCGAGCCAAGAATGCAATTACAATTAAGCTAAGGAAGGCTCTGACCCAGTGCTTAATTTGAGCCTGTGGTTTCTGGTGCTTGGCACCAGCACTTAATTGCCAACACCGGTACTTATGACAGTCTGCCAGATGATGGCGCTGTTTGTCTAATTTAGAGACAAGCTCACCAACAGTTGTTTATTAATTCAATATACGTAAAAAATGACTACTACCTGCTGCCAAAGCCATTCTTATAGCTATGGGTGTATGGAATACTCAGAATTGTCACACTTGTAGAAGTGGGATGGTTAGTAGTTGTACTGCACCTGTTCTTAGGAGTTCTGGCAAAGGCAATGGGCGGGGCAAGCGGAAGTGGCCTCCCGATGAGAGCTAGGAAACTTATGTTTATTGCAATTTAAGTACTGCTCTGACCAAGAGTCAGGGATTTACACCGAAACTTGAGAATACACTGATCTCTGACTGGTAACACATTGCACTTGGTCAGGGAAACCTAATAGGAAAGGCTGGAATACAAAACTGGGTCAAGGAGGGACAAGCAGGGGAGTAAGAGCTTCATAAACTGGAACAGGAAACACATCAAAGTACGATGTTGGTCCTGAACATATCGAGAGGCGAATATCGTTATACCTTATCATAGCCATAATATCGAGGACAAAATTATTGTGAGGTAAATATATATTGATTTTCTATACCTAGCTCCACATATATGTACCTTGACTATATACATATATTCAAAGGAGGTATATGTAGAGTTGAGAATAATAAATCCATATTTACCTATATATTTCCATTCGTTATTTTTATCCTTGATATTTTGGCTCTGATATTAAGGTGTAATGTTATTCCCTACTAGATATTCCAGAACACAATCTCCAAATTATGGATAGGGATAGATTGAAAGTAAGTCAGAGAATATCATGACGCAGAGTAATATTTAACCTGCAGACAGTGAGGCACTGACACTGGAACAGGAGATCGTGTACTACACTATAGAAGAGCCATACACTAGGACGGAGTAACAAACATAAAGACACAAAGCACCACTCTTTGGAACAAGAGTACTGAAACATTGGGCCAGTTCCAGACTGGGCTGTTGGGAAGAGAGAATGAGGAGAGGAAATTGAATTATAACCCACAAAAGGTTCCATTCTGTGGATAGTCTTAAAGTGTACCACCTTTTAGCTATATCTTCTTAACCACTGACCAACGAGATTATCCCTCACCTTTGCCCATTTGAGTCAATCATTGTAGTCTGTCTGTCCTGACAGCTGTCTTCACAAGGCTTCCGTGCCCAAAAACCTTTGGCTTTGGGGTGCCGTCCCCTCCCATTGTTCTTTCACAGTGGGCTACTTTATACCGGCACCATTTCAAGTGGGATTTCTGCTGAACGGCTGGAAGACTGTAATCTGGGATTCCGCCTTTCTCTGGTCACCTACTGTACTTTGAACACAGTTTTTGTGATGCTCACCCTACTTTTATCTTATTCTGGATCCTGGTAGTGGACATTTTACTCTTGCTGTCTTGCTCCTTGCACTCAGGAGCTAGACACTAAAAGGAATGAGGGTCAGGTAGGAAATCATAGGGAAAAGGTAAACCAGCATAGGTCCCATTCACGTGATCTTACTCACTATGTTCTTTCTGGTACACCTTCAATTTGAATTTAGACCTGGGATGCACTTACTTTTGCGTTTTAGTTTTTTTAAGCTGTTTCAGGGATTTCAATTGTCCCTCAAACTCTCTGCACCTCATGTTTACTGGTATTGTGTTTCAGTGACAGCAGTTGCTATAGTGTTGTGGTGGTGGTTGCAGGTGGTTGGCACCAGCTCTCATTCTGGAGACCAAGACTTATTTTTCCTCATCAGACTTTAACTCGGAACAAGAGAGAGAAAGGCTGCGAAGGGAAAAAAGAAGGAGTGAGAGAAAGATGGGAAAATAGTAACAAAGGGAGAAAGCATGGATGAAACAGAACCTGAAAAAGTGAGATAAAGAGACCAGAAGTGTAGGGTATTTGAACAAAGAGGCATGATGAGAAATCAAGGCTAGGCAGCCTTGTATTCGGTAGCCCTGGCATTCAGTAGTGCTGGGCTCCTAAGAAAAACTTAAGGCCACTGAACTTATTTCTTTATACAAATTCAGCACTTATTGGATGGATTGTGTGATTGCTGAAGTTCTGTGTTTGACAGTAGTTATTTTGTTCTTACTTTTTTCCCCACTGGAGAGTGATAGGTGGCTAAGCAGTCGTTGGGCCACTAGTGCACTCTAATGGACCACCACGGTCTCAAGTGCCTCCATGCTGGATTGGGGTCCACATCTAGCCCTGCAGATCAAGAGGGTTGACCGGTGCAACCTGAGACTAGGATTCCCGCACCTGCCAACTCACATGGTCCCACCGTGTGCCAAACGATATTGGTTCCCTTTACACATTCCCCGGGTGGACAGTTGATATCACACAGTGGGAGATAAAGTGAGTTGGAAGCCCCTCCACAGAGTGGATTTCCAGCTCGTCTGAGAAGGCAATGCCCCAATGATGTCTATTTGGGTGGTCTTGCACACTTCCGATCCCCCCACCCCCCCTTCCCAGGACATCAGTCGCAACTTCAGAAGCTTTAGGGTTTTTTTGGTGGAAGGTAGGAATTACTGTTACAGAGCCAGATCCCCTCTCCTGGGTCACAATAGCGTGTTTGAGGACCCACTCCTCATTAGGCCCCGTCCCTCGACAGACACTACAATAGAAACATTTTCTGAGTTGTCAGGCCTGGATTCCTCTACCCTGGGTGAGTACAGTGGGGATGTTTTGTCCTCACATGGCCTCATGTCTGATACAGCAGGTTCAGGGCTGAGGCAGAGCTCACCTGTCTCAGCCCGGCTCTGGTGGTGCTTGACTCTAGGCACCCTCTCTCTCTGGTGCAGTGATGGCCATGTTCTTGTGCAGTGGGTTCTCCTGCAGGATGGCAGGATGTAGTTACCATTAGTGCAGCAGGTGCAGTGGTACCGGAGCCCAGATCCCTGAGGTGGCCGTTGAACCCTGATAAGTACTGTATTTTACTATCCCAACAGAATTATAAGGGGCTATTTTCCTTGATTGGGCCAGGGCCTGCGGCATCCTAACTACGCTCTTGTTCTCCAGTATTAGCTCCTTTCTTTGGTTACCTTGGAAGTTGCGCCCTTCCTCTCAGCACCAGGGTTCAGTGAGTTTTCCTCTGCTGGAATCGTCTGGTCCGGTTCCTTGCGGTTCCCCTGGTGCTTTCAGTGAGTGAAGAGGACCGGGGAGGGGAGAAAGCTTGCTTTGTGCTCTGAAGGTCGGGAATCTGGCAGTTCTGAGTCTTGT
The DNA here is from genome assembly GCF_964263255.1 of Lissotriton vulgaris. Taxonomy (NCBI): domain Eukaryota; kingdom Metazoa; phylum Chordata; class Amphibia; order Caudata; family Salamandridae; genus Lissotriton; species Lissotriton vulgaris. The sequence goes on from NC_141699.1 coordinate 588,706,018, forward strand.
GCGCATCGAGTGTAATACACCACGTGGTTGGTTACCTCAGCAGCCTCATATTTGCTCTAGAGGCGCAAGAGGCGGGAAGGTGTGGAATCTTCAGAAACGGAGCAGCTCATCGTCCTTTTCACTGTCCACCTATGTCTTGGCCTTCATGACCCATAGTAATAATGGTTTCAAGGGGAACCAGAGAAACCACTCGCTGTCCGTGGTTACCCACAAACGACATCCATAGCGCACACTACTAGAGCTCTCGCTTCAATGCCCATGGCACCACGTGTACACGACTCCATCTGTAAGTGTAACACTTCCCACACTGTGCCAGATTCCACGTGCACACGACACAATTTGTAAGTGTAACACTTCCCACACTGTGCCAGATTCTACGTGCACACGACTCCATCTGTAAGTGTAACACTTCCCACACTGTGTCAGATTCCACGTGCACACGTCGCCCCTTCTAGAGCTCTTGTCTCAGTTCTAGGGGCAGCGCTGTGATTTGCGCACACGTTCCTTTGAACCTCCCTCGTCAGTACCAGATGCTCTGCGTGCACTTCAAGCACGCTCTCAGACACCACAAGCGCACGCGTCCGCTTTGAGGCTCCCCTATTCGAGCACTCCTTCATTACTACCAGAGGGGCAGTGTAGATACACCTGCACTTCGAGCACGCTCTCAGACACTACGGGGCAGATTTACGTTTCCTGGCGCAGTGGTGCATCCCTGCAAATCAGCTGTGATGCGCCAGGAAAGATGTGTCACGCAAGTTTACCCATGCGCCACCACAGATGCGCCAGGGCGCAAGGATAAACAGATGCGTGTCGCATCTGCCGGCGTAAAGTTGGCGCAGTGCTGGAGTTGCGTTGCGTGAGCGATGCAACTCCAGCACTGTTACAACCCTCCCTATGTCCAACATGGTGCGTCAAGCCTTGCAGGGTTTTGACGCAACATGGCTGTGAAAGTGACTCAGTGAAATCTTTTTGATTTCACTTTGTCACTTTTATGTAGTGTTCCGGCGACGGAACGCCCTGCGCCGGAATGCCCACATGAAACTTGACGCAGGTTTCATGTGGCGCAGGGATTTACAAAGTGACGCATCTCCCTAGATGCGTCACGTTGTAAATAAGGCACAACGTGGCGCATGGTTTACACCACCACTGCGTCACAAAAGTAACGCAACGGCAGCGTAAAAGTGTTGCAAGGGCTTTGTAGATCTGCCCCTACGTGTACACGCATACGCCGGAACGCCCACATGAAACTTGACGCAGGTTTCATGTGGCGCAGGGCTTTACGTGACGCATCTCCCTAGATGCGCCATGTTGTAAATAAGGCACAACGTGGCGCATGGTTTACACCGCCACTGCGTCACAAAAGTAACGCAACGACAGCGTAAAAGTGTTGCAAGGGCTTTGTAGATCTGACCCTACGTGTACACGCATACGCGCCCGCTTTGAGCAACCCCTCATTAGTGCCAGGGGCTCAGTGTGGACACACCTGCACTTCGAGCACGCACACGCATACACGCCTGCTTTGAGACCCCCCTCATTAGTGCCAGAGACTCAGCGTGGACACACCAGCACTTCAAAAAAGTTGTTTTTAGTGCTAGAAAACAGAAACGGGGGGCGGAGCTAGCCGGCGTCGATGGCGGACGTGTGAGCTTTCGGCTCCTTGCCTAAGCCCCTGAAATATCCTGAAAAACTATCCTGCTAAATGCCAATTTGACTGGGTTCGGTGCCTGGTGACCCCCGGCGGCCCCCTGACCCGGTTGCGTGGCCCGGAGCGCAGAGAGCTGTGGGTGACGGCCCGCACACGATTGGCAACGGAGAGGGGTGCGGACCAGGCCTGAAGCCGCGACCTGCCCTGCGGAGCTGGCCGCACGACGTCACCTGACGTGCGGCCCCGACATCCAGAGGAGCCGGAGAGCGCAGCACGCTGATACTGTGGCGGAGCACGGTCCGCGCGACCGCCAAGGCTCACTTGGGAGCCCACGCGCAGGGAAGCTACACCTGCAGGGACACTACCGCTAGTACGACAGTCGGGGCCAGACACTGTGCTTGGCGGTTGGCGCACTCCGACACGAGGCGCACCCCCGGAGGTTATTTCTGCGACGTGGCCGCCATTTTGGGCCCGCCAGTGACACCGTTTTCTGGAGCCGGGGAGTGTGCGGTACACTACCCTTGCGGCTCTGTCTGGACATTCACGGGGTGAAATCCTCACTGGCGCTGGATCTTCATCATGGGGAAAAACGATGCAACGCAGGCAAAACTCTCGTTTGACCGCCGGAAGACGAGGGGGCCGGAGGCCCCGGCGGCGGAGGCCTCCCCGAAAGGTGCTGCAGCGTCCTCGGACCTTAGAGAGCTGCTGGCGGCGATGGAGAAAGGAATCCAGAACAGCATAGAGGCAGTGGGCTCCAAGATTGACGCTTTATCTTACCGTATGGACCGCATGGCGGAACGGGTGGACAAACATGCTGAGCGCCTCGACATGGCAGAAAGGCGCCTCACGGAGGCGGAGGAGGCACAGACCGAGTGGGACAAAGACCGTCGACAATTCGGCAGGTTGCTCCAAGTGATCCGTGATAAGGCTGAGGACCTGGAGGCGCGCTCCCGCAGATCGAACATTCGCATAACGGGAGTGGCGGAATCAACTCAGACAGGCAAGATGGAGCTCTACGTGGAACGCCTGCTGAAAACGCTCCTTGGGGAGGAGGCCTTCTCCCCAATGTTCATAGTGGAGAGAGCGCATCGCACTTTGGGCCCTCAACCCCAACCTGGTCTGCCACCCCGACCCATCATTGCCAAGCTCCTAAACTACAGGGACAGAGACACGGCCCTGCGACTGGCTCGGGAAAAAGGACAACTACAGATGGAAGGCATGAAAATATCATTGTACCCTGACTTCACGGCCAAAGTACAGGAGGAGCGCCGCCAGTTCATTCCGCATAAGAAGCAGCTGCGCGAGCTGGGCCTAGACTATGCGATGCTGTACCCGGCCAAATTGAGGATTAATACCGGCGGGAAATCGTACTTCTTCACGGACCCTAAGGAACTGCAGAAATCACTGAAAAACTGGGCCAAAGAACGTAGGGAACACCGACAGCAGCACGGAGAGGATTCGGAGGAGGCGTCGACACTGGAGGAACAGGACTGAGGCAGCACACCAGGTCTTTTTTCTGCACTCAGGTACTAGTGTAGTCGTTAGATAAGACACTGTGGGTACCCTGTGAGTCTCCATGTTATGGGGCTGCGACCTGGACTCAACTAGAGACATTGGCTGCGAGGCGGGTAGAGACACATCGCAGCGGCTCCTACTGCCTAGTTGTCGCTGGTACGATCTACAAATGCCGGTGAGGCGTTCGCTATGTTGTGATCAGGGACGGGTTGGGGGGCGGGGGGGGAACCGAGTGAATTCAGTGTGTGGCATTGCAACACGAGGGGGCTGAGCGGGGGGACGGAACTGGAGAGCAGAGAACTTTTACACCACTGGTGGTTTTTACGCAGTTTCGGCACGCTTTGCCCCTGTGCTTTTGGTTGAGACACTCCCCAGGGAGTTGGGACTTGTATCGCCCGCTACTTTGGGGTGCCTGAGTTGATGGGGAATTGTGGGGGGCTCTGTCTGGCCGGGTTGGGGGTGGTCAGCTGTGGGTGGGGCGGGGTCAGGGGGGAGGGTGGATGGACTAAAGTTGAGGGGTTTGTTGTTATTCGGAACTTGAAGATCCTGTGGTTTGCTATGAGTATCTGGCGAATGGTGTGTACGAGTGAGCGGAGTGACTGCCTGCTTGCCTTGAGCGATGATGTACTGTTTGGGGGTTCACCACCTCCCGATGGAGTTAATATGGCGTGTTGTGATTCAAGATGTCTGCTGCTGTAATGTCTGAGCGCCCGCGGGTGCTACGCACGCTGTCCCTGCTGACCTGGAACGTGCGAGGGCTGAATGACCACCGAAAGCTACGGAAGGTGATGAGCTTTCTAAATAGACACCATGTGGATGTGGCCCTGCTGCAAGAGACACACCTGCCTGTCCACAGTAAGATGTTACAGGCCAGAGGGTTGGCAGGGAATATAGTAGCGGCGGGTTTCACCTCCCACGCCCGTGGCGTAATCACCTGGGTTAACCCCGCCTCGAGATTGAAACTTACCCCTCTATCTGTGGACACTGAGGGTAGATATGTAGTGGCTAGGTGCACGGGGAGGGGGCTGGACCTGCTCCTGGTGAATGTCTATGGCCCTAACCATGATAGCCCGGAGTTCTACACAGCACTGTCGGCCACCAGTAGGTCACACACACACACCAAGATGATATGGGGGGGGACTTCAACTTTGTGTTTGACCCTGACAGGGACCGTTCGGCGGGCCCTGTTCGAAGACCAGTTGCGTCTGCGGTCTACATGAGAGCGGAAATGACGAAGCTGGATCTGGTGGATGTTTGGCGGGAAAAGCACCCTACGCAGGGCGGTTACACGCATTACTCAGCATACCACAACATACATACTAGGATAGACTACTGGCTCGCCTCCTCATCGGTACTGGGTAGCATCAGCTCGTGTACGATTCTCCCACGCACGTTATCGGATCATTCCCCGGTCTTGCTCAGTCTCTCCACCGATAGAAAGGGGATCCCGCCTTATACTTGGCGTTTCCCGCCCTATGCGCTCCTAGACGACGCCTTCCGCGGGGAACTGGCGGAAGACATAGAAAGGTTTTTCGCCACCAATACTAATTCCGTAGATAGCTTCTTCACTGTGTGGGAGGCCTTCAAAGTCTATATCAGGGGGATGGCCATGTCCAAACACTCCAGCGTCCTACGCTCCATTAGAAGGGACCTCTCTATACTGGAGAACAAGATGGCGGCCCTAGAGAGGGAACAGCTGACGGACCCGGAAGGAGTGGCGGGACGAGACCTAGTGCCCATGTTGGCGGAATATCACACGCTTGCGGATAGAGAAGTCCTCTATATGGGAAAGTATGCCACGGCTCGGGCTTATGGGGAGGGGGAGAGGCCGGGGGCCCTGCTGGCACGCATGGCCAAGGGATCCCGTAAACCGTTGGTGGTAGATGAATTACAGACCCCGGAGGGCATCCGAGTGGTTGAGGAAGACCAGATATTGGAGACGTTCCGACGATATTACTCGGACCTGTACCGTTCTAGGGCGGGGGGTGCGGACACCGAGATTGACGACTATTTAGATTACATTTCGATGCCGTTCCTCAAGAACTCAGACAGGGAGTTTCTGATGGCCCCCTTCCATGAGGATGAAATTCTGGATGCGCTGAGTGGCATGCGTTCGGGGAGCGCCCCAGGCTCTGACGGCCTCACGGCTGGCTTTTACAAAGCCTTCAAAGACCTATTACTCCCACATCTACTTGCCCTCTTTGACACAGTCTGCGAGGAGGGAGAAATGCCGGCCTCGATGCGGGAGGCTCTGCTGGTCACGATCCCGAAGCCAGGGAAGCCCCCGGACCAATGTGGATCGTATCGCCCGCTCAGCTTGCTGAACGTGGACGCGAAGCTCTATGCAAAGGTCCTAGCCAACAGACTCGCGCTGCTGGTCCCGGACTTAGTGGCGCCGGAACAATCGGGCTTTGTACCTAGCAGGAACCTAACCTATAATATCCGCACTGTGCTGGGCACGATACAGCATGTGAGACAGGAGAATCCCGCATTGGCGATATTCTTAGACATGGAGAAGGCGTTCGACTCTGTCGAATGGCCGTTCATGATCAGGGTTCTGCGCAAACTGGGACTGGGAGAACCGTTTCTTCAGAGAATAGGGGCTCTTTACCATCACCCTTCGGCCCGCCTGCGTCTCGGTGATAGGGTCTCGGAACCGATTCACATCGGTAGAGGCACTCGACAGGGATGCCCCTTGTCCCCCCTGCTGTATGCATTGGTGGCTGAACCACTAGCGTGTGCCATGCGGGAATACCATAGCCTGGAGGGTGTCAGCTTCCCCACATATAAGATTGGCATCTCAACTTATGCAGATGACACCTTACTGTACGTCCGGGACCCAGTGACCAATCTAGCACCGATACTCAGGGAGGTGGTCCGCTTTGGGGCGCTGTCGGGACTCAAAGTGAACTGGGATAAGTCCATTGCTTTCCCCCTGACCCCAGTTACGCAGCCGTTTGAGATGGAGTATCCCCTACAGTGGACGGACGACTCAGTGCGATACCTGGGCATCCGTCTCCACACGGACCTTGAGATCCTGGTCCGCGATAACTATGGGGTCGCGTTTACCAAGCTGGTGGACGATGTAGACGCCTGGATTAAGCTCCCCCTCTCCTTGTTGGGCAGAATTGCCCTTATGAAGATGGTAGTGCTCCCCCGGTTCCTCTTCCTCTTTGTCAATATTCCGGTGATCTTGTGGAAATCGTTCTTTAAGCGCTTGAACCAAGTCCTAATTAAGCTCGCCTGGGGCGGAAAGCAACCTCGTGTCAAGTGGGCGACACTGATGCTCCCGTGTGAAATGGGGGATCTGGGGGCGCCGGACCTGGAGCGCTACTACCGGGTGGCGCAGGCGACCCACTTACATTCCTGGATCCATGGAGATGCCCGCATTCCGCATCTCATACTAGAGAAGCTATTCGCCGACCCACTCCCCCTACCAGCCACAATTTGTCTCCCAACAGACCGAGCAATTGGGCGGATGGACTCGCTTAAGGCGACGAACCATGCGTGGCAAGCACTGTTGAGAGAAAGGGGATGTGCCTTACTGTACTCCCCGCAGATGCCGGTGGCCTGGGCCCTATGGTTGGATCCGCTCAATGAGAAGGGGGTGACAGAGGCCTTGAAAGCCCTGGGCGTGCAAACAATGGAGGACTTGTTCTTGGACGGTACGCTGAAAACCTGGGAACAACTCCCCCCTGTTGCCCCGGCTCCGTCGCTGCTGCAGAAGTTCCAGTATCACAGGATACGGTCGGCCTGCAGAGTAATCAGAGTAATACTGGGCCCGCGCTACATCATCAGAACGAAAACCCCGGCTAAGTTGGTCTCTACGGTTAACAGGCTTGGGCCTTCATATCAGACATTGCCTACTTCGGCCCCTAGGGCGGCGTGGGAAGCGGATCTCCAAACCCCCATAGACGATGCTACGTGGCGCTATTGCTGCGCCAACACTCGTAGGGTCTCGCTTAATGGCAGACACCGCTTGGTGCACTTCAAATTTCTACAGAGAGTATACTATACGCCGGAGCGGCTTCACCGCTACGGCCTACGTGGCTCCCCGGAGTGTGAGCGCTGCGGGACCGGTACCGCTGGTTTCCTTCATCTCGCATGGCTGTGCCCGGGAGTGAGTGCTTTCTGGGAGGAGGTCTTCGCGGAGTTGGGAAAGATTTGAGGGGAGCCGCTGTTGAGATCCCCATTGCTTGCGCTACTGGGCTTCTCCAAGCCGTTAGCTCCTGCACTGCGTAGATTAGTAGACGTAGCGTTGCTCTTGGCCAGAAGGGTGGTGGCAGCGTGCTGGATGCGCGGACCTCTCCCCACCAAGACGAGATGGCTCAGGGATCTCCAATACTGTTGCAATCAGACGGAATTGTACAGCGAGCTGCTGCCGCCCAAGAGTAGACCGAAGTCCTTTTGGGATCTCTACAAGGAGTACCAACAAAAGGGGGAGGTGGAAGACAGCGACATGTCAGTGGCCGAAGACCTTCATGATGAGGAGTTAGAGAATGCGGTGGAACGGAGGCAATTACCGCAGGGGGGCTTTAGTGTTCCTCTGGGGGGTGGTGAGTCCAGGGAGAGTGTAGGCACCTGACAGGAGCGGGGGGGTTAGGTGTGTCATGGCTTAGGAGACAGGACCAGCGGGGGAAGGGTGCAGAACACACACAGTACATACACGATATCACTCACACAGGAAGCGTCACTAGGACTCCTTCACGGTACTCAATAGCAAACGGGGAGGGCCCGGGGGGAGTTTAGGGGTAGTTTGGGTTAGTTTTTTCCCTTTTCCACTTTTCCTTTCCTGCCCTTTCCTGGTTCATGAAAGACCGTACTACTATGTCTACATTTATCGACTGTCAACTGCCTTGATGCTACGCTGGGGGCCAACAGTGCACGATCACATTGTTATGAGTTGACTTATGACAGCAAGTTACGCCGCCGGGCCTCCGGGATGCCGGCACACAGGCTGTGTATTAGGTGCAGCGAATCTGCTCTTGGAATTTATGTACATTTTGGTGCACTGTACAGTTGAACTGCGATGACAATTGTATTCTGACAGTTGGCGATACTCACAATAAAGGTCTTTTTCAAAAAAACAAAAAAAAAAAGAAAACAGAAACACTGCATGCACACACCGCGAAAACTCCATCCGAGGTGCCAGAAGTTCACAAGCACATATCTCCACCTCGATCAATATTTCCTCCATCTTCCCATTTTAAGAATTATACTTTTTTTTGTTTTCTTGTATTCATTGGGTCTATTGGACCAGGTTTTTAAACCCAGCTCCCGCATTTTTGGTTTATCCACGAAAATCTTCTGATTTTGGTGTTAATGGGTATTTCTCATTTTGGCAATTGATTTGTCCAAAAGGGAATTTCGTTAGCTGGTTTTGTCAGGCTGTTTTTCTCATTTTTGAACATTCGTCCAAGTAAAGTACTAGAGTATGGAGGGAAATATACCTTCATTTACAGAGGATTGTGAGTGGCAGCTTTACTTTCTTTCTCCAATCTGGTCTTCGCATTGGGAAGATACTGATCTTTCTTTCTCATTAAAGGTAACGTGTTCTATTATACAATTCTCATTTACTTGTATGGTAACAACTTGATTGAAGGCTGCTCAAAGGCAGGGCCGGACTGGGAACCACAACCGGCCCTGGCAAAGTGCTCGGCCGGACCCCCCTCCCTACTCGGAGGGTTTGGAGGTGCTGCCGAGCTCTTTGCCGGGGCCGGTTTTCGGCTGAGTTTGGTACAGGGCTGATTTTGCAGCTATACGCACCGGGGGATTGCCCGGTGCCCGCTATCGCCAGTCCGGCCCTGCTCAAAGTGTTACAGAATCATTGGCTGGCTTAAAGTGTTACAGAATAAAAGGATGGCTTTGTATCAGGTGGAGAGCTCTAAGAGGATAGGTATCTAAATAATTCTAAATATTCTGATGTTTATTCCAGGCAGCATCATGTTCTTCACCTCCTGTCTGATCATGTTCCACTTCTTCTCATACAGAATCTGGGTGTAAACCAATGGTAGTTGGGGTGTGGATACTACAATGTCTGCTTCCTGTACTACCTGTGTCCTCTTTTAGGGTTGGCATTAGGCAAGACTTACTGATTTTACTAATAAATATATACACATATATATACACACACACACACACATATACACATGGTGTAAAAATAGCCCCTGTGGTGCAGGGGGCCTCCCAAGCCCCAGGGACCCTCTTCTAGTTCTGTGCACGGGCAGCGGGCCCCTGGACTCTCGAGAGTTCTTGACTGGGTATGGGGGCACCCCTCCATGTGCTTTGCAGGGGTTCCCCTCAAATTACATATTGCCACTGGTTATACTTATAGTTATGTTAAGAAACTAAAACTTATGGCCTTAAGTTACTTAACAGCACAAGTTATAGTTTCTTCAGTTAAATATAAGTATGACTATAACTGCTGAATTTCTATGGTCTTGTGTGGGTAAAACATGAACCTAACTATTAAGTACCTGCAAAATTTGTTTTTACTGGTGAATTTGTATGTTTTTTTTTAATGTAAAGTAATGAAGAATTGAATCCGCGGGATACCCGCGGATCTGCGGAGGATCCATGTCCCTAGATATACAAAGTTTAATTTCTTTATTAACTCCAAAACTACTAAATAGATTTACACCAAATGACAGAAACGGCTTTTTCTAGATCAAGAGCTTGCTCCCCTGCTTGATGAATCACCCCTAAATTTTCCATGGAGAGCTAAGCAAATAAGGCCACATTTTTTTTTAAAGTTGAAGATTCGTCAAGCGATGCCACATTTATGAGCAAAACAAAAAGGTTTAATGTATGGGAAAAGTTGGTCCTAACTGTAACTACCTACAAGCTAAAGAATGTTTTCATCACTGCTTTAACAGAAGGAAGTGCAAGGCTAGCAACAGCTATTTGAATAACATTGAATACTTTACCTGTACGTCAGTAAAAATGAAGAGAACATTGTGAAAAGGCTGCCAGCATTTGTATTCATTTAAGGGAAGGAAACAGCAAGGCGATAAGTGTATTCCCACGGAAAGTGTAGCGCACACGTCGTCAGAAATGAAACAAAAAAAATGACTTTAACATTTTGGAAATTTTACAACGTAAGAACTGCAAAGCAGATTGTGGATGGTTTAAAATTATGCTTTGACCATGGGGAATTGCTGATGAATAATACTGTGATAGATAACAGTTGAAAGATTACGTAAAATAGAAGTATCTCTACTATGTCTACGATACAAGCAACACCTGGGTGAAGCATTTAAACTGTGGGAGAAGCGATTTACTTCAAGGTTGACAAATGCTGGGAATACATCCGAAACGCGTACCTGTTGACAAGTGCTGCCAGTTAATAAAATGGAAATTCCCAAAGAAATTGAGTGCAGGTTTTATCTAGATGTGGAGAAAAGTATTTTTTGATACATGCATTGATTGTGGGGGCGTAAGTTATAGTTAGCTCAGCTAACTATAACTGCTGACCTTCAATTTTTTTGTATGAGTAAAATCTGAGCCTAATTATAGCATCCATGTAACCTTTGTTTTTTTTAGTGAATTTGTACTTTTAACAAAATTCTATTTCCTAACTATATAGTCCCTGTAACCTTTGTTTTTTTCAGTGAATTTCTACATTTTTTAAATTCTGTTCCTAACTCTAACGTCCTTGTAACCTTTGGCTTTTTCAGTGAATTTCAATGTTTTTTTTATTTTATTTCCTAACTGTAACCTGTAACCTTTGAGAGTGGGTGTTGAGTGGCTGTATAGGTTGGTGAGGGGGTGTGTGAGTCTCTGAGTGGGTGCATGTGTGGGTGCATGAGTGTCTGAGTAGGTCTGTGAGTGGTTGTGTGAGTATCAGAGTGGGTCTATGAGTGGGTCTGTAAGTGTTTGAGCTGGTCTGGGAGTGGGTGCATGACTGAGTGGAACTGTGAGTGGGGGCATGAGTGTCTGAGTGAATCTTTGAATGGATCCATCATTCTCTTACTGGGTCTGTCACTGGGTGTATGAATCTCTGAGTAGGTCTGTGAGTGTGTGCATGAGTGTCTGACTGGGTCTCTAAGTGGATACATGCGTCTGTGAGTGGGTGCATGAGTCTCCAAGTGGGTCTGTAAGTGAGTGCCTGAGTGTCTAATTGAGACTGAAGGTGAGTGTTGAAACACATTTTTTATTTTTATGTTTTGCTCTGATATTCACGATTTGGCGCAACTGTACACGGGGGCCATGCTGACGGATATCATGAGTGGAAGAAAAGTTTCTTATGACATATTACACTCATAAGGGGTTCCTCAAACACCCCTATAGTCCTCTCATGGAGTCAGGGCACATCCAACCTGAACCCGTATGCCACTTTCTGCCATTTGGTTTCAGCCTTGAGGACTGTTGCAATGCAGTAAAAATGCAGCCGCAACTCTGCTCAGGTTGAGGCCAGCCAATCACAGCATTTCTGTTGGCATGCGCATTCGCGATTAATTGCAAAATTGTCACAAAGTAGCCTAGGCCACAGATATACAAATTTGGATTTCCTTACATTTCTCAACAACTACTAAACAGATTTACACCAGATAACTGAAAGTGTGATCTGAAAACAAAAATCTACCTCCCTGTCAAGTTTTCTGTAATTCCTTCCCACGGTTCGGCTGCAGTCATGTTCAAACCTCCTATGGAAATTAACAGGGGAAACACACTTTTTTGAACCCCTTTTACTCGGCCCACACTTCACGAATCGTTCCAAAACTTTCCATGCACAACAAGAATGACTAGCACACTTTTTTAGAAAATTTTGGAAAGAAACATCAAGCGGCGCCAAAGATATAGGCAAGTCAAAAAATGCTTTTTCTACAGAAATATCTTCCTAACTATGACTACGTACTGGCAATCGCCAGTAGGTAATTATATTATATATAACCTACTTGCGGACACAAATAGGTAGTTATAGGTACGACCTAGCTTCCAAAGAAAAAGTTTTTTTTTGACTTGGCTATATTTTTAGTGCCGTTTGTCGAATCTTCATGAAATTTCCCCCCAAAAAGTGTGCTGATGATTCTACTTGTGCATGGGAAATTTTGGGGTGATCTGTCAAGCGGGGGCCAAGAAAAAGGGGTGGGTCAAAAATTGTGTGTTTTCTATGTTAATTCCCACAGGGATTATGAACATGCCTACAGTCCGAACCGCTGGACTGAATTACATCAGATTTGTCAGAAAGGTAGCTCTTGGTCCAGAAAGCATGCTTTTTGTAATTTGGTGTAAATCCATTTTGTAGTTTTCAAAATGTTGAAGAAAATCCAAATTTGTATATCTAGGATCGTGAAGCCTTCGCGAACAATGACGATCTCATGCAGAGAGCTGATTGGCTGCCAACACTTCAACCAGGAAGTGTTGGCAGACATTTTGGAGCTCTGCTTCAGCCGAGCCCCCCCCGAAAAACTGAAAAAACAAAAAAAGGGGGCAGGGTAGGAATACTCTGACCCCTAGCTCAGGTGCTGGGGTTCCCCAGGGACACCATTAGGGCAAAAAAGCATTTTCTTTTTTCTAAATTGCTGCAAAATCGCAAATATTTGCAAATTTACAGTATTCTTTTTTTTAAAAAACAAGCATAGTCTCCTGCGCTTGTTTTCAGTTTAGCTTCAGTTTAGCTTCCGGGTGGACCAGGACCCAGCGCCAGATTGATATATTAAAATAAGGAGGGGAATGCACGGGCCCCCCTTCAAGAACTCTTTTGGGTCACATGGACGACCACCTCCACGGGGCTTTATAATATTGGAGAAGAGCCACGCCGCACCCTCCATTGGACTCATGGAGCCACAGAGAGCACCACTTACCTAGGCTTTCGAAAAATAGTTGAGGGGGCTGCATGGACCCCCCTCCTGGGTATTTAATATGATCGGGGGCCACCCCCTCCCTGGGCTAAATAAATAAAGATGCAAGGGGCCATGCGGACTCCCCAGGCCCCAGGAACCACAACCTACTGAGGCTAAATGCATATTTAAAACTGGGAGGGAGGCCACACAGGCCCCCTCTTGGGGAGCACCACTTTCCCGGGCTGTCCCTGCATACTAAAGAAGCAGGGCCATGCTTCCCCTATGCTGGAGCCCTAATGGCCCTGGAGACTGCCACTTCACAGGGCCGGCTCCCGCGGTGCCTACACTTGGGACACAGCTGTTTGCTTTTGCTTGGCTGGAGCTGTGATAGCTCCCGCCAAGCAGGAACAAATACTAACTCCGCTCCTAGAAAGCAGGAGCTTTCAAACTGCTCCCGCTTGCTGGGAGCTGAGTTTTCATCTGTTTCTCTGCCTGCTGTCATAAAGGCAGGGAAACAGATGAAAAGTAAGGTGCTGCATATTTAGCAGCTCCCTGCGTGCTGGAGCAATACCGCCTCCCTCAGAAGACAGGATGCCAGCAGGGGCTGCAAGGACATTAGGGTTCCCCGCGGTCCCCAATGTAGTACTCTGGGTGTCCTGGGAAGGGCCAGGGCACCGAAACAGATGTGGCAGGTCCTAGGCGGGATGGGGTCCCTGGGGCCAAAATCGGCCCGGGTGAGGGAGGGCCACGTGGCCCCGCTCCCCCATTGCAGAAAAGGGAAAACAGAGTGCAGAAAAACGAGCAGAAAGGCAAAACGGAACAGAAGAGGGCAAAACAGAGGGTAGAAAAACAAGCCAAAAACGCAAAATGACAGGAAGGAAACGAGCAGAAAAAGCAAAACAGAGCGCAGAAAAGTTAGCAGGAAAGGCAAAACAGAGGGCAGAAAATGTGCAGGAAAGGCAAAACAGAGTACAAAAATGAGCATAAAGGCAAAAACAGAGCAGAAAACCAAGCTGAAAAAAGGCAAAATAGAGGGCAGAAAAATTTGCAGAAAAGCCAAAACAGAGCAGAGGAGAGCAAAACAGACAGCAGAAAAAAGAGCAAAACGAAGGGCAGAAAAACAAGCAGAAAAGGCAAAAAAGAGGGCAGAAAAAGTAGCAGAAATGGCAAAAATGGTAGACAGAAAAAAAAGCAGAGAAGGCAAAACATAGGGCAGAAAACTAGCAAAAAAGGCAAAACAGAGAATGAAACAAGCAGAGGAGGCACAAACAGAGGTCAGCAGGTAGACAGGCAGCAGAGGGTAGCAGACTGGGGGCAACCTGAACAGGAGAACTGTTGCAGGGGGAGCCAGCTCGAGAGCCTGCTTAAATTTGACAGAGATTAAACCTCAAAGGGAAACACTTGAATATATAAACATAGCAGGTGGGCCAATTGAAGCTCCACTTCCATAAAAGACAAATGATCCTGACCACCTTGGTTTGACAAAGGCAAAGCAAGTGTGTTTTCTTGGCAATTCCACATTGAAAGACGATCTGCAATGCTTTGTGGAGGTGAATGCATCATTGATCTATTGGAGCGCAATGTGTAGTGACGGTGACGAGTGGGTTCTTTCTTGTCCTTACCTGGTGAGAGCAGAGTCCATGGTTCTCCCTTTATATGACTCAGGGCCCGATGTAGGTCATCAAATACCGGTCGGTAACGGCCGAATTTGGCCGTTACCAACCGGTATTTGGTGATTGAGATGTAGGGGCCATTATTTTACAGAATCGGTAAATTTACCAAATCGGTAAATTTACCGATTCTGTAAAATACCGAATCGGTAATTTTACCGATTCGGTAAATCCCAGATGTAGGTAGCACTGTTTACAGTGCTACAGGCCTTCAGAATTCTGTATTTTATCACCCAATACAATTAGGTGGTAAAATACCGAATTCAGGTGTACATGCACATCTGTGCATGTACACCTATGCCATGTGACACACAGACATGCCATTAGGGCATGTATGTGTGCCACATGGCACACAAGCCTGGAATTGGGGTGCTACAGGGTGTCAAAGTGACACCCCGTTCAACCTTGCAGGATTCGGTATTTACCGATTCGGTAAATACCGAATCGGTATTTCCCATTGATTCCTATGGGCTTCAAGGCCCATAGGAATCAATAGGAAATACTGATTCGGTATTTACCGAATCGGTAAATACCGAATCTTACAGATTCGGTAATTCTAAAATAAGAATTACCTACATCTGCCCCCTTCCTATTTACCTACTCTTAAATACCGAATCGGTATGATTCGGTATTTAAGAGTAGGTAAATAGAAATTACCTACATCGGGCCCTGAGGGCCTTATTTATGAGGTTTTGACGCCAGGCAGCGCAGTGCAGAGCCACAAGAAATCTTACTATGCTGACCTACATCAAATCAAAAGGGCATGAATTCGCCTTATCTGTGTGATACGGCTCATTCCTTTCCTTTTCCAGTGTGCCGGTGCACATTGGGCTGCCATTTGTCAACGTAGGCACCCTTGTACAATAAGGCAAAGTTGCCTGTGTAGGGGACACCTTCCTTCACAAAATCAATCTCAAGAGGCGATTTCCTTTTTCAATGTGTGCTGCAGAGTGCAGCACACATAGAAAAAGGAGAGCACGAGGAGAAATAAAAGCATTTTTCCTTGTTGCGCCTCCCTAACGCCACCCCTGGGGTGGCGTTAGGTTTTGACGTATTCCCAGGATTACGATTTCTCGTAAATCTGGGAATGTGTAAGGTTCCCTGGGTTTTGCGTAGGAACACCCACAGCAACACCCATGGAACACCCCTCTCACACAGTTTTCTGCATGAAAGGAGCACATATTAGGCCATGAAGAGCCACATAAAGTGGCTTTATGTGGCCTGATAAATATGCTGTGGCATATTGCGCCACTGGAACTTCAAAAAAGTACCGTTCCGGCGGCCCAAAAGTGCAGGTATACAAATGTGCAAAATGTGCAAAATCACCTGAAGCTCCGCCCATTTGGCCCCTCCTCATCCACCCTAATAGGTCTTCCCGCCTTTTGCCAAGATGATGGGCAGCTTACCAAAAGGCTCCCAAGCGCTTTTCACAGCTTGGCGCTTTCTTGATGCAGAGGATTATGAGGACATCTCCACCAAACAAAGAAGCACTTATTCATATAGTTAAGAGGAAGGACCCTTGTTTGGGGGAGTTTACCTCTCAGTACTCTTGTTAGCTTCTCTATAAGAAGATTCATGTTATCACAAAATTCTGGATGAAGACGCATGAGGAACAACCACATTGCCAAAATGCACACAAGGCTACTGGTGACAATTCCTCATGCTCCATTCTGCAGCTGTAGTGTAGAATATGCACTGGACATTTACCGAAGGAGGTAGCATTTAGTAATTAACCGGTAGGAAGTTCTGCATTTGGGTAGATTTTTTTGTGCAAAACAGTGGACTCCTTTTGGATAAAGGGGCAGGTGAAGTTCCACTGTAGCCCAGTCACTGACACAGATACTGATACACCCACACAGATACTTAGACACCCACTCACACACTCAGGCACTCACACACCCACTGACAAATCCACTCAGACACTGGCACATCCACTCATAGACCAACTCAGATACTCACAGACCCACTCACAGACCTACTCAGTCACTCTCACACACTCTCATAGACCCACTCAGACACTCATGCACCCTCTCACAGATGCACTCACACCCACCAACAAGCCCACTCAGACACTCATGCACCCATTCACCGACTCATTTAGCCATTTGTGCACCCACTCACAGACCCACTCAGACACTCCTGCACTCACCCACAGACAGATTCACACTCTAAAGGAGGCACTCGCAAACCCACTTAGACACTGTCACACCCACTCACAGACCCTCTCAGACAGTCACTAATACACTTACTCAGACACTCACGCACCCACTCACAGACCCACTCACTCATGCACCCACTCACACATCTAGTGAAGCACTTATGCACCCCACTCCCAGACCCACTCAGAAATTCACACAACCACACACACCCATTGAGACACTCACTCACTAACTCACACACCCACTGAGACACTCATGCAAACGCTCACAAACTCACTCTCAAAGGTTAGAGATTACAGGTAGAAAATAACATTTAAAAAACCTTAGAAATTCACTAAACAAATCAAAGGTTACATGGACGTTATAGCTAGAAAATAACATTTAAAAAAACATAGAAATTCAATGAAAAAACAAAGACTGCAGGGGTGTTATAGTTAACAAATAATATTTGTTTTAAACTTAGAAATTCACTGGAAAAAACAAAGGTTACAGGGAAATTAGAGTTAGGAAATAGAATTAAAAAAACGTTAGAAATTCACTGAAAAACCTAAAGGTTACAGGGACGTTATAGTTAGGCTCAGATTTCACTCATACAAAACCAGTGAAGTTCAGTAGTTATAGTTACCTGAGCTAGCACCACTCCACCGCAATGCACTGCTTTTGACCTCAAATATTACGTCACTCATGACGTGGTCAGTGACATCACTGATAACATCTCAAATTCCATCACTGATGACATCATCCAGTTATTCTGAGTGGTTTTTAATACATAGAAGAAACTAGAGGTCATATTCACCTATAAGGTTACATGGAGGAGGAAATACACCACAAGTGGCAATTGCAATGAGATATTGAGCAATATATAATGACATTAATTGCAGTTTGTACAGGCCCCAATGAAGCTCTGATGGAGGAAACACATTGGCTACTGATTTTTGTATATGCTACAAAGAAGTTTAGCTTTTGTTATAAATTATCTTCAAAAAAGTGATGGGTCAAAGGATTTCAATGGATCATAGTCCATATTGTTCCATAATTGACTTGAGTTGCCATAATGATGTATGTCCATAGAGAGTGCTGAGTTTGCTTTCATAAGATTATTGTATTAGGCCACCCATCTGGGAGGCCTTCATCAAGGGATTGTGGTGGTTAATCTCTTTGACCCCTTGCAACCCAATTTGTGACTTTTTTAATTGTGGATTGTTTAGTGATATGTGTGCTTTACCTAAGCACCTTTACTGCCTTTTTTAAATCATTTTCTAAAATGCACTAACTTATATGGGTTTTATGAAAGCCCTCTTCATTCATTGGTCTATTAATCTGTCATTAACATTTTTCTTCTGCCCACTACTGCATACACCATGGAACAGTGAGTCAGCTTTCTTCAACCACTGACTAACTTAACTGTGAGTGTTGGCACCCTGTCCTTTCACAAGGAGCACATCTGCTCACAAAGTAGTTACCTTCAGTGCCAGGAACTACTGTAGCAATGTGTGCTTTTTGAGACCCAAATAATAGTTTTGCCAATTTTTTTATGTGGAGGAGGGTCCAGCAACTCCCCAACAACCAAGGAAAGAAAAAGTTTGAACTTTTTATTTCAAACGTATTCAAAATAACCTGTTCCAGACAAAATAAACATCACCATTTCAGGCAGCAAGTGGCAAACTACTTGTATTTCAATATAGAACTTTCAACCTAGATCCACTAGAACATTGTGTTCTTGGTGACAAGGAGTTATGTGGAAATCCAAAAGCTCTCACTATTGTGATCACCTGATGCTGTACTGGTTCCAGTCACTCTTACCGGTATACTTGTAGGGATGTGGCCTTCAGAGCTGGACACAATACATCAGATGTGACCTCTACAGCTGGGCCCAATACCCCTGGTGTAAACTCCAGAACTTGACCCAGTGCTCCAGATCTGGCTGACACAACTGGGTGTAGTATCCAGATGTAACCCCTAGATCTAGGCCGAATGCTTCAGGCGTAGCTTCCAACACTTGACACAATAAGTAACTCCAAACGTGACCTCTGTAGCCTGGCCAATACTTCAGATGTGACCTTTACAATTAGGTCCACTACTCCAAGAATAGGCTTCAGTACTGGACATGATACTCTGATGGGGCATCTAGAACTGGTGCAAATGTGCAGTTGTAGCCCCAATAACTGGGCCCAGTACTCCAGAAGTGACTTCTAGAACTGGAAACAGGCATTATTATACAAAAGGCTCGATTTTACTGCTGGTTATATCCTTCCCTATGCACTCCAGTATTCATCCTGTTCACCCAACAGTTTCCCACTGCACATGCTGAGATCATCTGCCTGGTTGTCTGGTGACCATAACTTGGCACTGCTCCTCTTGAAATCGAATTCTGTGGGCAAAGGTTTGCTGACTAACTCTGCTCTGACACATTCTAAAGCAATCTTCCAGCTATTTTAAAATCGCACACCGGGTGTTAATTCCCTCTACTTATCAACGAGGGTACAGTCGCATCAGTTGGTTACCGCGCATGCTGTGAAGGTTTGTGTGTACGAGGTAGCTTACAGATCCGAATATCGAAATGGCCAGCTCAGCATTTCATTCCTAATGAGTTAATAAAAGAAGTGACAGTGAACCGGCTAATAGCGACAACTGCTAAAAACATGCTGCAAAGTTGAAAAACTGTGAAAGGAATCACTACATAAACACAAAAAATAAATATTTGTGCCAGCACTAATATATGTTCATATCATCAGCAAACAGCACAACTACAAAGCAGCTTTTCTGCGGAATCACTCCATGTAGGAAAATCGCACCGGAAAGTCCTGAAGGTGTAACAGAGTCAATCACATTCCAGGCTGATCTCTGAAAGGTGAAATGGGAGGCGTCGGACGTCATCATTAGCCAGGCGTACCCGTGAGTGCACCCCAGCCCTTCAGGCTGTGCAGAGCACCGGCCTGTCGCTAGCTCTCCAAGCTTCTATATAGACGGCTCCTCTTGTCAATACAGGGCTTTAGCGGCTTCGCTCAGAGGCGCAGCTATCAATAGTTCAGAAGGTGCAGCGGCACCGAGGTCAGGGCCCTTATTGTAGCTGTTTTCACTATCAAACCAGTGGATTGCGTATCATTTGCCCTGCTTGCACCACGGTCCAGGGTACCTTTGCTACGCCACTGACTTCCCTTGGCTTGTCTGACGTGAGAGCCCGCCACGGCCGGGTGTCCCACAGAGATTGGGTGTTGCCATGGAGAGGTGCGCGGCTGGTCCAGGCGGGATCCCTGTGTGCGCCTGAGATAAGCCTCCTAAGATACAGAGCGTGAGTGACGAAAAATCTGTTGTGGAGGAGACCCATCGAGGCGGGGCACTTCCAGGGCATGGCTCAAGAGGGGCTCTACTGGGTGGGGCTGCTCCAGTAATATTGAAACAGCAAGGCGGGAACAGTTAATATTATAAACTAGATGGACCCTTGCTCAATTGGGACACGTGGCCTGAAATGTCTGCCGCAGGAGCAGTAACCTCCGAGGCTATCTTATTGAGCTTGGAACCCATGAGCTACAGTTACAGATCCCTGCACCAGCAAACATAAAGAGACTGGTGTACGACACCAGGCCTTTATAGTTTGAGGATGGTAACTCCAATCAAGGTATATTGAACCTCTCTGTCCTGGTCAAAATGGAATGTGTCACAGTCAGGGTCAGCAGCGCTCTTGGTTTGGCGCAGTCAGGACCAGCAGCGCTGACAAAGACTGGGGCCAGTGACGATCTTCCCCTGATATTCCGGTTTACGGGTGACGGGGCCTGGCACAACCTGCATCAGAGACTCTTCAGGACCCGCCCGGTCGGAATCCGAAGTACTAGGAAGATTGCACTGTCTGGTTCGGTGAGGTTACATGCCTGGCCGTTCCATTAGGACCAGTGAGGTCCCAAGTGTGTCAACATTCTGATCAATGAGTTTCTAAACTTGGCTGTCCCCATCTGCATCATTGACGTTCCAAGCCTTGCTGTCACAGCCAGGACCCGTAAGGTTCTATGCCTGGTTTTCCAAGCCTGGGTCAGTGTGGATCTAAACCTGGCTGGCGTAGTCAGAATCAATGAGGTTCTAAGCCTGCCTGTCCCATTCTGGATCATAACAGGTCCAAGCATGGTTTTCCCAGAAAGTTTAGTGAACTTACAAGCATCTCACAGTCAGGATCCATGAGGTTCTAAGCCACGCTGCCCTATTCTGGATCAGTATGGGTCTAAACCTGGCAGGCGCAGTCATGTTGGTGAAGTTCTAAGCCTTACTGTCTTAGAGGCACATGCATCAAGACAAGGATTTGCGACTCCTTATTAGCGATTTTTAAGGAATTACTATTTAGGAGTCGCAATTCCTTATGCATGTACACATTCCCTAATAGCGAATCGCAACTTGTGATTCGCTATCAGGGAATGTATTCCCATGGTCCTAGAGGCCCATAGGAATGGATGGGAAAGCATTCGCAATTTGCGATTACCAAATAGGTATTCCTAAATTGCGAATGCAATTGCAAGGGAGCTAGAGGGGCCTAAGGCCCCCCTGATGCACCCCAAAAAAGGTAAGTGTGCACATGTGGTGCACACACATGCCCTCATGTGCATGCCCCACCAGGCACTTCGAAAAAATGCAATTTTGTGCATTTTTCTAAGGATTTGAACTTAAGAATTGAAGTTGATGGTAATTTGCAAATCCTTTGTGCAAAGTCACATTTTTAAAATGCTTCATGCATTGCATTTAGGGAATCGCAAATTGCAATTCCCTAAATGCATTCGTAAAATAGGTAATCACAAAAATTGTGATTACCTATTTTGCGAATGCATTTAAGTTTGATGTATCAGAAATGGCTTTTGCGACCGGTAAAAATCTTGATGCATGTGCCCCTTATGGATCAGTGAGTGCCTAAGCCTGGCTGCCACAGTCTAGGTCAGCAATGTTTTCATTCTATGCAATCTGGGGCTCAATGACACCCTGGGTGTGGCTCAGCGATACTTTGAGCCTGTCGCAACCTAGTCAGGGACGTAGTTTCAACTGGTACAAAACGGGGTGATGACGGACGGAGCATCTGAATCAATCAAACACTCACACCCAGTCAACTGGTGCAGCAGGTCCAGTAGCACCGGGGCTTCCAACCAAATTCTGACGATTTTTGCAGTTTACAATTCAAACAGCAGCCGGGGGCAATTTCCTTCCTTGCACTAAGGCGCATGACAGACTGGCTGCGCCACTGTCCCTCGGCCCTCACGTTTTCTTCCGGGTTCTAGATTAGCGACGATTCGCTCGTGCCAGAGCGTTCCGAACCTAGCATGCGTTGCGTTGGTAGAACCTTCTGGACACAGCGTGGCTGCCCTGCGGACAATGGAGCGTCCCGGCTGGGTCAGCAGATGGACACAATGACTGGGATCAACAGCTCACGCTGAGCTCGGCCGATGCCGCACGCAGGGTGGGGGCCGAAGGCACGAGGGGCTGAGGCGGACTGGCTACTCTGCATATATAATACTGAGAATGTATATAGCGCTAGTGAAAAAGTGAATTATCGTTTAGCAGTTATATAATAAAACTGCGTATTATCTATCCGAATTGACTTTTTTTTTCTCAACATCTGCTGGATAAAAAACTGATATGTCCCTGACAAGATAGGAAACAGTAAGCTGCAGAGAAATTACATTTAAAACCAGTTGACTGAATCAGCGTTTCAGGAAACGTTCCCACTAGCTGTTTCCTCTGAAAAGCTAAAAAGGCATGTAGGTTTGAGGATGAGTCAGTAATGGAAGTTGGCGTGCAGAAATACGCAGACATACTCTTTGGCAAAGAGAGCTTTATTACACGTTAGATAAACACATGAATGACCCCACCAGAAGCAGATGTAACTTCCAGGTCAGGCAGGAAAACTGGCTGTCTTTCAATGAACCTTCATGCCCTTAGCTTTGTAGGATATCACTAGCAGTCCTGAAGGGCTGGACACCTGCCAACATTCTCTCTGGGTCTCCCATATCAAATATAGCGACCGTGGTCAGACAAAGCCCTTAAAGGTAGCCATGAGCTGGGAGAAGTGTCCTAGTCCGTACAAGAACAACATTTGTGTATTTTTTCTGCATATGGACGCCCGCTTTTGGGGTCTGTCTTTGAGTAAAAACATACAAGTCAATAATACACCAATGCGCAAAAGCTTGGCGAATCAGCCGCCTATATTTGTTTTTTTTAGACGTGAAAAGGTTTCCACAATAGATGCAGGAGCCACTTCTGAGAACAAATGCCCACCAACCAGGCGAACGACTTTGAAATATGCGGCCTGATGAGCGGTAAATGAGGCCCTCAGTATTCCCCTCCTCCATAAGGTGTGTTATATTCATGGCCATGGTCTGCTGACTAGGAGCGGATGAAAGTTTTCGCTGTGCTTGTGAAGTGAAACGAAGTCGAGGACTGCACCTCAGCAAAGGCAGGTGAAGTAACTGAAGTTGGCCAAGTTTTCTATTTTTGAACTAAAACCCACCCAGCCCTGCTACACATAACAGATTTTCCGACACAGCATGTCCTGTTGGCGGGGCATTCAAGGCCAGGAAAATGATGGTGCTCCATGTAACTCTCCCCGATCAGGCACAAGGTGGACGGTGCAATTGGACCAGTGGCGGCTGCTATCATTGCTCAGTAGTGGGGCGGGGGAGGGGGGTGTCGATCAAAAGTAAACACATAATTACAATTATTAAAATTACACTTACCTGCTGTTCCGAAGGCCACCGCCTTGCCCCTCTATCCCGATCCTCGACTCCAACTGCACACTGCGCAGGCTTCCAGATGCCAAGGGATTCTTCTGAGCAACTTCGTTTGCCACTCAGACAGTGCCTGGGAGCCTGTGGTGTTTCTCCAGCCCTGCTGTGCAACACATCTGGGTTGGAGAAACCTAAGTGCGGGGGACAGTTTGGCCAGCCTAAAATAGACATGCAAGCTTAAATGTTAAAATGTCGTATACTTGTAAAGCGCACAGCTGCCCCAGCAAAGGGGCGTCCCGGCGCTGTATACCGCTGGGGAACCCGTCCTGGCTTTCCCTGTGGGATGGTCCCTACTGGGAATCCCCAAGGTGGAGCCAGGCATCCCCGGCGTTCATGGGGCCGTTGTGGAGATTAGGCAAGCTAATGCCCAGAGTTGCCGAGTGGGACCCCAGGTTAGAGTAGGCACAGAGGCGAGAATTGTCGAGTCCGCTGACCCTGGTCCATGACCCTGCCGCGTCGGGAATTGAACCCTGGTCCCGTGCCGACTTCTGCTCCCGGGTCTGCCGCCGCTAACCAGTGAGCCACACCACTCCACCGAAAGTGTCCACTACTCCACCCCTTGCCATGCCTGTGGAACAGCACTGCCAGAACAGCATTGCCAGACCAGCCCTGCTGAAGACTTGCGCCATCAGCTGTCAGACACGCAAATATAAAATGATAATGAAATGCTTTTATTATATTTTATTTTTCCTCTTTTAGCAGGGTGGAAACGCTTCTCCGCCATAATGGAGAAGCGGCCCCTGAATTGTCGAGCGTGTTGTCATCAGCTGTGGACTAAGGGGAACCACCGAAAACAGCAGCAGTCCACACACCGACGCACAGACCTGTAGCTATGGGTAGATGTTTTGGGAAGCCAGTGCCCATAGAACATCAGCAAAAAGAACAATTGATGGACAGAATGCAGAACAATGTCGTACATTCAGCCCAGTTCAGAGATCTGAGCCTAAATCCATAGTTTTTTTGCTCACCATGCCATTCCAGTTTGGACCCGGCCATATGCGAATCAGTCTTGACCTTGCGCCCAATGGAAACAGTCCAGCTCAAACTACAAGGCCAGGTCCTCCCTGGACTGGAAACAAGCATCCTAGGTCCGGTTTCGGGCTTTCATCACTCATCAGCCAGGATAGCTTGGCTCCAGTGGCATGTAGAGCATGGGATCCACGTCTGGGCATACCCGTCCCACTCGGGGTAACAAATGCAAAAAGAACAATTGGTGAACAGAATGCAGAACAATGTCATACATTCAACCCGGTACAGAGATCTTGGCCTTAATCCATAGTTTTTTTGCTCACCATGCCATTCCAGTTTGGACCCAGCCATATGCAAATCAGTCTTGACCTTGCGCCCAATGGGAACAGTCCAGCCCAAACTACCAGGCCAGGTCCTCCCTGGACTGGAAACAAGCATCCTAGGGCCAGTTTCGGGGTTTCACCCCTCATCAGCCATGATAGCTTGACTCCAGTGGCATGGAGAGCACGGGACCCAGCAGCAGTACAGGAATCTCAGGGTTGGACAGAGGTGTGGTTCTATTAAAAATGGCACAATATAAGGAGATTTCAAAGAACACAACATATGTTGCTGTTTTAGCATTATTTGACATTTACAACTATTTATGAAAATTAGTTGGAAATCGATAGTGGGAACCTGGGGCAGTTTTAAACCGCGGGCACACTGTTAAAATTCAGGTAATGAGCTAGACGGTTATTGTTTTCCCTCATCCAAAGAGGGCCCTGTAAGGCATACGAGGGGTTCAGAGATCCTAGATCACATGAGTTCTCTTATGTGTTTGACACTCAATGGGATGTTTGCATCCAGCTTTTCACAAGTAGCTTGAGGACAAGTTAAGTTGAGTTAACTTGCCTACATAGTAGGGCACTTGAGTTTTGGTCCTGAGGATACACTACTTGACCTGGATAGGCAGATAGGTATGACACATGTGGACCGGTGTTTAGAATCAAGGAACAACTGAAATTCAGTTAGGCCTTTTATTTTTAATCTTGCTGTAAACACCATACTGTAAATAAAAGGGGTGTTAACCTAGTTTTTGCTAACAATTTTATCTTTTAATTCACCCACTCTCACCTCCATCTCAATTTCTCTCAAAAAGTGCACAAAAGTGATCTCCACCAAAGTGCCTCGTATGAGGGTGCCCCTGGGCATTGAACCGGCCACCTAGCATGGAGCAAGGCCCAGTGATGAAGCATGCCATCTAGGTGGGTGAAGGCACTTGAATCCTCAAGAAGGTATTCCCTGCACCATTGGAATAAGAAAAAAAACATATGATTAAGTGCTCTACCCTCATTGTAGGTGTGGGAACTATCTGGAACATCACACTATTTGAAACAATTTTAATGCGAGCCAGAGATATGTGGAATCTTTCATGAAATGTGTATCTAATGGTGTCTTGAGAGCCCTTTCAGGCAGTAAAATTGATGAACTAAATAGAACATAAGTGCATTTGGTGTTGTAGGTTTTCCTGCCAGGCGCCTTTGAGGAAATGTGTGGCAAGTGCTGCATTTCAAGGCACATTTTGCTAACAACCATTGATAATTGAATGGCTTTTAAAAGTAATTCTAAACACATTAGACCACAGTTATGAGGGCACAGACAGGGTGCATGGAAAAGTATGGCGCCATTGGCAGTTGTCATGGCACTGACTTCACCTGGCTCCTGCATGAGCGGCCTCAATGCAACAGTCAGCAGAATAGGTATACAAAGTAGGCAATAGGGTATTGGGTAAGCATGGACACAGCTCAAGGAATGAGTGTGGCAATGCGCCTGCTTTCAATAGGGAAAGGAACAAGAACTAGCCAGGCAACCACCCAGCCATCATTTCAGAGCATTACATCCAGGGCTTAATTTGTGCTTGAGGTGGGCACCAGCATTCTGGTTTGGGGACCCAGACTTATTTTTCTTCATCAGATTTTGACCCAGTGCAAAAGAGAAAAGGTTAAAAGGGTGAAAAAAAGATGGGTAAATAGTGATAAGATGGGAATAAAAAAACCTGTAAAAGAAGGTAAAAGGGCATAGGAAGTGTAGGATAGTTAAAGAAAGGGACCTGAGTGGGCATTAAAACTAGGCACCTTTGGTATTCAGCAAACATGGGATTCATTAGGGCTGGTGGCAAGGTCGTAACACAAGTCCCTGCAGCCCATGCTGTGCATGGGGGCTCTCAACCCTTCAAAGGGCCCACACCCCTTCCGGGGTCCCCTCTTCAGCCCAAGGCCAATTAATATTTGTGAGAAATTGTGAGACAGGGGGGTACTAAGAGTGAGTGGTACTGATACATTTTAGGTGTGGACCCTAAACCTGTACTAGTCTCTGTGGCCATCTTCGCAGTGCTTCCAAATAGACTTGGTAGCTGACAGGCATTGCAACTTAAGTGACGAGGGCTCGACCAATGCGGGACAGAGAAGTCCCTCTTTGCCTTCTCCATATGCTGCCACGATTGCCGTAAAAAACCTTTTCTATACCTTGACAGCTGAAAGAAGGCTGCCTTGTCCCAATGCTGGGAACTCAAAAGATGAATTCTGGGAAGGCACATTGTCTGAGGCAGGGTGAGGCTATTTTATGCCTAGATAAGGGGTCATTGTATATGGAAGCTGATTGCCCTCTCAAGAATATTTCAAGACTAAAGGTTAGGGAGTATTGTTTATGAGCAGCATCTGCCAATGTCCGGCCCCTCGTGGTGCTGAGATCTGTTAACCTCATAGATGCTATTAAACATCCCTCCCCAGTGCTGCGCTGTCCATTGGAACTAGTGCTGAATGGACGTCCAATGGTCGTGCGCAGCACTGGGGAGGTAGTGCTGCCGTCGGCCAATGCACCGAGGCAGCACTTAAGGGGTTAAGAACACATTTTAGTTGAGACCATGGACTTGTTTATTTTTAAATCCCTTGGTCAATTGTTCATGGTCTCCCATCCTGTCTCCCTGGACTAGTCTGTGTCCATACATTCATTTTTCTGTGGCCTCTAGCCCAGTGACTGAGACCTTGTGTAAGTCTTAGTGCCCTTGTCAGTGCCCCCATGTCCCTTTATCCTTTTGTCCCAGTGTTAGTGTCAGTGTCAGTCTCCTAATGTCTATTTCAACCACAACTTCCATGCATCAGTGTCTCCATATCAATTTCCAAAAGTTAATAACACTGTATGAGGCTGGCTTAGTATATGCTGCACACTTATTTATTGCAATTTACACTAATCTAGCCAATCAGTATGGTAGTTTTAGTGGTCTTTGATAAACTTCAAAAGCTCTCAAAGTGGTAGCTGTGGAGCGCAACATTCAGGCTTATGTTGAAGGAGTATAACTCAGCTTGTTTTACCAACTTTAATCAGAAGTGTAGATTAGATGAAAAGAAACCACACAGTGTTTATAAAAAAAAATAGGCCTTCTTTATTACACATGCTGCCACTAACACATTGGTG
Organism: Lissotriton vulgaris; assembly: GCF_964263255.1. Classification (NCBI taxonomy): domain Eukaryota; kingdom Metazoa; phylum Chordata; class Amphibia; order Caudata; family Salamandridae; genus Lissotriton; species Lissotriton vulgaris. The sequence goes on from NC_141699.1 coordinate 588,733,972, forward strand.
TATCTCCTACTTGGCAATATCAACACAATACACACTAATACTTTGCAAGAATCAAGTAAGTAGCACAAATATACACTAGTCTCCTGGGGAAGACCAAACCACATATTAAGAAAGTGGAACGCAAACTGCAAAAGAGAACAGGACTTGGACCAAAAGACCCAGAGGAGCCGGGGACACAAAGAATCACCCATGGTAAGTACGCAGGAACCCCACAGAGGCTGTATGCAAAGTGGAAACATAGCCGTGTACCCAATGGAAGTCAATGGAGAAGTTGTGGTTGAAGTTTTAGAAAAGAAGGACCCTTCCTAGAGGACCCCAAAGAAACCCTTTGGAAGACAGAAGGTTGGAGAGCCACCCACACTTGGATTCCCCAGGAACCAGGTTCCCTGCACCGGGGAAGCCGGGTGCATAGAGTGAAGTGAAGTTGGAACCTGCCGTAGACAGCAATTGGAGACTTCAAAGAAGAAGCCTCTGGAGAAGATGGCGAAGGTGTCCGGTGGAATCCAGGGGTGGATTCTGAAAGTGAAGAATGTAAAAGCAGAGGGGACAGAGTCTATGCCACTCAGAGGTGACCAGGAGACACGGAAGCACAATGCCCACTACAAGGTTTTGAAGAGTCAACAGTGACCTTGTTGCTGCAGCTATCAGAACTAGGAGACACTGAGGAAGACCAGGAGCCATGCATGAGCTGCCTCATGTCGGATGTCAGCGTCTAGATGGTCTGTGTCCGGCGGGATCACCAACAAACCTTGGTAGCCACAACCTGTTTGGAAGACGAAAAGGAGCAAATGTTGTGACCAGCAAGGTCCAAGGGACTCACCAAATAGCGGAGAGTCAGAGCAGGCCACAAGCAAGCAGAGGAACCCACTGAAGCAGGAGAAGACTCTCAGGAGGAACCACAGGCTGAAGGCACAGGTGTTGCAAGAGGACGTCAAGCAGCTCACTAAAGATGGAGGCCCACGTTGCAGAGGATGCAGTGAGGACACTTATCTTCAAGGAATGCAGTGCTGAAGGCTGGAGCTTCTTGTAGCCCAAAGATCTCTGGAGTGCAGAGCCAACAAACCTTGTCAACGGCAAGTCAATTCAGCGCTCAAGTGTTTGGTCCCAGTGGCTCTGACTAGGGATACTGTCCTCAAAATTGCTTAGAAATGTCAGGCCTCTACGGAGCTGCAGAACCACTACCTGTATTGTCTGAGCCTCAGGAAGTCTGCATGATGACAGGAGCAGCAGACCAGTCAGATTGTTGCAGTGCCTTCAGATGCAGGAGAGAGACTCCTTCACTCCAAGGGAGATTTCTTTAGATGTCCTTGATGCTCCTAAGTCTTCTAGAGAACCTGGATGAAGCACAGTTACAGATGATGAGAAAGACTAGAAGAACAGCTAGATCAGGAGCAGCAGGAGTCTTCCTTGATGCCGTCTCAGTTCCAGTCAAAGTCCAACGAAGTCTAAGTGTCCAGAAGATTGAAGAGTGACGTAGTTTCAGGATTGAGTTTTGTCCCACGATGAATCTGAGGACCCACCCCCAGGGGAGCCCTTAAGTAGCCTAAGGAAAGTGTTGAAATGACTCGGGGGTCCCTCCCAGAGGTGGGGCTGGACAGAGTGGAGGATACTCCCATGTCCTTTGTCCAGTTTCGCACCAGAGCAGGAACCAAGGGTTCCTTAACTGGCTGAAACTGGAGTATGCAAGGAGGGCACAAAAGGTGCCCTTCAAAGCAGTCTGGTGGCTCTAGCAAGCGCCCCAGCCCAATACACTAAGTCATGTCTGGGAGGTGGTCACACCTCCCTCTTACAGGAAACCTATTGTTATAACTTCTCCTGTTCGAGCTTCGCTCAGCAGCAGGAGGACAACATCGTGTCTGTGGCCGGCAGCAGCACTTAGCGGCTTGCAGTCCCTGAAAGGCTGTTACCAGGAGTACAGGGGGATCCCCTAGGGAGCCCCCAGTACATGGGGAAATACTTCCAGCACTAGAATTGGTGTAGGGGTAGGATTCCAACATGTTTGATATAAGCATGACTGGATTTGGTACCACCACTTTATAGTTAGACATCTTGTAATGGCTGATGTCCACTATATGTCCCAAAATGTCTGAAGGCACTTACAAAGCCTGGAGAATTGACTCCAGGGTTTGTAGGAGTGTCTTGCTCAAGCAGGGGCACCCTCACACTTATAACTAAGCACCCTGCCCTCAGGACTGAAAAGCCTGCCATAGGGGAAACTTATAGGTGTAAAGTGCAATAACCTCGGATATAAGGAAACTTAAATCTGTCATGAGATGTTCAAGCACTAACTCACACAGGCTGCAATGGCAAGTATATAGTCACAGTTTGAGTGGACTCCTGTGGTTGGCACAATACACGCTGCAGCCCATGGGAGACCCCTGTTGTACCTATGCCCTGGGTACCTTACTACCTTATACTACTGACTTATAAGGGTACACAAGTAGCCAATTGTGGAGGTACCAAAGTACTTGCTATGTCAACTTATAGAAGAAAGCACAGTTGCTGGGGTCCTGGTTAGCAGGATCCCAGCAAACTAGGTCAAAAACATACTGACACCAGGCAAAAAGTAGTGGTAGCCATGCTAGAACGATCCTACCTTTTTACAATCACCATAACGTGTATGTGTCCCCAATCCACATGTTTCCCTTTGCCACTTTCAATGTCCCTCTGTTAGTGTCCAGGTGCCAGCATCCCTATTTCAGAGTCTTTCGGTGTCTTTGTAATTGAACTAGTGTCACCATTTCTTTGTCAGTGTTCCCATGTAAGTTGATCTGTCCCGGTGCCAGTGTTTCATTGTATGTGTGACTCTGCCCCAGAGTTTCCCATGTGCTTCCCAATATATATGCTAGTGTTCACTTGTGAGTATCAATTTCCCTGTATTCCTGTAGCATTGTGAGTATGCTCTTGTATCAGTACCACACTATCAGTGTTCATGTGCACATGTTGGTGCCCCAGTGTTTGTGTCCCCTGGCAGTTTCCCTGTGCCAGAGTTGGTGGTCAAGTGCCAGCGACCGAAGTGTCAGTGTATCCATGCTTCTACCCTTGTTCCTTGTAACTTCATAGAGTTAGTGTCAGTGTCCTTGAGTCGTAGCTTCCCTATTTCAGTGCACCAGTGGTCATGCCAATTCGTTGGTGTCTTATCATTAGTGTTTCTGCACTTGTCAGTGTTCCCAGGTCAGTGTCTTCAAGCTAGTATTAGTGCATATCTTTCAATATCCTCTGTTTACTTTCTCCAAGAGTGTTTCAGTATCAATGTCAGTGTACCCATTCCTGTATTCGCGTTTGTCCCCTAGTCAGTGCCCAATGTTAGTTCTTCTGTACCATTGTCCATGTGTCTATGTCAGCATCTCAATGTCCATGTCCCCATGTTAGTTTCAGTGTCTCCGTGTCAATGTCCTCTTGTCCGTATCTATGTAGCCAGGCAGTGTGGCTATGGCAGTAACTCTTGGTAGCTTCACAGTGCTCAATGCCCATGATAGTGTCCCAGTGTCTGTGTCAATGACCATGTCCCAATTTCAGTGTCTCTGCGTCCTTGTGTCGATATCCCAGTGTCAGTGTCTCATTTTCAGTAACATAAGCCTGTTCCCTAATGGGGGGTCTTCCCAGTCAATGCCCTTCTGTTAGAGTCTCCGTCTTGAGCACTAAGAGGATGGAAGAGACCGCAGGACTGAGGGTGATGAAGAAATAAAGTTCTGAGCTTGTATTATGCATAGGGTGCACTGCCCCTGTTTATACCACGTTGAACTTTCCAATATCTAGATTGACCGCTTTACTACAGGCCATTAAGGACACTGTCTCCAGTCCTGAAAATGTCCCCTACAAATTGATTTTTTTAGGTGTATTCGTCTAATTAGACCAATGGAAGTACAGCTAACATCCTGAATTCAGAAGGTTAATGCATTAATGTTCCGGAATGGAAACAGTGTCCGTAATGACCTGGAAGAAGATAAATACCCTAGAAGTTTCGATGGCCATCTCTTAATGCTCCCCACACTTCTTTCATCTGCTTACACCACTCTCCTTTTCAGTAAACTTTGATAGTCATGTTTGCTAGATGAGGGCAGATGGAATACCATTGCCGGGCATGACAATTCATTTAGTTTATTCAGTCGTTTTGAGTGGTGCCTCTGTGGGCAGAGTTTGGGCATTGATGGCTGGGCCAGCAGCAGTTAACACTTCATTAACTTAATGTTTATGTCAATAATGCCAAGATATGAGCACTCTGCAAATCAATTCCAAAAGCTCTACGCCCCTCCATTGGCTGATCAATTGGTGCCTGGTCCCAGAGGGACAACTAACCAACGAAATCACTAAGTGATGCAGCTTCATTTATTTCATGTTTATAAAATTGCAAGATAAAACTAAACCACTCTGATGCTGTTTTTCCTTTCACTCTTTATGAAGCTGAGAGGTAAACATTTAACTGAATTTTTTTTTGTAAGAAATAATTAATAGGTGTGGGTAATGATTTTCGAGTAAGGAATATTTATTAAACCTTAGTATGATAGCCATAATATTGAGGACAAAAATAGGCACGTATGTATAGAATTTTTTATACCTATATCCACATATAGGTACCTTTATGATATGTAAATATCTTCAAGGTTCGTAGATGTGGATTTAAAAATAGTCAATCTATACTTCAACATATGCACTTACCTTTCAATATGTTTATTTAGCTACGACATTAAGATATTGTGATATTCCCTACTCGAAATTCCCCACTACCAATTTAGAAAAAAACTATGATGACCGTAGTGCATTATCAATATTTAATAGGTTTACCAATGTTAAGACATTTTTGTATCATATTCTTTCTGTACATCTTGAAAATGTTACTCCTGCAATAGCAATGGGAAAAAAACTGCCATGATCAGTAGGCAAACTCATAAAAAGACAGAATGAACTAGCCAGCCATCGCATGGTACAATGAGTTTTTTTTTAATTCTTTCCCTTTGCAGCACCCCTCATCAGGTTTATCTGTTACAAAATGCCACAGATATTTCAAGATGGCAAGTGTATGGCGTCAGAGCTCATCATGTAATTGTTTTCTCTCGGCATTCTGGGATCTGTAGTTTGGTTACTTAAAGGCTTAATTAAAATTGAAAGTGCAGGGTAAGTACAATGAAATGAACAGGAGAGTAAGTACAAGTGACCCATGTCATGAAGTTAAGATTATCCTCCTGTTCTCTGCACTATACCTGGTAGGTGTGAATGAAGAATTGTTGCTTCCTGTACTGTGATTGTGTCTCAGAAAAAACCCTGCATTGCTGCTGTCTGTGCTTTACCTGTTCTGTGTTCGTGAAAAAAGCTTGCACTGTTGCTGCTTGTGCAATACCCGTTCTGTGTGTTAGTAAAGCATGCACCGAGACAGTCTTTAGTGCATTTTACCATTGTCCATTAAACCACTTCCGAGGGTACAATGATAGTCCAGGCTCCACGCCCATTCAAATGTTTGCCTTTCTGCACCATCTCACCCTCTGCCTACACCATCTCCCCTCTGCCTGCACCATCTCCCCTCTGCCTGCACCATCTCTCCCTTTGTCCGCACAATCTCCCCTCCGCCTGCACCATCTCTCCCTCTGCCTGCACCATTCTCCCTCTGCCTGCACCATCTCTCTCTCTGCCTGCACCATCTCTCCCTCCGCCTGCGCCATCTCTCCCTCTGCCTGTGCCATCTCCACTCCGCCTGCACCATCTCTCCTATGCCTGCACCATCTCTTCCGCTGCCTGCACTATCTCCCCTCCGCCTGCACCATCTCACCCTCTGCCTGCACCATCTCTCCCGCTGCCTGCACCATCTCCCCTCCGCCTGCACCATCTCTCCCTCTGCCTGAACCATCTCTCCCTCTGCCTGCACCATCTCTCCCTCTGCCTGTGCCATCCCTCCCGCTGCCTGCACCATCTCCCCCCGCCTGCACCATCTCCCCTCTGCCTGCATCATCTCCCCCTCTGCCTGCACCATCTCTCCCCTCCACCTGCACCATCTCTCCCTCTGCCTGCACCATCTCCCTCTGCCTGCAACATCTCCCCCTATGCCTGCACCATCTCTCCCGCTGCCTGCACCATCTCCCCTCCGCCTGCACCATCTCACCCTCTGCCTGCACCATCTCTCCCTCTGCCTGCACCATCTCACCCTCTGCCTGCACCATCTCACCCTCTGCCTGCACCATCTCCCCTCTGCCTACACCATCTCACCCTCTGCCTGCACCATCTCACCCTTTGTCCGCACAATCTCCCCTCCGCCTGCACCATCTCTCCCTCTGCCTGCACCATATCTCCCTCTGCCGGCACCATCTCCCCTCCTGCCTGCACCATCTCTCCCTCTGCCTGCACCATCTCTCCCTCCGCCTGCGCCATCTCTCCCTCTGCCTGTGCCATCTCCACTCCGCCTGCACCATCTCCCCTCTGCCTGCACCATCTCCCTCTCTGCCTGCATCATCCCCCCTCCGCAGGCAGAGGGGAGATGGTGCAGGCAGAGGGTGAGATGGTGTGGGCAGAGGGTGAGATGGTGCAGTCAGAGGGAGAGATGGTGCAGGCAGAGGGTGAGATGGTGAAGGCGAAGGGGAGATGGTGCAGGTGGAGCGGAGAGATGTTGCAGGCGGAGGGGAGATGATGCAAGCATAGGGGAGATGGTGCAGGCAGAGGGGGAGATGGTGCAGGCATAGGGGAGATGGTGCAGGCGTAGGGGTGATGGTGCAGGCAGAGGGAGAGATGGTGCAGGCGGAGGGGAGAGATGGTGCAGGCAGAGGGAGAGATGGTGCAGGCTGAGGGAGAGATGGTGCAGGCAGAGGGAGAGATGGTGCAGGCAGAGGGGAGATGGTGCAGGCAGAGGGGGAGATGGTGCAGGCGGAGGGGGAGATGGTGCAGGCGGAGGGGGAGATGGCGCAGGCAGAGCAAGAGATGGTGCAGGCAGAGGGAGAGATGTCGCAGGTGGAAGGGAGATGGTGCAGGCAGAGGGAGAGATGGTGCAGGCAGAGGAAAAGATGGTGCAGGCGGAGGGGAGATGGTGCGGACAAAGGGAGAGATGGTGCAGGCAGAGGGGAGATGGTGCAGGCAGAGGGGAGATGGTGCAGGCAGAGGGGAGATGGTGCAGGCAGAGGGTGAGATGGTGCAGGCTAAGGGAGAGATGGTGCAGGCAGGGGGTGAGATGGTGCAGGCAGAGGGGAGATTGTGCAGGCTAAGGGGACATGGTGCAGGCAGAGGGTGAGATGGTCCATTTGGTAAGTTGTGAGGGGGTGACACCATTTGTTACCTGCACCGGGTGACACCAGCCCTAGTGACGCCACTGCCCAGAGCGCGAGAGGGAAAGGCAGAAAGGAAGAAAGAAGGAAGAAGAGAAAAATAGGAAAAGAGTCAAAGAGTCAAAGTAGGAATGAAAAATATCCTGCAAGAGTGATAAAAAGAAAAGTGAAAATAACAAGGACACCCTGGCGAATTGATGTCGCAATTCCTAGGGCAGGGTAGTTATGCAATGGAAAAAAAAACCTAGGCAATTAGCAGTCTACAGTATTTACAGACCATAATATCTGAACATTTTGATATTTTGAACTCAGTGTAACAACCAATGTATTGTTTAAAAATTCTCAATTTTAATTTAAATTGGTTAAAAAAAATTTATGCATGAAAACACAAAATTCAATTTAATTTGAACAATACAAATAAAAAATAGATGCAACACACTCTATACATCAAAGACAAATAAAATTATCAAAACACAATATATCACAAAAATACAATGCATAAAATACTAAAACACAAACAGTGGCAGTGAGATGGGTCTTCTACACGGGGTTCGGCGCACTCTGCGCCTTTGTCAAGAATATCACACAAATACTAAATAACCTTTGTAGATAACCCCCAGCTGTATTTAGGTCAAATATGAAATTGTGGTCCAAATACAGAGGCAACCTTAATCCTTATCGTCCAATATACAGATATGCATCTCACAAGGACGGCTGGTGTTTTAAAAGTAATTTGTTTTTCTTCCAATTTCTCTGACACTGTTGCAACAACTGATAGTTGTGATGTGATAATAGGTAGGGTCCTGTTCCTGCAGCGCACTATTTGGGCATCTGCACAAAATTTCCTAACAGCAAATAAACTGCGTTGGCGTGCAGATGTCCAAACTGGCCCCGTACGAGTGCTGGATGGGTGGCTACTACACCCCTACAGAGTGATAAAAAGAGACAAGAGGTGTATTGGGTGGAAGAACGAGGTGTGAGGTGGAATCAGTGCTAGTCACTCTTGGAATTAGTGTCCTGGCATTTAGCTGAAAATATATGCCCATTGCTACTACCTTTACGGGAGATCACATTAAGTGCTCAGTCTAGTCCCAGAATGAGAATACTTCTTATAACATCAGATCCACGGGTGCTGCTTTTTCTACCCTATAACCTCCATTTACAACTATTCTTTTGGCTTTGTGTGACTGCAGACTATGAACCATAACCTTTTTTCATTTTGTTTGTTTTAAATGTGATTTTTTTTCCCCCGAACTTGGCACCCGATCCCTAGTTTGTCTAAATGAGTAGGTCGTCTTACCTCTCTGAGCTGGTGGAGTAGGTTCTAGAACGTTTTCTTAACAAATGCCATCATTTTGGGAGTGAAGGAGAGGTTGCTATTAAATATAACTCACAAATTAATTACCTTTTTCACTGTTGACGGAGTGCCCCAATGAGTTGGAATAGCAGACTGAGCTGGACCCTGGATCTCTGTCTGCTGTCTTTTAAGGCCTAACCAACAGAGCTTGAGTTATCACTCCATCATTCTAAGCAAGTTTGCTACCTAGTGGTGTTCCTCAGGACTTTCTTGCCGTTGAGGAATGTCTGGGTATCATCAGAAAATGCGGTGACTGCTTCCATGGATTTCCATGGTGCGGGATAACTGGAACATGTAGAAACTGAAAAGGATCAATTTGAGGGCCAGTCCTTGAGTGTCTCCAGTTAGTGATGATAATTTTGGAGAGAAAGGGTCCTAGTTGTCTTTTTCCTTTCAGTGGGTCAACAAAATATTAAACTACTTTTGGAAGTCCGTAGGATTCATGTGAGTGAATCCAAGGAGGCTGTGGTTGATGGTGTCCAATGCTACTGAGCTGTGCAGTAGAATCTATGTGGATGTTGTCTTTCGCCATGTTTGGTGAACATGTTTTACCTGATACTTAATAAGAAGGTTTATTTTCTTAGATGAATTTGGAGGCCAAATTAAAATAGATTTACAGTGTCAACTCGTTAACTTTTCATGCTGGTTGCATAGTGTGGGTCTGCTATCCACAATGGCCCAGTATTAACTCAACATATTTGACTCAGTTCAATTGGCAGAATAATTTATTTATTTAGAGTTTTTATATAGTGTTAATTTATCCCCAAATGGTAACAGTGACCATTATATAAACAAAAAAAATCAGAATGTCAGGGGTGTACATATAAGTGTAAATGTTTCATAAGAGTGGCACTTTTTTAACCCCTTGCACGCTGCGATTAATGAGCGGGCGAGGGTTGGACGGCCCCGGCCATCGTTAGCACACGCCCACCATGACGTGTGACGGCCGGGGGCCGTCCTAAGCCCCGAAGGGGTTAACTTAGAGCTAAGTAAGATGAAGTTAGCAAAAGAGAAGGAGGGGTGTATGGAATTAATGGAAGACGGTGGGGCAATTATTGTGAAAGAGCAAAACGAGGAAAAGATTGCAAAAAATGTGAAGCTTTGGTGTCATATCTATTAGAAATGGAGATCAACAAGAGGGTTACACATTTAGGTTAGTTTCAGAAAACTGCATTTTGAGATCTTTTTCTGGAATAACACACGTTTTGTTGACATCTCATATCTTCAGGAAGCTGGTACCAATAGGGTATGGTAGTCCTAGAGAATGACTTAGAAGCAGGAGAGTTAGCCATCATGACATGCCACCAAGCTCTCAGAGAGGAGCCCCTCCCATTCAGAACCTGTGACAGCAGCTCCCCAACAATTACCATTTATCAGTAAGAGACAACAATGCTGAAGACTGCTCTACGGTACTAGCTCAGTTCCCCAGCTGCATTTAGTTAGCAATTCCTGAACATTTAGGCCATCGTAGCAAAAAAAAAATCAAATATATTCCGCAAGGTTGCGAGTTCCATAAGAGAGACGATTGCCAATGCCTCACCACAGTTTGATGGCAAAATTCTGACCGTACAAAAAATGACTCCCCAAAGGCTTTGATGCATGACTTTGGTGGGGTTGTTCTATAGATTTCCTGCTGTAGAACAAAATTCCCTACATAGATAAGAATGGCCCGCAGGTACCGAGAGGACACCCCCTTGTTGGGACACGTAAATAAAATACAATATGTCCTCTGGATCATACTATCCATGTCTCACTTTCTCCATGTTAGAAAAGCTTCTTGAAACAGGTGCACAACATAGCCCCTAAGATTGTCTCCTTCTGCGCCTTCTGGAAAACCCAAGACCCACAAATTATTTCTACGTGACCTGTTCTCCAAATCTTCCCTCCCAGATGAGAGACTGGAAAACTGGGAGCTATGCTGGGTGATGGTCTGAATAATTTTCTTCCACTGCCAATTGGAGGGCAGTCTGGATGTCTCCACTCCCCTAAGGCGAGAATGAATAATATCCATATTTGTAGACAGCTTCCATAGAACAACCTGAGCCTTTAGATGGGAAGATGTCAATGCTAGAGAATCTTTCCTATGCTCCTTTCTATGCTGCAGGGGGAAATTATAGGTGGCATTCAGGGTGGGAGCGTCCTGTAGGGATGATGACCCTGATTGGGGAGAGGGGTCCCTCCAGAATCCCAACCCTTATGAATAGACTGATTGATGACTAAAGGGATGATAGGGGGAATAGACACTAGTGGAGAGACGTGTGTGGGTGTTAACTCAGCCCTCCCATCTGGGTCCCACAGCAGCTTACCATCCCCATCTAGTGAAAAAAGAGGATCCAACACCCCCTGCTCAAAAGCAGCTGTGACAAAGTACTGCAGATGGGTAGCTGACAAACCCCAAGGACCACTCAGGCCCCCTGATGCAGATGTGGCATTAGCAGGAGAAATATCTGAGGACAGGAGGGTTCTCCTTAGGAACTGGATGAACGATATCGTCAAAAGCTACTTGAGCTGCTTGAGAAGTTTGACCATTGTTGCCAATTGTGACAAACTGCTTGATTCAGAAAGAAAAAAGAAGGCCTCCTGGCAATCTCCCCCTGAATTGACAGGATCCAGTGGCCATATCCCTGAGACTGCTGATACCTCCGACTGTGAAGACTGTACAATGTGAGCCAACCAATTTCCAGTTTCCTTTTGCAATGCAGCCCTTTCCGCATTGGTCACATTGGTCAACTACTGTTGGCCGGGAAAACATCAGTCGAGATGAGAGAGGAAACCACAGAGGCCGCAGAGCCCGGAGTGAGGCCCCCTCCAGCATGGTAGTGCGAGTTGAGGGGATGGAGAGAGTACTCCCTAGAAGCTTCAGTGAGCTTTGATGGGGGGGGGGGGGGGGGGTAAAGACTGCAACACTGACTCCAGAGACAATTCCGTGTTTCCTTTACTCCCAGTGCTAATCGTGGTAGCTGGGGGAGTTGAAGCGGAGGGGAGGATAAAACCTGTCTCTCTTTTATGGCAGGGGGTCTATTATTATTTCTTAGTCTTAGTTTTTGGTGCTATCGGGGGGGCGGGTTTCAGAACCAGGGCCGACCACAGTCGTGAGCTAAATTGTTGGAGGACCCGGAATAGGGGTTACTGGTCCTTTTTTTAGGGCATAGCTCAGGGGGTGAAGTGGTTCACCAGATTGGGGTCATGGGTGTGGGTAGGGGGTGGTGGTGGTGGTTGGCTCAAGTGTTGGAAGCTTGGTGTGGTGGTTTTGTTTTCAGGTTCAAGGGGTGGAAAAGTTTGAGGGTGTAATATTGAGAAAAGCTGTTTGTTGGAGAACAATCATGATTATTGATTTGTGGGACCATATTCAGGGGGCGATTAGGCAGAAATGCGACTGGTAGAGGGATAGCTCGTGTATTCTGATTTGCAGTGATAATGGCTGGTGATAGTAGGTGTCTTGGTCAGCAGTTGCATATTTTGTTCTTGGAATAATAACGGGGTTAAGGTGCCTCATAAGCGTAAGGTCGCCCGGGAGGAACTATACACCATCAAATCACAAATCGTCTGCCTTCAAGAGACACATTTATCCTATGCAGAAATTTCCTTGTTAAAGGATCTTGGCTATAAAGTCCTATGTAGCTCTTGTTTTACCTCTCCTCAGAGGGGTGTCATATTATTAGCTTGTGACAGCAATGGGGGGTCTTGAGAAAAAATGTCAACTCTGGGGGTTGGTGGCTTCTTGCAACTACTTAGAAGTGTTTCGATGTGCTTAGATGTGCTTCACCATCTGTTTAGTCTATGGACCGAATAATGACAACTCAACAATCTTAGACTTTTTGTTGGCTGAGCTCCATCTCTGGTCATCACCCCTTATAATCTGTGAGGATTCTAATATTATATTATGCCCAAAATAATTTCCACTTTTCAGGCCCAGAGTCATCTGAGTGTGGCTTTTTGGGGGATATATCGTCTGAGGGAGCACTGAAACAACTTACCTCTTCACATACGCTAGTTGATCTATGGCGTATTGAGTGAGTTAAAAAACCCGGCTTTACGTTATATTCCGACCCCAATAACACTATATGTTTCTAGTCAGTAACACGCTGGTCTCACTATAGGAGTTGGTGCTTAGTCCGAGAGTTATATCCCACCATCACTATTTATATTTGTTCATTCAATCAAGTGACCCCCTTCAGTCTTCTGGGCTCCAGGGATGGACATTCATGTGAAGGCTACATTTAAAAGAGAATTATATTTGCTCTATGAACGTTATTTTACTAGTTTCTGGAGGTCAATGTTGGTTCTGCAGCTCCCATGGTTGTCTAAGATGCACTCACGCTTTCAGTTGGGCATCAGGGCTCTACAAATCCACTCGCCCGCTCGACCGGCGCCTAAACGGCATCCTGCTCTTGGCGGGCTTGGGGCTTAGCTTCCAGACCCTACCCAGGCCAGGGAGAGCCTCTGCAGGCCCCGATGGACCCCAGCGCCCAGAACCTCGGCTGGCTCTGC